>NW_028274820.1:3180828-3483858 GCF_037043125.1 Eumetopias jubatus
GAAGCACGGCTTAGGGCCCTGGAAGGGGGAGCCTGGAGATGGATGCGTGTCAAAGACCATTGCCTATCTTGGTGGGCCGTGGAAGGAAGCAGGAGGTTGAGCGTGTTGTCACATTCATGAGCTTGTCAACATTAATTGGCCAAATCCTTGTTCAAAACAGAAATTGCAAGAGTCTTAACTGTTCCTTTTCTGGGATTCTCTCCTATGCAAAGCCTGAGGGAGCCCAGCCAGCCCCGACTTCCCATAAACAGGATTAACTCTCATGTATTCCTTTCTTTCTTCCTCCTGCTTCAATCCTGAGAAATAATAAAAGGTTTGGAATGGAAGATTTAGCACATTTTGCATCTGAGCCTCAGGTGCTATATTCTAGGGTATCTCCCAGTGTAGGGGACCCCTTGCATCCCGACACCTCCAGGAAGGACCTGGTTCCCTGCATGGGGTGGCATTTTTTTCTCCTAAATTCCCAGCATACCCCATCTCTTCAGCTCTTACTCGACACTTTTCCCTTGCTGTATACCTTATATAAGTGTTCTTCTAGCTACATATTCCCTCCTTGCTCAACCCTCAGCACCCCTAGGTGGATCTGTACACCACTCATCTTTCTTGGCGTGATCCGTTGGTTATTTTGTTCCTGCCACAGTGTCAGTAAATATTTCTCTTTTTTCTATATTATTTATCTCTGCAGTAGGAAATTTCAAAATAGGCTTTGTTAGTTTCCCCGTCATTAATTTTTCACTAGGCAGAACAGGCTGGCTTATGTCTAACTGACTGCATTTTTCTCTTCCTAAAATCTATGTTTTCAGTGGGTTAATTCTCCAAGGTAATGACTGCTTCTCTGACTTCTGCTAAATTATAAATCACCTATACAAATTTCATGTATTGGCAGTTGCTTTTATTTTTCGGTTGGTAAAGTCTATTTTAGGTTAAGTTTAACTCTTTGAGGCAAGTTGGGATTTGTTAATAGATCATACCTCTGATTGCTTCATTAGGTAACTATTGATCTGCACTTAGGTACAATTTCCTACTTTACCATAGATTATCCTGACCCAAAGAAAGGTGATCAGTCACCAGAGTCAACACTTCCAACACTTCTTTTTCTCAGTTGGATTCCCAGGAACACAGTTTCTGGGACCTAAGTTGATGTTTCCCGTTTTAAGAAAATGCCAAATTGTTTTCCAAGTAGGCGTATCGCTTTGCGTTCCTGTCAGCAGTGGGCACGGGCTCCCGTTTCTCTGCATCTCTGCCAGCACTTGGTTTTCTCTCTCCTTTTTGTGGTAGCTTTTCCAGTGGGGGTTGTTGGGTTTTCATCTGCACTTTCCTAGTGACTAATGATGTGGAGCGCCTTTTTATTTGCTGATTTACCATCTGTATATCACTTTTGATGAAATGTCTATTCAAATCTTTTGCCCGTTTTTAAATTGAGTTGTTATTATTGAAAAATCAAGAGCCCTTCACCATCCTTCTGCCATGTACACGATTTGCAAGTGTTTCCTGCTAGTTTGTGGCTTGCCTTTCCATTTTCTTACTGATGTCTTTTGAAGCACAAAGTTTTACTGTTTTGGATGAATTCAGTTTTTCAATTTGTTCCTTTGGGTATCATGCATTTCATGTCAAGTCTGAAAGCTTTTTGTTCAATCCAAAGTTATGAAGATTTTCTCTAAAAGTTTTATGTTTTAGGGGCATTTGGGTGGCACAGTCGGTTAAGTGTCTAACTCTTGGTTTCAGCTCAGGTCATGATCTCAGTGTTGTGAGACTGAGTCCCGTGCAGGGCTCTATGCTCAGTGGGGAGTCTGCTTGAGACCCTCTCTCCCACTGCCCCTCCCCACCGTGAGCGAGCTCTCTCTCAAATAAATAAATCTTTAAAAAATAAAATAAGTTCCATGATTTAATTCTTACATTTCCTTCTATGAGCCATTTTGAGTTAATTTTCATTTCAGTTAATTTTAGGATAATATGTCAGGTAGAGGTCTAAATACATTATTTTGCTTCTGGATACCCATTTTTTTCTGGAATCACTTATTGAAAAAAAAAAACCACCTTATCCTTTACCCACTGAATTGCCTTGGAATCTTTGTCAAAAATCAAATAACCACAAATGTACCTCCCTATAGCTTTCACACAATTAAAAAAGCTAGTTGCATCCTTTAACACCAGTCACTGATAAATTTTATCAAAATTGAACCCAGTGTTTAAGAATTAAATTTTTAACATGTTGGAAATAGAATATTTTTTTTAATACTTGAAATAAGGTATGAATAGATTTGAAGAATGCATTTATCTTTAAGAATAAATAAAATATGCATCAGCAGAGATTTAAAAATACACAGAAGGGCTTTCCAACAACCAAACCATCCATAGATAATGTTATACCATTAAGTTAAGCACAGAGAGACAGATAGATGATAGATTGATAGATAGATAGATGATAGATTGATAGATGATAGATAGAAAATCTCTTTAGTCAAGCAAAAACCTAGGAACTCAGGAGTCAGCAGAAGTCAGGAGAACCATATAGTTCCCTGAAGCATCAAGGTCCAGGGCACAGAGGAAATGAGGCAGTTAGGACCACGGCTTCAATCTGTTGGGGAACTTACTCACCACAGGTGGACGGCAGCTGCTGAGGAAGCCCTGTGCCCAATGCGTGAATGAGTCAGTGATCACTCATGAAGCAAAATATCAGAGCCAAGAATAAAAGTACAGCCTAGTGATATGGGGAGGTGGAAATCGAGCAAAGAGTCAACTGGGACAAAAACTCAGATTTAAAGACCAAACCACATAGTCTTCTCTCATGGGCCTTCCCTACATTTTAAGATCTGAACAAGTGATGAGAGCTTTTGACAAAAATGTGTGCTATTGAATAATATTTTGCTGTGATATAAACCTGAAATAGGACACAGAAAGCATTTTTCTTGAGTGCCTACCCCATAAGGCACAGTGCTGGGTGTTTTCGCGTATATTTCTTGATTTCGGTTTTGGGCTCCATTTGAAAGATAATTTGGGGGAAGATGAAAGGAAAATAACTTGTCTGAGGCGCAGAGGACCCGAGTTCAGATTTATGACCTCTTACCTTGTGTCTGTTGCAGCCAGGAAGCTAAAACTAAAGAAATAGGCAAAGTGATTATTTTGCCCAGTTCTGTAGCTTCCCGGGGTTGCCCACGCAGCCCCTAAGAGATTAACGAAGACTCCATCACGATGGACAGCTAGTTTACTCCAGCTCTGGTTTTGGCAAAAAAACATCATCGAAATGTATGCAGCTCCCGGGTCCCAGTAAATTTCTGCTGACTGTGCATTACTAGGAAAGTAGGGCCAGGTTGGTTTGGGCCAAACTATTTTTCTTCTGTTTTATCCCTGTCACCTCCAGTTTAACCTAAAGAAATGATGATGGTTCATGATCCCACAGGCTGAGTTTTAAGTATCTGAGCACGGTGAGCAGAGCAACGGTGGTGGCTTGAGCTTGTTATCACCGAAGTGGCTTAATCAGGGAGTATCAGGTGCTGAGCACTGCTTGACATTTCATGTGTATTCTCTTCAATTTCCACCGGCTCTGTGCCCTCGTAACACCGTGTGGAACAGGTCGTCTCAGACTTTGGTGTGCATATACATAACCCAGGGAAGTCTAAACATGCAGTTTCTTCATGGGTTCAATCACCAAAGACTCTGAGTAGATTAGGGATGGGGCCCCATAGTTTCATTAACACAAAGCAAACTTGAGGTGATTTGATGCAGGTGACCACAGAGGAAATTTTGGGATTTTCTCCATGCCGTTAGGTCTGATTTATGTGCAGGTGATGGTGGACACCAGGACTTGATTCAAGGACCGGGATATCCTGGTTCTGGTTGTAGTTGTCACAATTAACATCAAGAGAGGTCCAGAAATGTAAATGCTAAGATTCAGAGAGGACGGGTCAGATCGGATAGCTGTGGAGGGGCGGAGCCCAGATACTGCTCTCATCTCCTTACCTCCCACAGAGGATGGAATTAAAGATGCTGGCTCATCATCCACCAAAGGAATGGTGACCTGGTCTGATCTGCTTGTAAAAAAACTTGAGGGCCGCCTGGGTGGCTCAGTCAGTTGAGTCCAGCTCTTGATTTGGGCTCAGGTCGTGATCTCAGGGTCATGAGATCGAGCCCCACATCAGGCTCTGTGCTCAGCGCGGACCCTCCTTAGGATTCTCTCGCTCCCTCTCCGTCTGTCCCTCCCCACTACGCAAGTACACGTGCTCGTGTTCTCTCTACTTGAATAAATGAACAAATCTTTAAAACAAAACCTTGTTCACTTGACCCCCTAGCATTAAGAAGAATGATCTTAGTCAAAGGAAAGCCTTTATCTATGGCACGCTAATAGTTGGTGTCTCTGGAGTGAGGTTGTGTATGGGAAAAACAAAAACAAAAAAAACAAAAACCTGCAAATATTTGAGGGCCGACTCTCCAGGGAATGTTCTATAGGTACATAGCTCTCTGGGTCTATGCAATGGAGATATTTCATTATTCAAATACTCACCACTGTGCGAGGTGAGCCCTTGTTTCAGCCTGGGTCAGACGGTGTGTGTCCAAGGTGGGAAGGAAGGCTCTGGGGAGAATGTCCCAGAACTCTCGTTGCTCTGTCTGAACTTGGTGATTGCATTTCTGAAATTATCAGTAAATCTTGTTCCTGGTGAGTATTCCTGATTCCCTGGATCTGATTTGACGGTCCCAGCCATTGTGTTAGATCCCTTAATCTTCACAGTGCTCTTACAGATGGTCTTTTTTTGTTGTTGTTGTTAAAGAGTCAGATGCTCAACCAACTGAGCTCTGCTTTTTCTTTTCTTTTTTTTTAAAGATTTTATTTATTTATTTGATAGAGAGAGACACAGCGAGAGAGGGAACACAAGCAGGGGGAGTGGGAGAGGGAGAAACAGGCTTCCCCGCTGAGCAGGGAGCCCGATGCGGGGCTCGATCCCAGGACCCTGGGATCATGACCTGAGCCGAAGGCAGATGCTTAACGACTGAGCCACCCAGGTGCCCCAGATGGTCTCTTTAAGGCATCCTTGGTGAAAGGCCGCCATCACTGTACCATGTAATGGATCGATGCACCTATTAGTTCTATCATGGGACTGACGCAAACTTCACTGCAGCTTCAAAAGCTTCTTGAATTCGTCAGAAGAAACACTTGACACACTTGTGAAAACTAGGTTCTAACTCTCAATCAAAATTGTTCCTTGTAAGAAAACGAACCAAACTGATCATTTTGACCGTCCTAAACGTTACAGTGAGAACAAAATCTGAGTATTTTTGCATATTTTTATTTCTTAAGTACTTACATTTGCTACAGGAAAAAGAAAAAGAAGTCAGGTATTTTCCAGCATAGTTTTTTTTTTTAATTTTTTAAAAGGTTTTATTTATTTATTTGAGAGAGAGAGAGAGAGAATAAGAGAGAGAGAGCACATGAGAGGGGGGAGGGTCAGAGGGCAAAGCAGACTCCCTGCAGAGCAGGGAGCCCTACTCGGGACTCGATCCAGGGACTCCAGGATCATGACCTGAGCCAAAGGCAGTCGCTTAACCAACTGAGCCACCCAGGAGCCCTCCAGCATAGTTTTTGACACAAAGTAGATGCTTTGCACATCGGCCGTATGAACAAAAAAATGCTTGAAAATTGTCTGCCTCATAAATGTTGTACAAAGCCACACTCCATAGACTTGGTACGAACCGATTTGCATATATAAATAAATATGTTTAATTATTTGTATTCAGAAGACAAACCTACAAATGCTGACAGCACCATGGAAATTCTAAGGTCCATCCTCTCCCAAATTACCAGAAAAGGTAGCATGTGACATCAACATTTCTTTTTATTATTGTGGTTGCTAGTTTTCCTAATAAACAAAGATAACTATTTTCCCAAACTTCTAGATTATTAAATACAGGGCAATGAGAGTTTGTGATAGTGTTGGGAAATGATTAAAAGAAAAATCTCCTGCCAACTCAGGAGACCTCTCTGCAGATGTAGAGCGGAGCAGGTTTATCACTGGGTAGGCATCCAGTCAGACTGAAGCACAGCACAAACAGTTCCCTAGAGACATCACAGAAGCAGACAGAAAGACAGGCAGATCCAACCCAGTGCACGCACTCACTCAGGATAAATGTGAACGAGTCCTCGGGTAAGAGACGGTGACACTAATCGTCACGCATAGTTCATCCTAAGTTCTGGTCATTAAGATGCCCATCTGTTTCAGTTAATTGCCCTTATCCAGAAGAAAAATGGAGCTTTTCATGCCTGTATGCCAGGCAGGTCAGTTTGCAACTGGGAACCAGGTGCCTCTGCTCAACCTATGCTCAATTCTTGCCTTCCACCTGAAGAGGAGACAGGGGCGCTCACTTTTTGACGTTTATATTTCAAAGAGATGGCTCCCAGGCCTTTAAGAAAAACATTGCTTGATTGTCAGACTGGAGAGAAGCTTATTTAGCTTCTAAAAGGTTTACATACATCTCGAAGGGACAGAGGAAGGATTTGCAATTACATTTTCTAAAGGAGATACTTTAAGAAGAACACAGGGGCGGTCTCTTTCCTCTGTTCACCAGAGAAATTTTTAAATTTCTTTTAAGATTTGTACTTGCCCTTACAGTAGCATAAGCTTTCTGACAAAAATGAGATTTTACTAGAATGTAGTATAAAGCATATGTTCTACAAATGAGGTTGCTACAGATTTAATATTTCCTCACAGTTCGTTTACTTATTCTGTCCAGCTTTCAGTCCCACAGGGGCTTATTAATAAATCTCAGGGGAACTGTTTGGCCTGTGTCAACCAAGTGTATGGTGTTTTTTGTTATGAGACACACACTCACACACCCACATGCACAAACTCACATATGCACACACACACAATTGAACACACATCCACACCCTCACACACTTGTCTTCTTAAGAACTTCAGACTCCTACCTCTTTCCTGCTGAGCCAGTTTAAAGGTTGTTAAGTGTAACAGCTACACACCTGTGACCATTTCATGTCTTATTTTTGGCAGAAAATAACCCACTTTACAAACGGTGCATCTCTGGAAAAAGATTGCAGTGGAGGAGATCGCGTCGGGGTGACGCAACCAGGGAGGTTTCACAGTGGGCAGAAAGAACATTCCAGCATCAAAGTGAGCCATGAGCTGGCAGGCGTCCCTGTGCTGATGTTGGGATGACAGTTTTGCTCTCTTCCTCCTTCCTTGGCACTCCGCTCTATCATGGGCCAGGATGTGTGTCAATCCCTGGCTGCACAGAGGCTCTAGAAAGCACTTGGTGCTCTTCCAGGCCAGTGTTGTTGCTGTGGGAGGACCCACTTCTGCACCGCACACAGATTTTGAATCATAGATAGGAATCCCGGGGGAGGGGGATTAAAGATGGATATGGCATTCCAGGCAGACCAGAGGCATACAGACTTGGAAAAGGATAGGTAGCCACGATCATTCTTTTTGGTAATGTGTTCAGTTACAAGTGTCAGAACATGGTTAGAATGTGAGTTGGGGGGGTGGGTCTTGAAGATCTTTAGCAACATTACATTTGCTAAGGTGTTTGGTGTCATCCTGAAGATACTGACAGAGGCCTCTCAGCAGGGGTGGAGTTAGATGTATCATTGTAATACAAGATTTCTTTCCTTTTTTTTTGAGAGAGAGAGAGAGAGAGAGAGAGAGCATGAGCAGGGGGAGGGGCGGAGGGGGAGGCAGAGAGAGAATCCCAAGCAGACTCCCTGCTGAGCAAGGAGCCCAACGTGGGGCTTGATCTCGCAATGCTGAGATCAGAATCTGAGCCAAAACCAAGATTCCGACGCTCAATCGAATGAGCCACCCAGGCGCCCCAAATAAAAGATTTCTATCGTGACAGCTCACAGTAGGCATAGGAACTAGCAGGAAAGTCTGAAAGAAGGTTCCGGCAACACCAGAGCGAAAGGATGGCCGCAGTCGTGCTGTTGGCAGAAGAGATAGACGGAGAGATTGAATTAACCTTATCAGAGGTGAGAAAGTGACAGCATCATTTGGAGATTTGGCCTTCCACCTGTAAATGTGGTCATGAGCAAGCAAAAATATAGCCTTTGTTGTTATTGTTGTTAAAATGTGCACTATTGAACAACGGAATTCCTTTGGTGTTTCTTGTAAAGAAAAACTAGTGCCTATTTGATAACCAGTCTTCTCTCTGGGGCGCTCTGGCTGGAGAGTGCATTGGGTGCAGGCTGCCAGGTGGGCCCCAAGGTCTCCTGAATGAGTGTCTTATCTGGCCCCAGAAGGTGAGGGGAAAGGCAGCTGATTCTTTTCCTGCCACCACCTTGCAGTGTAACCACAGACCGCAGTCTCCACTGTGTTCAAATTCGAATCCCCTCCAAATGCAGAAATTGGGTAGATGACCACTAAAGATACACCAAGTCCTCATATGCTTGGAACTCTTGCTCAACAGTACCTAATTCAGAGCTCGTGGCCTAGTTTTCAATTTAAAATTCTCCTATTTTGAGTTCTCATCAGGAAAACTTTTCATACCTTAAAAAAGCTCTGTTCATGTTTGCATTATGTGAATGAATTAACCAGAGATGTATATATAGCGGGATACTTTTTCTCCCCCACCCTTTTTTTATTAAGATGATGTTTTTCTGTGAGATCTGTTAAAAAAAAAAATCGTCAAAGATTATTCCTGTGTGTGGAATGGAAGTGCAATTACGAAACTATTCTAGAGAATCAAAGGAAAGGACATCATGTGACATCACCTAGCTGATAAGAGGATGCTTCACGTTGGCACTGGAAGGAGCCCTCAGCGACAGCTTCAGCCCTCCTCATGCTCTGCTTCAGATAGCACCATTGGAATGCTCCAGTTGATTTTTTCAACACTAATTAGGAGTTATTCAATTTTGTCCCAGTTAGACACTCAGGGAGAAACTGTATCTCTATATGAATGGAGTGGATCTCAGTTGCCAGTTCAGTTTACTGAAGCCCAGAGGCAGATGATGCCCTGATAGAAAGTTCCTCGAGGAAGGGTTGGCACAGAGAAGGAAAGCAATGCTCAGAACCCCTGCTCTGTGTGCTAGAAGGTGTGAAGGAGCCTTGCTTAATGCTTATTTCTAAGCTATAAAATTCTGCAAGTACTTCTTCTTAGGTTTGGGAAACAGAATGGCATAAAATGGATCAACCTCCTCCAGATCACGTCATTGGTAAAAACTAACACTTTGGGAACTGGGATTGCGACACAGGTTTGTGTCTCAAGCCTTTCCTCTACACCTCACTTGCATCCAAAATTAAAAAAACCCAGACTCTCACATTCACCATCAGATTTAATTAGCAAAGTAATCCCGCTGCCGATGAGGAAAACAACCAACCATCACCACCACCACCAACAGCAAAACCCAACTGCATCTCAGATGAATACAGTTGGAATTAAATATGTGTATGCTCAGCTCTGAGCCACCTTCACTTTTGGAGTGGTGTTCAGAGTTTGGATCCAGGGAACTGTGGTTGCAAACAACCATAAATGTTAATATCATTGTCTCCACCTTCTACTTGAGGACAAAGAGGCATAGGGAGAGTCTACATCCCAACCACACCTATAGAGTTTGTATGTGCAAAGTAGAGACTAAAACCCAGATCTGCAGCTCTTCCCTGGTGATAGGTCATTCCCTAATCCTTGAAGCTACTTGGAACATTATAACCATCTCTATACATCTATTTAGGATTTTCTCTCTACCCCAAATGCCTGTCCCTCCATGTTAGCAAACTTAATCTTCAAGATCCTGGGCATTTAATAACGGGACCCAAAACTTTTTAGGACTCCTCGGTGTTCCCAGGCATTGTGCCATGAGCTGGAGAAACTCCAGGAAGAAGTTCACTTGCTGTGGTTGGTCTAACAGAGAATTCCCTTCAGTCTTGGCCACATCCCATTACTTTGTAAGAAGTCTCTTCATATGCCTCCAGGAGGGGTCATGTCTGCCTTTCTGTCTGTCACCCTCCTAACTGTTTCCCTGTGGCCCTGTTATGACATTTATCAAAGCCACCCTTTGATTATACCCATGTATAAGCCTATGCTGGCTGCTAAAATTTGAGTTCTGAAGGACAAAAAAACCCACAAAAACCAAAAACCATTATTCCTTCTCTATTCTCTATAGTCCCCTCCATAGGACTCATTAAGTATTTGCTCAATTTCGGAAGTGGGGTAAAAAGGCCCACAAATACAAAGTAGAAAGGAAGGAAAAGTCTCGTTAACCAGAGAGACTCATCCATGGCTGATCAGCCAGCGTTGCATAATGACTCAACAAAGCCAGATGGCGTGCGGGAAGGCGTGTGTTAAACTTTTGGCCCAGTAATGTTTCCTTGTGCTTCTCCCTCATCACCTTTCCAGACAAAATTTTCATAAAAACAGCTTGGAAACTCAGATGCTTTCTGGCTGTCATCCTGTTGCAGTGATAATTACTGAGCTAATCACCAACACCTTGCGAGATTAGCAGTGGGCTGGAGGAGTGGGAAAGCAGACGGGCTCAAATGCAGAGTCTGCAAGAACCCCAGAGGATGCCCAGTGAATAGGCTGGCAGAGGAGAGTAAACACAGTGTTTTGGCATGTTGCTCAGCAGGATCTGTATGGGCCGGGTGCTGCGTGAGTTAAGAGGGTGCTAAGACTGACCCTCTTAGTCCTGCAAGTAGTAACTCTAGAGAGAAAACTTGGCACATACATTTACCAGAAAATAAGGAAAATTAGCTGAGAAAAAATGGCCCAACTCCCAACTGGTTGCAGTTCTCAGGAATAAATAGAGATGGTGATTGTGTCACCTGAGACTTTCCAGAGCCCTCAATATGTCGACAAGAGTTGTGAGCCTTTGGGCACAAGTTCAGATTTCTGGCAGTTCCCAGATGTTTCCACCATAGAATCCTGTCTCCTTCCTGGCCCCCAAACTGCCATTTCACAGGATGGGTGTTCTGTGGAGCACTCTGGAAAATTCCAACCTAGAAACAGAATTTGAGGAAGAGAAGGTAAATTATTTTTCTTTCAGGAGCAATTTGGTGCCAACTATGGGTGTGAGGTGATTTATATGCATGTCCTCATTGAATCTACCCAGACCAGTGATATAGGGAACCCTGTTTTCTTTACACACATGTGAGGGTAAAAGCTCAAGGAGCTTAAGTGGCACCCTCAGGCTCACTGGAGCTGCGTTTGGGGTCTGAGTCTGGTGGATTGTGCTCCCAATGTGACAGGGGTGGTGCATCTCCTTGACAGGGGTCAGGGAGAAATCTGCACAGTGTGGGAACCTCACATGAGCGCCACTGTGACCGAGTTCTGTGACTGGCTGAGGAGGTGTGTAGAAAACAGCAGTTGGTCTTGGCAATTACTGAGATCACATTAAAACCGGACGTAAGATTAAGTTGAAGATTGCACAATGGATCTAGGAAACTGGAATACTGTTCTAGAAAGCTATGACTCACTGTTAGGTGCCTGAAGGGAGTAGCCACACAAAAGACAATAACCAATGAATGAAGAAGCCCCATATAAAACCCTAATGAGCAAGGCAGGATCTCATGGAAGCTTCAGTTGCCTTGTTAGAATTAAGAGACAAAGCAAAACAGAAACCACTTCTCCTCAAGGT
Source organism: Eumetopias jubatus (assembly GCF_037043125.1). Classification (NCBI taxonomy): domain Eukaryota; kingdom Metazoa; phylum Chordata; class Mammalia; order Carnivora; family Otariidae; genus Eumetopias; species Eumetopias jubatus. The sequence goes on from NW_028274820.1 coordinate 3,192,404, forward strand.
ACTTGAGAGGGTTAGTTATTCACCCCAAGCTCTCTGGGATAAGGCACTAGTCTCTTGACTCAACTTACCTTGTCAGCTAAGGGAGGGTGGGGAGCAGTCCTTCTGATCTTTCTTCTTCTAGGTCACCCTGTTGGGTTGGAAAGTCTGTGTCTGTGGGCTGATATTCCATATTCCATGAGGCTTTGAGATCTGAGTTAGCCCTCTGGGCCCATTAAAATGTTTCTGCTCTTTGGTGAATGGCCACTTGCTAATCCCTTTGGGATATAATGAAGATGAAGGCAGGGGTGGGGGTGGTATTTCCTTGAACCCAAAGTTTCCAGGAGAAGTATTGGACAAGCTCTAAAGGGTTGCATATACTGAATCTTAAAAGCAACATGGTCAAGAACAAAAAAGAATGGTTTGGTTTTTCTAAAGATAGAGTAAAGATACTTCACATTATCTTTTCCACTGATTGCAACCGAAAGTTCTTGATGGAAAACATAAAACAATAATTTAAGGGAAGTATATTTCATGTGATTATGTGTGTGTGTGTGTGTCTGTGGTGTGTGTGTGTATTTGTGTGTGTGTATGGTACATGTATATATGTTTATTTGTGTGTATGTATTTTTTAAAAAGATTTTATTTATTTGATTGAGAGAGACAGAGAGAGAGAGAGAGAATACCAGCAGGGGGAAGGGGTGGGGGAGGGACAGAGGGAGAGGGAGAAATAGACTCCTCACTGAGCAAGGAACCCGAGGCAGGGCTCCATCCCAGGACCTTGAGATCAGGACCTGAGCCAAAGGCAGATGCTTAACCAACTTAGCCACCCAGGTGCCCCTGTGTATATGTATGTTTGTGTGTGATATATATTGTGAGATATATATATATATATATATATATGTTTTTGTGTGGTGTGTGGGGGTGTGTGTGTGAGGTAGATGTGTGATGTGTATGTGTTGCATGTGTGTGATGTATGTTTGTGTGTGTGTGTGTATGTGGTATATTGTTTGTATGTGGGTGATGGGTGTAGGTATGTTGTGTAGCGTGTGCCTGTGTGTATGTATGTTTGTGTGCGTGGTGTATATGTGGTATGGTGTGTGTGTGGTATGGTGTGCCTGATGTATGCGTGTGGGGCATATGTGTGTGTCTGTGGTGTATTGTGCATATATATATATATGTATATATATATATACAGTGTATGTGTAGTGTGATGTGTGTGTGTATGTGTGTGTGGTGTGGGCTACGTGTGTGTTTGCCAGATCTCTTAAATTAGGCCCCAGAAAGCCTGAACCCCTGATTGTTCAATAGACAGGAAAAGAAAATTCCCAAGATAAACCCTCTTTTTTATTTCAAAGACCAGGTCCCCTAAGGAATGGTGAAGGAAATCCCCTATTTTGTCTGTTTCTCTATTATGTTTTATTTTAATTTTCTCCCAGCCCAGCCTCTAAGTAGGTCTCTGTCCCAGAAGTATCCTTCTGGGAGTTGGTGGTAGCAGTTGTTGCTAAGACACCTAACACTGACAGAAAATCCTTCCTGACCAAACCGGCTGGGAGAGCACCCTCTGCCATCTCAACAGTGGAGGATCCTTGTTATTTTTCTCTCTGCCCTCCTGCTGTCTTGTCGAGCTGTCGACACAGTTTCAGGAAGTATGTGATAGCGTGGGGTGGACGAATCTATAATTTTACAGCGGGTAGACCAGAAAGAGAAGCCACTGGGTGTTAGAGAAGAGAAGAAATCATAGAGAGGGGGGGCTCAAGACAGAGATCCTACAAAGCTGTGTATGAAATCCTGGCCCAACCTAGAAATACAAATGCATAGAATTTACTTGAAAAAGCATACCCAATTAAACTGGGAAATGTACTATGATGCAGATCAATGACCAGGACGCCAGCTCAGCCCTGAGGGAGCATGCACAGAGCAGATTTGGATATCACTGCACACATTTTGAAAACTGAACTCACATTATATCTACAGAAGGTGAGTCAGACCTGCAGCTTGATGCTAACTGGGATCAAAGATAGAATAAAAGTAAAATGATAGCAAACAAACCAAACAACAAACAAACAAAAGTACCATGCAAACACTAATCAACAGAAAGCTGTGATGGGGCTATTACTGTCAGACAAAGTAGACTTACACAAGAAAAATCATCCCCAATTAACAAGGGACATTAAATGTGATGAAAAGCGTCCGTTTGCCAAGAAGATGTAACATTCCTGAATCGGTATGCACCTTATAACAGAGCTCCATAACCCAAAAAGCAAAAACTGGCAGAACTGAAAGAAGTGGACAATATCCCATTATGCGATAGAACAAGTAGACAGAAAATCAGCAAGTATACAGAAGACCTAAACAACAACATGAACCAGATGAACCAGATTGGTAGTTGTAGAGCACTCCACCCAACGAGAGCAAAAGACATACTGTCTCAATTTCACACAGAACATTTATTAAGTTAGACAGATCTTCCATCATAAAACAAGCCTGAACAAATTTAAAATAATTGAAATGTTAAAAATACATATTCTTTCACATAATGAAAATTAAGTATCAATTAAAAAACATATATAATCAATATCAATTATACAACAATAACTAGAAAATCTGCCAAATATCTGGAAGTTAAATAACAAACTTTCAAATAATTCATCAGTCAATCAATTCTCAAGAAAAATTAGAAAATATTCTGAACTGAATAAAAATAAAAATAACAGATGGAAATTCAGGAGACACAACTAAAGCAATTTTCAACATTAAATTCATAATCTAGCAAAGGTATCAAACTCATAATCTAACCATACACCTTGAGAAACTTAAAAGGAAACAGCAAAATAAAACAAAACTATATAATAAAATAAATAAGAGAGTGCAAATCAATGAAACTGAGAAAGTAAAACCAACAGATAGGAGAAACCAATAGAGAAAACAAAAGCTAATTAAAAAAAAATTGATAAATTTCAAACAAAGCCAGAAGAGAAAAAGGTATGACACAAGTTACCAATACCAGAAATTAAAGAGGAGACATCATTATGGAACTCACAGCTATTAAAAGGAAAAGATGAGACTAGTGCAAATAAGTCTAGGCACAAAACTCAACAACTTAGATTAAACAGGTCAAATGCTCATACAAGAAATACCATGAAAGTCACTCAAAAAGAAGTAGTCCTATGTCTATCAAAGAAATGGAATTTGTAGTTAAAAATCTTCCAAAGGAGAAAATCCCAGGAAAACTGGTTTCACTGGTAAATTCTACCAAACATAAATGGAAAGAATACTAGAAATTGTACATAATCTCTTCCAGAAAATAGGAGTACCTCCCAATTCATTTTATGAGGTTAGCACTATCTTGATGGTAAAATCAGAGAAAAACAATTCATAAAAGGAAAACTATAGACCAATATAGACCAATATCCCTTATAAAGTTAGACATAAAAATCCTCAACAAAATGTTAACAAACCAAATAGTCAATATACAAAAAGAAGAAGCCCCATCGTCACCAATTGGAGTTTATACTGGGAAAGGAAGGTTGGTTCAACATTTGAAAAATCAATAAAACCACCATGTTACAGATAAGAAAGGGCATGACAATTTCAATAGATGCAGAAGAAAAACAAAATTTGGCAAAACTTAGCATTTATTCATAAGAAAAACCCTCACAAAACTAAGAATAAAAGGGGATTTCCTTATCTTGAGAAAAGGTACGTACCAAAACAAACAACTAAGTAAAAACACATAGCTAAAGTTATAATTAGTGGTGAAAGAGTTCATCTTTTCTTTCGTCGACACAGTTGAGATGTTGAGCTGTTGAGATGTTCATTTTCCTTAAATTGATCTACAGATTTAATATGATCACAATCAAAATATCAGCAGATTTTTCTTGTAGATGTGGACAAGTTGCTTCTAAAACTGATAAAAATAATTGTGGAAATGGGGGCACCTGGGTGACTCAGCCGGTTAAGCATCCAAGTCTTGGTTTCGGCTCAGGTCACCATCTCAGGGCCCTGGGATCAAGCCCGCACTGGGCTCTGTGCTCAGTGTGGAGTCTGCCTGAGATTCTTTCCCCCTCCCTCTCTCTCCCCTTCTGCACCTCCCTTCACTCACGTTCTCTCTCTAAAATAAAAAAATAAACAAAATCTTTAAAAAAAATAATTGTGGAAATGAAAAAAATGGAAGAATTCATACTACCTTATTTTAAGACTTACTATCAAACTGAGAAAGGATGGTATTGACAGAAGATTAGAGAAATAGGCAAGTGAAACAAAATAGATATATATGAATATGGTCAAGTGATTTTTGACAAAACGTAATGACAATTCAATGGGGGCAAAGTATGATCTTTTTAACAACTGTTTGCTGGAACAATCAGTTATATATAAGCAAAGCATGTATCTTGATCTCTATTTCAAACTTTTTAAATAATTACATCAAATTGGATCATAGAATTAAATGTGAAGTATGAAGCCTTAAAGTTTCCAAAGGAAATATAGGAAAAATTCTGTGACTAGGTAAAAAATCAGTGATAAACTGGATGCCATAAAAAAAAAAGTCACTCTGTGAAAAGAATTGTTAGAAAATGAAAAGACAAGACACAGACTGGGGGGAGGTATGTAAATCCCCTATTAAACAAAGGATTCATAGCTACAATATATAAAGAACTCTACATTCAACAATAAGCAGACAAAGAGCCCAATTTAAATATGGCAAAAAATTTGAAAAGTCACTTCACCAAAGAAGATACATAAATGGAGAATAATCACATAAAAAAGATGTTTAGCGTTATTATCATTTGGGAAATGGAAATTAAAACAATAAGCACCATTTCTCATCTATTAAGATGAATAAGATTAAAAAAAGAACTGACATTACCAAGGGATGATGAGGACACCCATCAGCTGGAAATTTCGTTCATTGTTTGAGGGAATGCAGAAGGGTAAATCTACTGTTTAAAAACAGTCGAGGGGCGCCCGGTGGCTCAGATGCTTAAGCATCTGCCTTCGGCTCAGGTCATGATCCCGGGGTCCTGGGATCGAGCCCCACATCGGGCTCCTGGCTCAGAGAGGAGCCTGCTTTTCCCTCTCCCTCTGCCACTCTCCCTGCTCATGCTTTCTCTCTCTGTATCTCTGCATCTCAGATGAATAAATAAAATCTTAAAAAAATAAATAAATAAAAACAGTCGAGTGGTTGCTTCCAAAGTGAAACACAGACTTACCATCGAATGTATAAATCCCATTCCCAAGTATTTATACTAGATAAATAAAAATGTGTGTTCACACAAAAGCACAAAAATGTTCATAGCAACATTATTCGTAACTGCCAAAAACTAGAAATAACCCATCAGCGGATGATGGCATGAATAAAATCTAATAAACCTGTACTATAAAATACTCCTCAAACATAAAGAGGAACCTTCTATCACTACCTGGAAATACGTGCTGAATCCCAGTTGCACTATTCCAAGTGATAGCAGTCAGGCCCAAAAGGCTCCATAATGAATGATTCCATTTACACAATGTTCTGGAAAATGCACACCTGTAGAGGGAGCAGAGAGCAAATAGGTAACTGCCAGGAGCTAAAGCGTGAGAAGCAGTATACGGAAAACAAAGAGGCAGAACAAAGGAAATTTTTGTGGTAATAAAACCATTCTAAAACCTATCTGTATCCTGACTGTGATGGTGATTACAGAGTTCTAGGCAGATAGAAAAAGTCCCTGTTGTCCCAAGTTCACTGCAGCATTATCCACAATAATTAAGGTACGGAAACAACTCAAGTGTCCATCAGGATATTAATGGACACAGAACAGGTAGTATATCCGTGCAGTGGAATCTTGTTGAGCCTTTAAAAGAAGGAGATACTGCCATTTGCAAGAACATTGATGAGCCTGGAGGACACTGTTCTGAGTGAATTAGACAGTCACAGAAGGACAAATTTGGCATGACTGTTTATGTAAGGTCTCTAAAATAATCAAATGTATAGAAGCAGAGAATACAGTAACGGTTATCCAGGGGCTGGGGAGTGGGGAAATGGGGAGTTATGCCAGAAAATTTTCAGTTTTGCTGGATGGATAAATTCTAGAGATCTGCTGTATGGCAGACACTATGCTTTATACAATATTGTGAACTCCAAAATTTAACAACACAGTATTAGTCACTTGTCTCCTGTTGTGTGTTCTTACCATAGAACAAACTAAACCAGAAGGGCCCAGGGAAACTTTGGGAAGAATCCGATGTCTATTATCCTGATTATGATTGAGGGTATCACAGGTGTTTGCGTGTGTCCAGACTCATCATAATATACACATTAGGTTTGTGCAATGTTGATCAGTTAGACCTCAAGCAAGCTGTTAAAAATGTAGAATTATAAATCTTAATAATTGAAATTTACTGAATGTCAATTAAAAGCAGAAGATATTCTGGATGCCATCACAATTACGGTACCAGAACTCCCGGTGTCCTATGGAAGAATCCTAGCTCTTCTCTGCTGTCTTTCCCCCCTCAGTCCTCAATTCCATAAGCTACAAAGGTGAAGGGCATCTTCTGAATTAAGAGAAGAAATAAAGAGGGCTAAAGATTTTAGAATATAAGAAAATTGGAGATATTGAAAAAATAAATACCAATGATAAGGGATTGATAAATCTAAGAATGAGGCAGCAGGGAAAGGAGTGAGCAAGACCAGAGGTTTCCAACAGGCTTCTTCTTACTACTGCCCATGAATATTTGTATGATGCTTTATATTTTCACCCGTACACACATCCTACAATTTGACACTCACCACGGCCTGTGATGCCCACCTCAAGGTGGTATTTGCAGAGAGTTGATCTTCAGCCCCATGGGGAAGATGGTACTCCACAGACCCTTCTTTTCATCACGAGGGCTTCTCCTAAATTATGCATGAATATTAACTTATTCTAAAAGAAACTTGTGAAAGAGAGAGAGAGCCAGCATCAGGAGTTACCTGCTCTCAGAGAAATTAAACTGCACACTTTGCTGAATAAAAGCCAATTAATTGCATTTATAGTCTATTTTCTGGTTACTAGCCTCCCGAGTATATGGTAGCCCTGCATAATTATATTTTAAAATGATTTGCTCATTTGATCTACCCAAACAGCAACAGTTAATTTTAAAATGGATTAAATATACTCCAGGCATGAGCTTATGAACTGCATTTCAAAGAATAAATCATCATTTTAACGAACGGAGTCTAGTTTAATTAATTAAATTGAACCAAAAATATCATCGGTGATCTTTCTGTCACCCAAATGCAGTCACCGGGGCCATCAAGGGCAACGTATTTGCACTCACTGACATTACATAAGTCAATCAAATCAGTTCCACAGACATTGGAGCCATTTTTATCATCTCTGTAATAATTACTAAATCAAATGTCACAGTATCAGGGACATTCAAACAGGGATATTCATTTAAACACCATGAGCTATGAATAAACCCAGAAGTTGGAGAGTTTTCACTGAAAATAGAACAGATTTTAAAAACCACAGGGAAGTGAGACAGTGACCACAGTTGGAATCACATGGGCTGTAGGGTAATCATTTCATTTTGAATAATTACCCATGGTTTTATATCACATACGATCTCTCACTTCTTCGCTGCTTGATTTTGGCCAAGTCACTAAATTTCCCCAAGTCTCAGTTTCACTACTTACAAAATAGATAGAGAATAATAGCTACCCAGTAGGACTATTGTAGAAATTAAATGAAAATATATTTATCACAGTGATTGACAGAAGAGCAAGTGTGTGATGAATGCTAGCACTGTGGTTATTATTAATTACTGTTATTATTAATATTGTCATTAGCATTGCCTACACTATTCCTTTATTGGGAAGAAGGGGACCATCAGTGCAGATGGGCAGAGAGGAAGAAACAAAGTGGTCGATATCTGGATGTTATTACAATGTAACAAACATCATTTCTTCAAACAGAGGTCAAAGCGGGGCTTGGCATTTGTCCAGAAATTCCCCCACCCGAACCTGGGGGGAAACAACTGGGCAAAACCTTTACCTTGGCCAAGGAATCATAAGTTAAGAATTGCAAGTCATTAAAACTAAAAATAGCCCCCAATCAGGTTAAGTGTTGAGGTTTCATTGGTCAGAGTCAAAGGGCCAAAAAAAAAAAAAAACAAAAAAAAAGTAAGAGACAAAGATAAGTCTGGATGGAAGTAAATCCATATAAATTAGTTTCCCTTTGAAAAAGCAGTATTTTAGGGGCACCTGGGTGTCTCAGTCAGTTGAGCATCCTACTCTTGATTTCGGCTCAGGTCGTGATCTCAAGGTCCTGGGATCGAGCCTGGCATTGGGCTCCATGCTCAATGCAGGGTCTGCTTGTCCCTCTCTCTCTCTCTGCTCCTCCCACCCCACTCTCTCTCTCTTTCTCTCTCTCTCTCAAATAAATCAATAAAATCTTAAAAAAAATAAAATATAAAAAAAAGAAAAAGCAGTATTTTAGTGGCTGTATCCATCAGAGTCGGTCAAGAGACAGAAAACACGCTGGTCATTTAAACCGGGAAATTTTAACACACAGAACTATTCGCTGGTGCTGTTTCTCTCTGGTAGCTGGTACAACCCAGTGGCACTGCTCTCCAGCTGGTTTCCTAGCATTGCTGCTGGAGGCTTTCCGCCTGCCAGGAGGACGAGGAAGGAAAGGGAACTCTGAAAAAGACCTCAGAGCCAAAAATGTCCCAGAGAAAGGAGCAGATGTGGAGGCAAGTTCTCTCCCCAAAGTGAAATTTCAGAGCTGTTGGCAGGATGTGTCTGTGGCCCAGAAGTGGTGGGGAAGTTGACTGGTTGGCTTGGTGAGACCGTGGGTAAGACTGGCGAGCAGGACCGCATGAGCTGTTGGGTGACTGCAAGCCCCATGCATAGAGAACCTGGGACTCTAGATGCACGGAGAGCCTGGAACGTATGCTGAAGGGTACCTCCCCCCCAACACCATGGGGCCAGCCGCCAAAGAGGAATGATGACAGGGACCATTCCAGCCTAGCAAAGCAGGGCAATCAAGGGTTCATAGACAGTGAGTTAACTGCCCAGTAGCAACATCCAATATTATTAAAACTCATCTTGGACCAGGTACACAAGCTTACTCCGTCTTTATGGTAGCCCTGCGATTTAGAAACTACAATGTTTCCCTGATTAAAGACCACGGGGAGCACACCTGGAGTCCAACAGATTTAGGGTCTTCAGTGTTTGCGGACGAGGAGAACGTACACTGTGAGAAACTGGGACATTCCAGAAGAGACGCGTGTCATGGCAGCATCTTCTATGGTTCTGAGGCTGAGAGTTGCCTGCCAGACAGTCCTACGAGTTATGATCAGAATTTATAAATGAGGCCAAGCACTGGAACAGCCAGTGAACTTATATTCAGAGCACGAATCGGTGCCAAGTTTATGGTTGGATCTCCTTTGACTACGGTCTTAGTATCTGAAACACGTGGCTTGTAAATACGTTTTTGTTTTCAAGAGTTTCGACTAGGCTGTGGTCATGCTGGACTTGGTACCATTGATTTATCTGAAAAATCACAGGACAGATTTGCAAGTTGTGGTTCCTCTTTTAGTGTTCGGTTTTTCCCGCAGCCCTGGTTCGGACAGTGACAATCTTGGAATGTCACAGCTAGATGGGTATAGGAGGTGACTTCCTTTACCCCTGAGAGATGACCATCATTGTGTCTTGGATTACAACCCCTAGTCTTTACTGTTAAATTAACAGAAAAATAAATAAATGACTTGTACTGGGGGCAACAATCTCCTATGTCTCATGAATTAAATGAACTTTGGTGATTTATGAGGGAAGTTGGCTATACATCTGCAGAAAGTCTTGTTCCCTTTTCCAGAGTATTCTTTCTCTTTCTTTCTTCTTTTCTTCTTCTTTTTCTTTTCTTTCTTTCTTTTTCTTTCTTTCTTTCTTTCTTTCTTTCTTTCTTTCTTTCTTTCTTTCTTTCTTTCTTTCTTTCTTTCTTTTTCTTTCTTTCTTTCTTCTTTCTTTCTCTCTCTCTCTCTCTCTCTCTCTCTTTCTTTTTTTTTTACAGTACATTAAAAATCATCTTTGGAGTCGCTTTACCTTTCCCTGACAACAGGAGCTTACATTTACATATCTTGATTTAAGGTGACAGAATTCAATTTAATTCTATTATGATATCTTCCAATCCAGAGACTTAGTCTAACCGGTTATTGTAATTTCCTGTTTAATAGCAATAAAATGTCTTTCCCATTGATCTTACATTCAGAAGGAGCATAGATTAATTCTACAGGTCTCCCCAGATTTATAGCTGTAAGGGATATAGTGGGGATTGAAATGAATTTATTTAAATTTACACTGATTGAAACCGAATATCCTGCAAGTCTTTACTAAAAACAGCTTGTCTGACAGGGAAATATGTACAGTGCATATTAGAGATTTTATGAAACTTTAATTCCCTTTTAGTGCTTCTTATGTCAGGGAAATAAATTGAAGTCAAGAAAATTTATCATCCACTTTTGAACATTTAATGACTAAAAGAAATAAAGGTAGATCCAATTCCCGCAGTATGTATTTCACATCATAATCAGCTCCGTGGCTTAAACCCGCATGTCAGGGGACGATCAAAAATTATATGACACGGAAAATTGCTCGGGAGGTCCGCGGTGGATTGGAAAGCACCCTGTTCTGCATTTACCGAAGTGGAAGTGGGATAGCTCATTAGCATATCCGGTGTCAAAGTGAGTGTGGTAGAGGCGGACAAGGGAGACTCCAGATGACAATACAGACTTTCCCAGTGTGTAGATATCTACAGGTTGCAGGGCAGGTCACCTTTGTGTCTGTGGATACTTCCTGCGTTTATGGAGTAGCTTCCTGTCACTGAATAAGGGTAACAGTAGAGACAGCAGAGTGGGATACACAGACCACATAGAACCCAGTTGGCACAGGTGGAGACATGGGAAACTCTGTGCCCTTGCCTTCGGTCTGGAGGATGAGTAGCAGTTCCCACTTGAGGAGTGGAAAGGAAATTACAGATGGCAAAGGCTTTTCTGTAGCGGGACACTCTCACCATTGGATATTAGTGGCCAATAAAGCTCAAGTCACAGTGGCAGGAGCGGGGATTGGAGCGAGCAGTGGAAACCGGATTCTGGAGCAGGCGGGGTTACGCGCTGATTGCCTGGCATCGCTTAATGGAGAAAGAGTTTCTAGGAGAAAAAAAGAGAAGGGGAAGCAGGAAGTTAATACATAGTCTAGACCAGGAATCATGACAACTTAAGTTAGGGCAGCTATGGCTAGGGAAGCCTAAATGGATTCAGGAAAGGGTCTCCAATTGGTTCTCCAATTGGGAAAAGAGCAGAAGGCATCCAGGAAGCGTCCAGGGCTTTGCTTTGTGTAATTAAGAGAAAGCCTGAATCTGCAAGGAAAAAGCCCATCAGACTTAGCGGGCTCTCAGCTACCAAGTCTTAGAACCAACCTGCAACCTCGACCCTTCTTGTGGAGCTGAATCCCCATCTGTAGGGAGGAGACTGCGCGGAATGATGTAGAGACTGCAGGAAATCCCGGCAGTGGGACTGCCCAGAGTGCGAAACGCATGCGCATTAAAGTCACTAAGCTTTCAAGAGTAAACACTAATTCTTTCCCATATCAATACACGTCTCTGATCAATAAACTAAGTTCTGGGATGTTGTAGAAATATATTAGTATGCCCAGTGTCATAAACACTCCTTATAAAGCCATCACAATGCACAAATCACTTTCACATTTTTAAAATATTTTCTTCCTCAAAACAATGCTTTGGATTAAGTCTACAGTCACGGCCCCCGACCCGCCCCCGACTTGCTGGCGCAGGGTGCTCTGGGTCCCAATTCCCCAGTACCCCTGTCTCTGGGACTTGCTCTTTCTTCATGATCCCCCCGTTGGCATTTGAGGAAGGACTCCACGCTCCAGCAAAATGTGCTTCCTTTTCTGTTTCTCCACAAAGCACCGGGGTTATAAATCTTAGGGAATTGGTTGGCTTTTGGATTTTGCCTTATTTGTTTTTTATGACCCTGAATTCCAGGGACTGTGAAACATGCCTTTGTTTGCACTTGATTAAAACAGCTGTGCTTGAAAACTGATAGCGGGCGTTCTGAGCCTCTGTGGAGAGCCTGGGAGAGGAGCACCTGGGGTTTCCGAGTAAAATTGGGGAACAGGCACTGCTCTTTGTTGAGTGTATTTTAAGGGGTATTAAACAATAAGCTACTGCTCTGAAGATTATGAATAATAAGTAGTTTCTTGTTTTGAAACAATTCTATAATTCTAGAAAACTGGCTGAGTTAATGCACTAGAGACCTATTGAGCAAGAATTCTTGTTGCACCAAAATATTATTTCAGCTAGCAATCCATGTAATAACGACTGCTTTCTCATGCCTGCCCCCCTCTCCCGCCCCCTTGGTACAGACTTCCTTCTGGTCCGCCTGAAAAGAAGTTCTCTTCTATGATGATTGTGCATTGATACTTGATTAACGGACAAGACTTGAAGGAAAGCAAAACAGAAGCAAAGCTGAGTAAGATCAAATAACCCCTTGGTCATCTCCTAGTGCCCACATCCCCTAGTGCCCACATCCCCTAGTGCCCACATCTCCTAGTGCCCACATCTCCTCGTGCCCACATCCCCTAGTGCCCACATCTCCTAGTGCCCACATCCCCTAGTGCCCACATCCCCTAGTGCCCACATCTCCTAGTGCCCACATCCCCTAGTGCCCACATCTCCTCGTGCCCACATCCCCTAGTGCCCACATCTCCTAATGCCGACATCCCCTAGTGCCCACATCCCCTAGTGCCCACATCTCCTAGTGCCCACATCCCCTAGTGCCCACATCTCCTAGTGCCCACATCTCCTCGTGCCCACATCCCCTAGTGCCCACATCTCCTAGTGCCCACATCCCCTATTGCCCACATCTCCTAATGCCGACATCCCCTAGTGCCCACATCCCCTAGTGCCCACATCTTCTCGTGCCCACATCTCCTAATGCCCACATCCCCTAGTACCCACATCTCCTAGTGCCCACATCCCCTAGTGCCCACATCTCCTAATGCCGACATCCCCTAGTGCCCACATCCCCTAGTGCCCACCTCTCCTCGTGCCCAAATCCCCTAGTGCCCACATCTCCTCGTGCCGACATCCCCTCGTGCCCACATCCCCTAGTGCCCACATCTCCTAATGCCCACATCCCCTAATGCCCACATCCCCTAGTGCCCACCTCTCCTCGTGCCCACATCCCCTAGTGCCCACATCTCCTAATGCCCACATCCCCTAATGCCCACATCCCCTAGTGCCCACATCTCCTCGTGCCCACATCTCCTCGTGCCCACATCTCCTCGTGCCCACATCCCCTAGTGCCCACATCTCCTGGTGCCCACATCCCCTGGTGCCCACATCCCCTAGTGCCCACAGAATCCACATTCTTTGATCCCGGGAAATTCACTCTTGAGGTTTCTCTTTCTTAGGATAATTTATCAAGGCCTTTGCTAGTTATTTCTCACTTATTGAATTTATTCATTAAGGCTTCCGTAAAGAAATGCCCAAAGCACACTTCCAATATTAAAGAGCGTAATTGGACGTAGAAGCAAAGCACAGAGGACAGCAGAGCGGCCCTAACTGCTGGGAAGTGGTCTCAGTGGAGACATGGCACCAAAGTAAGGCCAAAGAGGGCATCTGAAAGGCAAAGCAGGGATGTGGGTGCAAACAAGGCAAATGGGACCCCATGTGCAAGAGCTCCAGCTTTGTGTGTTACTCTCCTCCCTCAGCCCCGCCCACTCTGCCATCCCCCATTCTCTGTCTTGGATGGGGGCTCTTCTGCTCAGCCTAGCCCATGCGCAGCTGGCCTCTTTCTTTCTTACAGTCTTGTTTTGTCCATGGTGACACAGTGGGAAAGTCGTGGGAAAGGAAGGAAGGAAGGAAGTGTCTGTCCCCCACTCTCTGTGTCTCCTCAGATGGGTTTTGTAATAGCTAAGACCCTCCTCCCTGCCCGATGCTCTACCTGTCCCCTCCAGCGCTGTGGTTCTTGCGGCTCTGGGAGTAGTGCTTTCTAGTCTTGCCTCCTCAGCTCTGAGAGCACAAAGGTCGCTATCCTTGGGGTTTTCTATCCCTTCTTGATTCTCTTCACCTCACGCATCACCATAAGCTGTCGCTTCATTAGACATTCTCTGGGCAGTCCTTTGAATAAGCTGTCCCTACCCTTTCAGAATGTTGAGTAATACCAATGTTTTCTAGGTTTAACACTATAATAGATTTTCTTCGTATAAAACTAATTTTGGGGCGCCTGGGTGGCTCAGTTGGTTAAGCGTCTGCCTTTGGCTCAGGTCATGGTCTCAGGGTCCAGGAACGGAGCCCCTCATCAGGCTCCATGATCAGCGGGGAGTCTGTTTCTCCCTCTACCTCTGCCCCTGCTCATGCTCTCTGCCTCAAATAAATAAGTAAAATCTTAAAAAAAAAATAAAACTGATTTTGTGCTTGAACAATTCACTGAAACCTTCTACAAAGGTATTGGTTCTACAGATAAATACATTGATTGGGCTGTTTTTCAAGCTACTTTCACTAAGGATGTGATCGAAAAAGTCAGTGTCCCATCCATCTGTAGGGTCAACAGTCTCAGAAAAACAAAATCCACTTTTTTTTTAAAGCCACTTGTCAAGGTGTTAGAAGAATAGTGCCATAATTAAAATGACCTATGTTCTCCTGTTATGTTTCTGTTATTTTAAATCTCTCATTATCCCTTGTCCAGATTACTGTCCTAGTTGACGATCCGGTCATTTTCTTCTTTGGCTAGAATTACCCGGTGATGCTGCTTCCTTGGCTTCTATGACTTCAGTAGCTGCCTACTAACTACACGTGAAAGTGAGCGATCATTGTCCTGACGGACGAGTCACTCTGCCACCTGCGGTTCTCCCCGGGCAAGCATGTGCTCCAGCAGAATAATTTGTACTCATTCTCCAAGTCACGGTGGAAGGAGTTTTCCGAGATGTCCCAAACATTTCATTCTTATTTCTGTGCATTTCCTCTGTGTGTCAGTTAGGGTATACTCATACCTCTATGACATCGTACGCCACATTATAGGGGAATGGTCCTACTCCTTTACCTGTGCAGTGGTGTATGCTCTTTGAGAAGGAATTTCATCCTTTAATTTCTGATGCCAAACACAATGTCTGGCACACAAGAGGTGCCAATAGGTCTGTTGACTGCAGAATTAAAAGAGGCACAAATGCACCCGGGATTCAGTCTATAAGGGTCATCATTGTATTGACCCTTCTATCCTCCGGATGCCATAACCAAAGTCAACCCCAACTCTCTTGACATCTACAAGATCTACTTAAGCATTTGCATAGAAACGTCCCTAGAACCTGATTATTTGATGGCACATGATGGTTGACTGAACTTCAAACAAGGGCACCGAGCCAGTAATGGATGATGCGAACGGCTTCAGTCAAAGAAAGATTAATTTCATATTTCTTCCTGTGAAGAATCTTTTACATTTCTTCATGCCAGGATAATTTTCTCATATATTCAATAATAAAGTAAGGCAATGGGAAATTCATTTAGATTGCTTTTTTGGCGATATTAAACAAAAAGATAACATAAACCTTTCAGTGCATTCAACTGTGACATAATCCAATAATTTTGGTGAGTTTCAATTATATAATGACTTAATTGAAAGTAAATTAAACAAGCATATGTCTGAGTTCTGTCACACTAAATGTGATTTTTAAATTACTCCAGAAACACATTTTAATTCTGATATGATGACTTTAAATATGGTGATATTTGATTTTCAAAACAGTAAGAATTTCACAAGCATTTGGGACCATCTTCTACTGATCTTGCACAAAATTAAATCAGACTCTACCTTATGCCCAGATGGTCAAGGTAGAGGAAGAAGAAGTTAAAAAGCCAATTCAGGCTTTGTTTGGTAGGTATTTTACAAAATGCCTTCCCCAGTAGTAGCAAGAATGGATTATCTCTGCCATCTTGCCCCTGGTACCAGAAGTCGGCTAATGAAGCTGAGCGTATGCACTTAATCATTTTTACAAGGTTAGTTAGGTATTTATAGAGAAAGAGTGCTCTACAATCACACTTCCAGATCTTCCATGCATCTGCAGAGATATTTATTATTGGACAATATATATTTTTTAAATTTTTTTATTGTTATGTTAATCACCATACATCATTAGTTTTGGATGTAGTGTTCCATGATTCATTGTTTGTGCATAACACCCAGTGCTCCATGCAGAACATGCCCTCTTTAATACCCATCACCAGGCTAACCCATCCCCCCACCCCCCTCCCCTCTAGAACCCTCAGTTTGTTTTTCAGAGTCCATCGTCTCTCATGGTTCGTCTCCCCCTCCGACTTACTCCCCTTCATTCTTCCCCTCCCGCTATCTTCTTCTTCTTCTTCTTTTTTCTTAACATATATTGCATTATTTGTTTCAGAAGTACTGATCTGTGATTCAACAGTCTTGCACAATTCACAGCGTGGACAATATATTTTTAAGGAATTTATATTTTATAGCCTAGTCCACCAAGGATTTGAGATACATTACAAAGTGAAATACACATAAATCAGGACAATTAAAATTTAAAGGCAAATAAAAAACCAATTAGGAAGAAGATAAAGGTGAATAAAATAGTTTCTAGAATGATTTAATTACACCCTCTGAGCACTACCTTTTGCCCTGTGGCTTAGCAGCGCAAGAGAGAAGAAACACCTATTAACTGACGGGTTTCCAATTTTTAGTTTCTCCCTATGGAACATTCCTTGGTTCACCTGGAGCCACTGGTACTGAATGCAATAGAATCTTGGGGGAGTGTTCTCCATGATCGAGGCATTGCCCATTCTATGTGAACTCAGGTTTGAAGGAGGTGGAGAGATGTATCTTAGTAAAAGCTGAGATGATCACATTCAACTATAAGATAGTGAAGATACATTATAAGAGTTTTGTCTATATTTTATTCCAGTCCATGCCCTTCTGCTAATTAGGCAGGTATAACTCATACTCCAGGCCACATCAGTTGCTGAGAGTAAAGGATTGATTCCTGAATATGATTGATTATGAATATGACCTGATCCTCCTCCCAGGGAGTTCCGCTGGCGGTGGCTCTCAGCTATCTATCAGGACCCAGGACGAGTTGCCATCAGTGTCATCTGCTATGATATATTGGTTGACACATCTCTTGACACATTGCAACTCCATCAGACTTATGTAGGGAATAGCCATGGAGGCCCCGGTGCCTGATGAATGAAAGACCCCCTTCATCTGAATGGCATTCTCGCAAGCTGAAGGAACATAGTCTTCCTTAAATGTTTATTAAGCATTAACTTTGCACTTGCTTAGATTCAAATCCTTTCTCTGGTACTTGCCATATTTGAGACCTTCGGTGAATTAGCTAATCTTTGAGAGTTCACACTTGCAAAGGGAAGAGACTAGCTGCCTAATGTGTTTATCATGGAAAACGGATGTAATGTGAGCCACAACACCAGTGAGGGTGTCTGATTCCGTGTATGTTGGTTTCCTCTCTTTCTCTAGCATGGGGCTTTGGTTTCACATTACTAGATATATGCACACAGAGCCGTGTCAGAGTTGCCTTGTTGCCAACCCTGAAGATTCAGCAGACTGCAATCTCCAGATCTGGCCACTTCAGGATCTCCTCTGCTTTCACTGTTGCTTACAAACTTTTATACAGGCAGGTTTGGAATGATCAATCTGCTATGATTGATTATGTGATATCTTAGTTTTACCAGCTTCCTTTCTACTGGAGAGAAAAGAGCAGCATCTCAACTTTACTTCTGAACCACCAAGTGTCCCCATGTCTGGGTCAGATAAGCTTGGTGTGGGAGCTTGAACTTGCTCCTCTTTAGGTGTCTGCATTGACTCTAAATGCATTCTCTTGACTTCCTAGAAAATTAGGGGTAGGTATGTTACCTACGGTAAGATGGCGGATGATAGGGAGTGGCAACGTCTCCTCACTCCCAATGTGGCCATCCCCTGCCATCCAGCATGTCTATCCACTAATCATGTTATGATTTCTTACTTGGGTGTCAGCCAGAAATCAAGTTTAATACATCCTGTAGGATGCTTCGTGGAAAAGGAATCTTGACATGTGATGAACTACGGTCAAAGGATATTAAATTTTCTTATTGTTTACTAAATTATAGTTACCAATTGTTACTTTAATTAGTAAACACCTAGCTAGCAAAGACAAGGCTCTTTGGTGTGGTGATCCTGACTTATACTTTGTCCAAAACAAGGATCATGCCATATCTGAGTGAGACTGAGTTGAAGAGGATCTTTTCTCAAAATCATTATGTTTCTTCATTTATACAAAGAGTTTGTTTTCAATCAGTGTATTATACTGAAACAATAATGCAAAAGTTCATTTTATTCTAAAAGTGGGCTTTACCCAATGGTCAGTTATATATTAACTCCCATTAAGGCTTTTTGGTGGGAAGACTCACCTTCATAAGTGCTGTTTTACTATTCGCAGGCGGGTAAGGGAATTCACCAAATATGAACAGTAATTGACACGTTCCTGTCAATACTGGGTAGAAGGATTTGTATGGCAGGTGTTGAGCTCTACACAGAGAAAGGAACTAACCAATCAACAGGACTTCCAAAGGCTCTGCCTAGTACTTGGTGTTTGCTGATGGAGCCATAGCGTCTGTGTGAAGTGTTTGCTTCTATTCCTTTTCCCTCGGGGTGAGGTCATGATTTCAGCTTGTGAATACCTGCATTTAGTTACTTAAATTGTAAGTGATTAAGAGCAGCTGAGTCATAATTTTGATTGGAACTTCTCTGTCAAAATACTATTTATATTCATTTTAAGTCTGCCTTTACAACTGTGATCCAAGATTTGAAGTATAATTAATGGCACGGGATTGATACTGAAGCTCTATAATTGATAATCCTCACTTATACAGTGAAGAAAAATTGATAATATTTACTTGGTAAGGTGCAACAGAACTTGGAAATGAATAGAGTTAGGATATTAATATGTAAAAACTTTTTTCAATATTCAAAATATTAGAATTACAGACTCAGTCAATCCTTTATTCATTCTAGTAATAGTTATCAAAGACTCCATGTACGCCGGTATTAAAAACTGCTGAGCAGGGAGCCTGACCTGGGGCTCGATCCCAGCACCTTGACGTCATGACCTGAGCCAAAGGCAGAGGCTTAACCAACTGAGCCACCCAGGCGTCCCCACGTTCTCCAACCTTGTTCCTCTTTCTCAATACTCTGGATACACTGTCTTTACATTTCATAGAAATTTTAGAGTCAGCTCGTCAAACTTTTCAAAAAACTTCTGTGTCATTGGAATTGCATTGAATCTATCTATATATTAACTAAAGGAGAATTAAAATTTTAATAGTGTTAAGTCTCAAATCAATGAATATGTTGCATCTCCATTTGTTTCTCCGTGTAACAATTTTTTTTCAGTATAAATGTCCTGTGTGAATTTTGTTTCATGTATTACTCCTTATTTGATGGAGGAATTGCAAATAGTATTTTTCCATTTTTAACAGCTTTGTTAAGATATAGTTACCCAAACTGCACATATTTAAAGTATATAATCTAATAAATTTTGGTATATGTATATACTCCTGAAGCCACCATCACAATCAGGATATGGAATACGTCCTTCACCCCAATAATCTGCTCATACCTCTTAAGGTAGTGGCAGATTAAGGGATCCTCCTTCTTGAGTCTTCCTTTCCAAAACCACCGACCACATGCTTCCTTTCACTGTAAAATATTTTGCACTTTTCAGAGTCTTATACAAATTGAATGGCAGTTTTTTGTTTGTTTGTTTTGGAGAAGAGAATCTAGCTCATGTTGACATTTATTTTAAGATTCATGACTGTGTGGGGAGCTGGGGTGGCTCAGTCAGTTGGGCATCAGACTCTTGGTTTCAGTTTGGGTTGTGACCTCAGGGTCATGAGATCAAACCCCACATCAGGCCCCACGAACAGTGTGGAGTCTGCTGGAGATTCTCTCTCTCTCTCTTTGCCCCTGTCTCCCCTGTCTGTCTCTCTTTCTCTCTCAAATAAATAATCTTTAAAAAAAAAAGAATTTCATGATTGTTGCTATGTATAGAACTTATTATTTTGTGTTAATATGCTCATGTGTTCCATTTTGTAGATATACCTAGTTTGTTTAACTATTCACCTGTTGATGGATAGTTATTGTTTTATCTATGTATGTATGTCATTTGTATATTTATTTATTTATAAGTTGCAAGGGACCATCAGAGATAAAGCTTCTGTGAACATTCGTGTGCAAAAGTTTATATGGACATTTATTCTCTTTTCCTTGGGTAATACCTGTAAGCAAATGGCTGCAACACATGGTATGTGTACATGCCATTTTTAAAGAAATTTCAGAATGTTTTCCAAAGTGTTTCTGCCATTTTACTATCCTACTAGCAGTATCTATGAGTAGTACCACCAATGCTAATGTCCCACAAATTCATTCACATTCTTTCCAATAGTCAGTTCTTATTTTTAGCTGTTTTGGCAGATGTATAATGGCATCTCAGTGTGGTTTTAATTTGCATTTTCCCAATGACTAATGAGGTTAAGTATCTTTTCATGTGATTATTTGCCATGCATATATTTTCTTCGGTGAAATATTTGTTCACATGTTTTCCTATCTTGTGATTTATTTTTATTTGTTTATTATTAAGGTTTTTTAAGACCTTATTTTCTTAGGGCAGTTTTAGGTTCACAGGAAAAATAAGTGAGAAGAAAGGACAGAGATTTCCCATGTACTCCCTTCCCCACCCCCAACATACACAACTTCTTGTGTTATTAATAGCCACCAGAAGAGTGGTACATTTGTTACAATTAATGAACCTATAATGCTATATCCTTATCACCCAAAGTCCATAGTTTATGTTAGACTTCACTCTTGGTGTTGTCCATTCTGTGGGTTTTGGACAAATGTATAATGACAGGTACCTGCCATTATAATCAGACAGAATACTTTCACTGCCCTAAAATACTTCCACTGATTTATCTCTCTCCCTTCTTTATATTATGAAATTTTGAAAGCTATAAGCCTTTTATCAGATATATCTGACATATATTTATTATAGATACAAGCCTCTTATCATATGTAACTTTCCAAAGATTATCTTCACAGTCTGTGGCCTTTATTTTCATATTCCTGACAAGTTCTTTATTTTGAAGAAAGTTAATTTGTCAATAATTTTGTGAGTCATGTCTCTGGTTTTTAACCTAAGAAATGTTTGTTTCAGGAAGGCTCACAAAAATTTTCTCCCATATTTTCTTCTAAAAGTCTTATTGTTTTAGGTTTCATGTTTAGGTTTATGATACATTTTGAGTTAATTTTTGTGTGTGGTATGAGTTATAAACTCAAGTTTTTTTTTGCAAATGGATATCCAAATTTCCAGCAGCAGTTGTGGAAAGATACTATTTGTTCTCCACTGGATTGGCATTGCATATTTATCAAAGATCAGTCGTCCATATATAACATACAGAACTAGTTCTGGACTTTTAGTGCTGGTCCATTGATCTATTTGCTTACCTTTAGCCCTACCCACACTGTTCTGATTACTTTAGCTTTATTATAAGCCCTAAAATCTACTTACTTTTCTTTTTCAGAGATCTGGCTTTTCTACACCTTCTACATTTCTATACAAACTTTTGAATCAGCTCGTCAAATTTTACCAAAAAGATGTCTGCTGGGATGTATAATTACCATAGAGCGTTACATTCATTTCAGATATAAAATATAATGATTCAGCCATGCTATAACATTTCTCAGTGTTTATCACAATAAGTGCATTCTTAATCCCCTTTATCTATTTCACCCCCCTCCCCAATTTCCCTCTGGCAACCACCAGTTTGTTCTCTGTATTTAACAGTTTTTTTGTTTGTCTATTTTTTTTCTTATGGTCATTCTGTTTTCTTCCTTAAATTTCACGTATGATTGAAACAATGTGGTATTTGTCTTTCTCTGACTGATTTATTTCACTTAGCCTTAGGTCCATCCATGTTGTTGTGAATGGTAAGATCTCATCCCTTTTTATGGGTCAGTAACGTCCCACGGTATACATGTCAGTGATAGATTTATCACATCTTCTTCATCCATTCATCTATAGGTGGACACGGGCTGTTTCCATATCTTGGCTATTGTAAATAATGCTGCCGCAGACATAGGGGTGCATATATCTTTTTGAATTAGTGATTTCATTTTATTTTGGGTAAAAACCAGAAGTGGAATTACTGGATCATAGGGTAGTTCTATTTTTCATTTTTTTGAGGGACCCTCATACCATTTTCCACAGTGACTGCACCAGTTTGCATTCCCACCAACAGTGTAGGAGGAAGTTTTTCTTTACATCCTTGCCAACACTTGTTATTTCGTGTATTTTTTATTTTAACCATTCTGACAAGTGTAAGGTGGTATCTCATTGTTGTTTTAATCTTTATTTCCCTGATGATTGGTGATGTTGAGCATCTTTTCATGTCTCCACTGGTCATGTGTATGTCTTTGGAAAAATGTTTATTCACGTCCTCTGTCCATTTTTAAATTGGATTATTTTGGGGGGGTGTTGAGTTGTACAAGTTCTTTATATATTTTGGATATTAACCTTTGTCACATGTACCCTTTGGAAATATCTTCTCCCATTCTGTAGATTGCCTTTTGGTTTTGTTGATGACTTCCTTTGCTGTGCAAAAGACTTTTATTTGGTGTAGTCCCAATAGTTTAATTTTGCTTTTGTTTCCTTTGAAAAAGGAGATATATCTGGAAAGTTGTTTCCATTATTGATGTCAAAGAAATTACTGCCTATGTTTTCTTCTAAGAATTTTATGGTTTCAGATCTCACATTCAGGTTTTCAATCTATTTTGAGTTTATTTTTTGTGCATAGCGTAAGAGGGGATTTGTTTTTAATTACACTTTTGCTCTGAGATAGGTTCGTGTGCTGTAAGAAACAATCACGTGAACTTGGCAACGATGTGTTATCCTTTTCTATGTGTTGTTGGATATTACTAAATTATATTCAGAGCTTTTGCTTCTGTAATCGTAAGGGATTTTGGTCTGTGGCTTTCTTTTCTTTTAATATCTTTGCCTTCTTTTGGTTATCTATAATGCTGGCCTCCTAGAATGAGTTGGAAATTTTTTCCTATTTTTTTAATTTTATGGAAGAGTTTCTGGTAGAATTGGTATTATTTCTTCCTAAAAGTTTTATATAATTCATCAGTGAATGCATCTCAAGCTATAGTTTTCTTTTTGTTTTTGTGGAGTTTTTACCTACAAATACAATTTCCTTAAATAGATCTATAGAGTGAGCATGTGTCTTCCAAGAAATCTGTCAATTTCATCTAAGTTATCTAATTTAGTGGCACAAAGTTAATAACACATACAAATGATCAATTTAATAACAATAGAATCTGTGGTCCTATTACCTCTTTCATTCTGGATATTGGTAGTTTGAGATTTTTTTTTTCCTTAAATTGACTGACTGGTACTTTATTATTTTAGCTTTTGGTTTTATTGACTTTGTTGTTTTCTGTTTTCTATTTCATTGACTTCCTCTCTGATCTATATTATTTTCTTTCCTCAATTTATTTTGTGTTTCTTTTTTTTTTAAGATTTCATTTATTTATTTGAGAGAGAGTGTGTGAACCCAAGTGGGAGGAGGGACAGGGGGAGGGGGAAAGAATCCCAAGAAGATATGGTGCTGAGCACAGAGCCAATGCATGGGCTTGATCTCATGACCTGATCATGATCTGAGCCAAAATCAAGAGTTGGACGCTTGTGCCCATTTCTTCTTCTTTTTTTAATTTACAAGTGGATTTGGAGGCTATTGACTTAAGACGCCTTCTTTACTAATATGAAAATCAGAGCAGGAAATATAATGTAGAAGGAAACTCTAAATATTGTTTACTGGCATCTCACAAATACTAATGTGTTCTCACACCTTTAGTTCAAAATACTTTATTTCCCTTTTGATTTCTTTACTTTTTAAAATAATTTTTAATTGTTATGTTAATCACCATACATCATTAGTTTTTGATGTAGTGTTCCATGATTCATTGTGCATAACACCCAGTGCTCCACACAGAACGTGCCCTCTTTAATACCCATCACCAGGCTAACCCGTCTCCCCAGCCCCTTCCCCTCTAGAACCCTCAGTTTGTTTTTCAGAGTCCATCGTCTCTCATAATTCATCTCTCCCTCCAACTTACTCCCCTTCATTCTTCCCCTCCTGCTATCTTCTTCTTTTTTTTTCTTAACATATATTGCATTATTTGTTTCAGAGGTACAGGTCTGTGATTCAACAGTCTTGCACAATTCACAGCGCTCACCATAGCACATAACCTCCCCAATGTCTATCACCCAGCCACCCAATCCCTCCCACCCCCCACCACTCCAGCAACCCTCAGTTTGTTTCCTGAGATGAAGAATTTCTCATATCAGTGAGGTCATATGATACATGTCTTTCTCTGATTGACTTATTTCACCCCGCATAACACCCTCCAGTTCCATCCATGTCGTTGCAAATGGCAAGATCTCATTCCTTTTGATGGCTGCATCATATTCCATTGTGTATATATACCACCTCCTCTTTATCCATCATCTGTCGATGGACATCTTGGTTCTTTCCACAGTTTGGCTATTGTGGACATTGCTGCTATAAACATTGGGGTGCACGTGCCCCTTCAGATCCCTACATTTGTATCTTTGGGGTAAATACCCGGTAGTGCAATTGATGGATCGTATGGTAGCTCTATTTTCAACTGTTTGAGGAACCTCCATACTGTTTTCCAGAGTGGTTGCACCAGCTTGCATTCCCACCAACAGTGTAGGAGGATTCCCCTTTCTCCACATCCCCGCCAACATCTGTCATTTCCCGACTTGTTAATTTTGCCATTCTGATGGGTGTGAGGTGGTATCTCCTTGAGGTTTTGATTTGGATTTCCCTGATGCCGAGCGATGTTGAGCACTTTTTCATGTGTCCGTTGGCCATTTGGATGTCTTCTTCGGAAAAATGTCTGTTCATGTCTTCTGCCCATTTCTTGATTGGATTATTTGTTCTTTGGGTGTTGAGTTTGATAAGTTCTTTATAGATTTTGGATACTAGCCCTTTATCTGATATGTCATTTGCAAATATTTTCTCCCATTCAGTCGGTTGTCTTTTGGTTTTGTGGACTGTTTCTTTGGCTGTGCAAAAGCTTTTGATCTTGATGAAATCCCAAAATTTCATTTTTGTCCTGGCTTCCCTTGCCTTTGGCGATGTTTCTAGGAAGAAGTTGCTGCTGCTGAGGTCGAAGAGGTTGCTGCCTGTGTTCTCCTTTAGGATTCTGATGGACTCCTGTCTCACGTTTAGGTCTTTCAACCATTTGGAGTCTATTTTTGTGTGTGGTGTAAGGAAATGGTCCAGTTTCATTCTTCTGCTTGTGGCTGTCCAATTTTCCTAACACCATTTGTTGAAGAGACTGTCTTTTTTCCATTGGACATTCTTGCCTGCTTTGTCAAAGATGAGTTGACCATAGAGTTGAGGGTCCATTTCTGGGCTCTCGATTCTGATCTATTGATCTATGTGTCTGTTTTTGTGCCAGTACCATACTGTCTTGATGATGACAGCTTTGTAATAGAGCTGGAAGTCCGGAATTGTGATGCCGCCAGCTTTGCTTTTCTTTTTCAAGATTCCTCTGGCTATTCGGGGTCTCTTCTGGTTCCATACAAATTTTAGGATTATTTGTTCCGTTTCTTTGAAAAAGGTGGATGGTATTTTGATGGGGATTGCATTGAATGTGTAGATTGCTCTAGGTAGCACTGACATCTTCACAATGTTTGTTCTTTCAATCCATGAGCATGGAAAGTTTTTCCATTTCTTTGTGTCTTCTTCAATTTCTCTCATGAATATTTTATAGTTTTCTGAGTACAGATCCTTTGCCTCTTTGGCTAAATTTATTCCTAGGTATCTTATGCTTTTGGGTACAATTGTAAATGGGATCGACTCCTTGATTTGCCTCTCTTCTGTCTTGTTGTTGGTGTAGAGGAATGCCACTGATTTCTGTGCATTGATTTTATAGCCTGCTACTTTACTGAATTCCTGTATGAGTTCTAGCAGTTTTGGGGTGGAGTCTTTTGGGTTTTCCACATACAGAATGGTGAACCAGCCTTGCAGCCCAGGGATAAATGTTAAATTTGTGTTTGCAAATTCCTTTAGTTTTTGTTTGTCCTGGAAGCTTTTTACCTCTCCTTCTATTTTCAATGACAGCCTAGCTGGATATAGTATTCTTGGCTGCATATTTTTTTCATTTAGTGTTCTGAAGATATCATGCCCGTCCTTTTTGGCCTGCCAGGTCTCTGTGGATAGGTCTGTTGCCAGTCTAATGTTTCTACCATTGTAGGTTACATATCTCTTCTCCCGAGCTGCTTTCAGGATTTTCTCTTTGTCTCTGAGACTCGTAAGTTTTCCTATTAGATGTCGGGGTGTTGACCTATTTTTATTGATTTTGAGAGGGATTCTCTGTGCCTCCTGGATTTTGATGCCTCTTTCCTTCCCCACATTAGGGAAGTTCTCTGCTATTATTTGCTCCAATATACCTTCTGCCCCTCTCTCTCTTTCTTCTTCTTCTGGGATCCCAATTATTCTAATGTTGTTTCGTCTTATCGTATCGCTTATCTCTCGAATTCTGCCCTTGTGATCCTGTAGTTGTTTCTCTCTCTTTTTCTCAGCCTCTTTATTTTCCATCATTTCGTCTTCTATATCGCTGATTATTTCTTCTGCCTCATTTATCCTAGCTGTTAGTGCCCCATTTTGAATTGCACCTTATTAATAGCCTTTTTGATTTTGACTTGGTTAGATTTTAGTTCTTTTATTCCTCCAGAAAGGGTTTCTCTAATAACTTCCACACTTTTTTCAAGCCCAGCTAGTATCTTTAAAGTCATGATTCTGAACTCTAGGTCCGACATCATACTAATGTTAGTATTGAGTAGGTCCCTCACAGACGGTACTACCTCTTGTTCTTTTTGCTGAGGTGATTTTTTTCGTCTTGTCATTTTGTCCAGAGGAGAACAGATAAATGAGAGAACAGAATACTAACAGGTTAACAACGTCTCCAGCAAATATACTCTACAGAAATCAGAAAAGACCTGAAACCAGGGGACAAGAATGAGAAAGAAAGAAGAGAGAAAAAAAAAAAGAAAAAGAAAAAGATAAAAACAAACAAAAACAGAACAAAACAAAAAAAACAGAATATGATCAAATATGATCTGGCTAGTGCATAGATCAGTGCCACACACTAGCTTCTGGGCATATTTTGGTCTGTTAGAAGAAAGTGCCTGCTAAAATTTTAAAGGAAGAAAGACTTATATATGTACAAAATAAGGGTTGATACAATGAAGGGATGGCAGATGACTGTAAAGATGAAAATTATAAAAGATTTTATAAAAGGAATTGATAAGTTGTTTTTAAAAAGAAAGAAGAATATTTAAAAAGAAAAAGAAAAAAGAAAAAAAGAAAAAAAAAAGGGAGAGAATGTGATCAGGCAGGAGACTAGAACAAAGCCATATACTAGTGATTTAGAGTATATTTTGATCTGTTAGAAGAAATTTTATCTCAAAATTTTAAAGAGAGAACAACTTATATATATATGCCAAAAATAAGGGTAACTACTATGAAGGGATAAAAATATGACTCTAAAAATGAAAAATAAAAAATGTTTTTTTTAAAAGAAGGGATTGATAAGATGTTGTTTGAAAAAGGGAAAAAGAAAAATTAAAAAAAAAAACAGTTAAAAAAATTAACTGTGAAAAACTAATGAATTATGGTAAAAAAGCCATGAATTCTATGTGCAGTATTTCCCTAGCGCTGGAGTTCTCCCGTTCTCCTTGATCGGTAAACTTGGTCTTGGCTCGCTGGCTGTTCGTGCTGATCTTCTGGGGGAGGGGCCTGTTGCCGTGGTTCCCAAATGTCTTTGCCGGAGGCGGAATTGCCCCGCCCTTGTCGGTCCGGGCTAAGCAAGTTGCTCGGGTTTGCTCTCAGGAGCTTTTGTTCCCTGCAAGCTCTCGGTACAGCTTTGGAGGACCAGGGCGAAAATGGTGGCCTCCCAATCTCCACCCGGAGGAGCTGAGAACTTGGGCCCCGCTCCTCAGTGCGCCCCCAGAGAAAAGCAGTCCCTCCCGTGTCCCCGGTCTCCGGCCGCTCTCCGTGCTCACCCGGCCTGTGACCGAGCGTTTCTATCTCTGGCACCCGACCCCGTGTGGAGTCTCCAAACCCAGCAGATCCCTGCGGTGCGCTCCCGCGCCGCTCCTCCCCGGGGAGGAAGGGGAGTCTCCCCGGCTCTGCCGCTTGTGGGGTCCCTGCTGGAGGAGCAGTGGCCCGACTGGGCCGCGGATCACAGTTTATGGCCACCCCGAGCTGAGAGCCCGCGCCTCGGCTCCGTCTCTGCAGCCGGCTTCCCTGCTCCGATCCCTGGGAGCTCTGCCGCACTCAGGCTCCCCCGGTCTTTCTGTGACCCCAAGGGTCCTGAGACCACACTGTCCCGCGAGGGTTCCACCCCCCGCTTAGCCACTGCAGCGACGTCCCTCCACGGAGCCGACTTCTAAAAGGTCCGATTTTGTGCTCCGCGGCTCTAGCACTTGCCAGAAGCGGCCGGCGGAGGCCCCTCCCCCGCCGTCTATCCTCCCGAATATCGCCTCGGATTCACTTCTCCGCACGTCCCACCTTCCAGTAAGTGGTCGCTTTTCTGTTCCCAGAGTTGTTACTCTTCTTATCTTCGATCTCCTGTTGTGTTAGTAGGTGTTCAGAATGGTTTGATTCCTATTCAGCTGAATTCCTGAGACCAGACGAAATCCAGGTCTCCTACTCCTCCGCCATCTTGCTCCGCCTCCCCCTTTTGATTTCTTTTTGACTCATGTGTTGTTTAGAAGTTTTATTTATATCCAAGTACTCGGTGGTTGTCCTAATATCTTCTATTGTTGATTTCTATTATTAATTCTACTGAATCCTTTAAAATTCATTGTCACTGGGTTTTGTTTGTTTGTTTGTTCTGAAGATACTCTATCTTGGTAGATGGAATGTGTGATTTGGAAAACGATGTGTTGAATTCAAATACTGAATTTTATAAATGTCAGTTAGCTCTCAGTAGTTGATGGTGTTTGTCACATCTTTCTTACCTTTATGGATTTCGTGTCTACTTTTCCTGTTATTTATTGAAAGAGATTTCAATAAATCTCTAAGTATAATTGTGAGTTCATCTCTTTCTTTTTGAATTTCTATCAGTTTTTTTGTATGTATTTGAAATGTTGCTATTAGGAACATAAACATTGAGGGTTTTAATGTCCTCCTGGTTGTTTGGCTCCTTTATCATTACATGGCCTATTTATTCCTGGAACACTTACTACTTGAAATCTACTTTGTCTGTTATTGAACTAACCACTCTAGTATAATTTTTACTGAGAACAGTATGACATATCTTTTTCATTTTTTTTACTTTGACTATTTTATGTATGCGTTTTATTTAATGTAAGTTTCTTGTAAGTGGTGTAAAGTTGGGTCTTGATCTTGATTGTCTTCCTATGATAATCTCTGTCTTTTGATCGAAATATTTAGATAATTTACCTTTAATGTGATTACACATATGGTTATCCTTAAGCCTGTCATCTTACTATTTGATTTTTATTTTTCTCACCTGTTCTATGTTCCCCTTTTCCATCTTTTTCTGCCTTATTTTGGATAATGAGTACATTTTTTAATTTGATTTTCTCTCTTTCTTTGGCTTACCAGCTATACCATTTAAAAGAAATAGTGTTTGCTTTTTTTTTAAGAACTAATACTGTAAATCTTCATCTTCTCACTATCTGCCTTCACATGATGTTATACCACTTTATTTGTAGATTAAGTACCTTATACTTTCTTCTCCATTTTTGCCATATGTTTCGCTTTTACATTTGTTATAAATCTAATGATACATTGTTTTAAATTTTTGTGTAAGTGGTCAACTGACTTTTCTAAAATCCTTAAATAAAAAGAAAATAATCTTATATATTTATCCATGTCATTGTCATTTCAGGTGTCCTATTCATATGTATAAATACATATTTCCACATAATGTCATTTTTCTTCTATCTGAAAGACCTGTTGATCAATTCTTTCAGATATTTTTTAAAGATTTTATTTATTTGTTTATTTGAGAGAGAGAGAGAGAGAGCACACATGCCGGGGGGGCGGGTAGAGGCAGAGGGAGAGACTCTCAAGCAGACTCTGTGCTGAGCGTGGAGCCCCACCTGGGGCTTGATCTCAAGATCCTGAGATCAGGACCTAAGCTGAAACCAAGAGTCTGGTGCTTAACAGACTGAGCCACCAAGGTGCCCCCATTCTTTCAGCTTTTATATTTTATGTAAAAGAATTTATTTATTTGCCTTTGTTTTGAAAATAGTTTTTCACTGGGTAGATTTCTACGCTGACAGTTTTCATTTTATTCTTTCAGAACTTGAAAAATATTGCTCCGTTGTCTTCTCATGAGTTGCTTCCTTTGAAAAATGTAATCTTTTGCCTTCCTGATCTTTGTTCTTCTGTATGTAATATGTCATTTATTTCCTTTAGCTGTAGATTTCTTTTTCACTGGTTTGAGCAATTTGATAGTACTTGTGCTCTGATGTAGTTGCAGATTTATTATACTTGAGTTTTGTTGAGATTTTTTTGAACTGTGAGTTGACAGTTTTCATTTAATTTGTAACTTTTTCACCTATCATTTATACATATATTTATTTTGCCCCTTTCCTTCACTCCTCTCCTTTTGGGACTCTAATTACCTATGTTTTTGACTGCTTGAGATTTCCCCTAAACACTTGATGCTCTTTTCTTAAAAAAAAAAGAAAGAAAGAAAGAAAGAAAGAAAGAAAGAAAGAAAGAAAGAAAGAAAGCTATTTCTCTGTATTTCATTTTGAGTGGTTTCAACTTCTATGTCTTATAGTTCACTAATCTTTTTTCTGTGATATTCAATGTGGTATTATTTCCATCAGTGGTAATTTTTATTTCAGTCATTGCGGTTTTCATTCTTGAAGTTTGATTCGGGCCTTTTTCATTTCATCAATGATTCTCCTTAACAATTTGAACATACATGATATACATACAGTAAGTATTTTTATTGTCCTTGTTTACTAATTCCTACCTCTGTGCCAGTTCGGAGTTAGTCTCTATTGATTGATTATTCTACTCCTATGATTCATATTTTTTCTGCTTCTTAGAATGTCTGGTAATCTTTGATCAGATGTCAAAAGTTGTGTATTTTTCCCTTGGATGACAATTTTATTATTCCTATAAATCTTCTTGAGCTTTATCCTGAGATACAGATAAATTATATGAAATCATTTTTTCCCTTTATGTCTTGTATTTTATGATTTGTTAGACAGGGCAAGATAAGCATTTAATCCACATGTAATTATTATCTGCTATGGAAGCAAGTCTCTCCTGTGTATTCGACCTAATGTTTCATCCCTTCACCATCAACATCTTCAGGTCTTTGTATTTATATTGACTATGACTTAAAGAGAAAGTAGTTGTGTCTTACTTTTTTAATCCTGGTTGAAAAATGCTGTCTTAGTTGAAGTGTTTATTACACTTACATTTAGTGTAATTATTGATATAGTTGTGATTAAGTTTTGCAGTTTGGGTTTCTATTTCTACTATTTGATTTTCATTTCAATCAAGTATAGTCGAATATTTATTTTTATTGTCTACATTTTTGAGTAATGTAATTACATTTGTATTACCTTTATAGGTTGCTTTAAGCACTAAAAAATGTCTTCCTAATTAATCACACAGTCTGCTAACAGTTAACACTGTCTCCACATAAAATTTCATCCATTGTTTATTATTTTTTTTCCTACTGTATTACCTGTCTTTTATCTTTCGGGACTCACAGTACATATATGTAGACTGCTTGATGTTGTGTCAATGTTTACTCAAGCTTTGTTCACTTTTTCCAACCTACTATTTTCCCTGTTCTTTTATTAGGTAATTTATATTATTCTGTGTGTTTATTGACATTTTTATTCTTCAATGTCCAATATGCAGTTAAGTTCATCCACCAAATTCTTTATTTTCAATATGTTATGTCTCAGTTTTAGAATTCCAGTTGACTTTTTGTTTTAGTTCCCATTTCTGTACTGATAGTCCACACGTGTACTTATTTTGTGCATCTTTTCTTTAAATCCTTGAAGTCAAGGATTTTTTGTTTGCTAATTCCAACATCTAAACTGTTTTGGGTTCCGTTTTTGTTGTCTGCCCTTTCTTTTGGCTATGGGTCACCTTTTCTAACTGGTTATTTATTTATTTTACCAATCTAATAGTTTCATTGCATGGTGGACATTATGTTTAGTTTGCATAGGGAGTCTGGATTATGTTGTCTTTCCTCAAAGGATGTTAAGTTATTACATTGTTTACCTACTGACAGGGCCTGAGACAATATTTAGGGATCTGGTAGTCTCAGAATGTTTCTGGGGCAATTCAATTGTGGGTTATGCAATCAGGTGTGTGTATCCAGGTTGTTGTCTAATGCCTGGGAACTAGGGCTCTGTGAGTTCACATTTTGGAGTGAGGTGGGATAAGGAAGTCAGAATCCAATTTGCAGGAAGGGAACTAGTAAAAAACACAGGCTAAAGATAAAGATAGAAGGATTCACATTCTTCAAGTGAAGTGAATAACTGGTGTCCTGCAGATTATTTAAGATTCTGGCTAGCCTGAACGTTTCTCATCATGATGACAACAAGGGGAAAATGCTGGGTCTGGGCTTCCATCATGAGCTCATGTGCTCACCCCTAGAACCCCCAAAGCATCACTCTTTTCAAGAAGAGAGTAATTTGTAGAAAAAATAACTTTATATCTGTCTAGGGATTGAGGATTGACTGGGGCTATGTTAGGGCTGGGGGAAATTTTATGGATATATATATATTATATATTAATATATATAGACTATATATTAATATACTAATATGCATAGTATACTATATATACATACTTAGTACATGTATACACATACATACATAGTAGGTATATATGTGTCAATGTGTATGTACTTATTCTATTAGGCTCAAGACATAAGGCAAGTGAGAATTTGCAGATTGTTTGGTAGGGTCATAGGTAAGATGGGAATTAGTTTAAAAGATTTATTTATTATTTATTTTGAGAGAGTGAGAATGAGAGAGAGAGAGAGCACATGAGAGGGGGAGGGTCAGAGGGAGAAGCAGACTCCCCGCTGAGCAGGGAGCCCGATGCGGGACTCGATCCCGGGACTCCAGGATCATGACCTGAGCCGAAGGCAGTCGCTTAACCAACTGAGCCACCCAGGTGCCTGGGAATTAGTTTAAAATACACAGATTTCCCAGCTCCACCATGACCTACTGAATCAGGATCTCTAAGGACACTATCAGAAAGTCTCTACTTTCACAGTATTTCAAAGATGACTACAACGTAATTCCAAATTGTGGAAGTACTAAGCTAGAGCCTGCAGGCAGTATTAGGGCCTATAATTAGGACAATCAGCCTGCTAAAAAGGATAAACAAAGTAGCAGCAGTGGGGGCAATAATAAGATGAAGGTTCGGTGAAGAGGTTGGAGAAAAAAGACCAAGACTCAGACAGAAGCTGGGTTGACAAGAGAAAGAACGGTATTTAACCTCTGGCTAGGAATGGGAAGGGAGCTAACAGGGAAGACAAGTGAGCAGAATGGTCGCCTGAAAACACGAAGTAATCATTAAATGTCTGGTGGGAGCCTGGGTTATTCTGACTGATTCTGTTACAAATCACTGGTCCTTGCGATGCCCTCACTGCATAGTTAGAATTTATTAAGGTGTTACATTGGAGTGGATTAAATAGGACCGAGAAACTAAACATAAAGAATCCAGCAGCTTTGTCATGTCAGAATGTTCATTTTACTCCCCAAAACTTTCATCCAGTTCTGGCGCTAGAAAGCGCAGCGGGAATCCGGATAAATGAGCCGTGTGCTGGCTCTGCTCCATTCCGTCACGGGCTGTGAGGCTGCAATCACCACACCGTAGCCTCCCCATCGATCGGTTGGCTGTCCACAGCCCTGACTCATGCAGTTAGCCACACTGCTTGTTAAGCTGAACCAAATCATTAGGTTTATTTCCAAGTGGCAGCTTAAATACTGATTCAACCAATATTCAAATTAGGTAAAATATGGCTATTAAAATTTTGCAGCCCCAGTGGCCACTCCAGGGATCAGCACACAGTGTATA
The DNA here is from genome assembly GCF_037043125.1 of Eumetopias jubatus. NCBI lineage: Eukaryota > Metazoa > Chordata > Mammalia > Carnivora > Otariidae > Eumetopias > Eumetopias jubatus. The sequence goes on from NW_028274820.1 coordinate 3,226,630, forward strand.
CACAACAACAGATGTTGATTGGATTGAAATCTTCAAAAAGTGTCATTTGAATGCATGAAAAACTTGAGCATCACCGATATATTTCCCTGATAATTTGAGGGGAGTTAAGGATCAAGATGTTGACAGGAAGATAAAGGGTTAAGGAATTTACATGGGGGTGGTGTTCAACGCAAGAAAAACATCCTATTACTGAAACCCACACTCCATATATAGAGTTTGATTTAAATAAGAACAGATAGAGTTGCTGATTGGATAAATAGGGACAACCCATTACTTTTTTAAAAAATTAATCTTGATGGCAGAAGAGAGCCAATATTAAAACAGAATTTCAGCAATAATTGAAAGGAGTTTCAACTTCCCAGAGTGGGAATCTAGAGAGTTATGGAACCATTAAGTAGAGCAAGCTGGAAGTACTTCATTCCATGCAGTTTGACAGACCCCAGGACCCAGCAATTCCACTCCTGAGAATGTACAGAGAAAAGAACATTTCAAACAGGTTTACAAGTATATGAATTAGAGAGATGTTTGTGATGGCAGTAAAGACAACATGGATGAATAGGTGAAGTGTAGTAGACACACAGTTCAGAGCACTTCCTGTCTTGGATGGTGATCTCTAGAAGCACACTTGAGATGCCGACTCCTGTGCAATCATTTATTGGCTGGGTGCTCTCAGAAGAAACCTGTGGAAAAGCGAGGGAAACAGAGTATATAGCAAGGGAGGAAGCTGGGCAAATGCATGATTTTGGAGATGCATAGCCTTAGCCTCATCCAATGTGGAGCTCTGTGGTATATATGGTGCCACAGTTCAGTCTGTCTTAACCAGGGGCAGGGGCATATCAGTCCATAGGCTGCCCCTGGAGGTGATAATTTCATATTCCCACAGTGCCAGGGCTCCCATCAGCGAGAGCATCGATTTGGAGAAGAGCACAGTGTGAGAACTTAGTGGCCACCATCCCTAAGCACCCAGATGAATACTTTGGACCAGCGGAGCACATCTGGCTGGGAACAAACAGCAGCTGCTACTGGGCAGCCAGAGGAAATGGGTTAGGTGTTCACCTAGCAGGTTGGATGGATCTTAAAAATACGTGCTGAATGTCCACAATAGCCAAACTGTGGAAAGAGCCAAGATGTCCATCGACAGATGAATGGATAAAGAAGATGTGGTATATATATATATACACACACACACACACACACACACATATACATACAATGGAATATTATGCAGCCATCAAAAGGAATGAGATCTTGCCATCTGCAATGACGTGGATGGAACTGGAGGGTGTTATGCGGAGTGAAATAAGTCAATCAGAGAAAGACATGTATCATATGACCTCACTGATATGAGGAATTCTTCATCTCAGGAAACAAACTGAGGGTTGCTGGAGTGGTGGGGGGTGGGAGGGATGGGGTGGCTGGGTGATAGACATTGGGGGGGGTATGTGCTAGGGTGAGCGCTGTGAATTGTGCAAGACTGTTGAGTTGCAGATCTGTACTTCTGAAACAAATAATGCAACATGTGTTAAGAAAAAAGAAAAAGAAGAAGATAGCAGGAGGGGAAGAATGAAGGGGGGGAAATCAGAGGGGGAGATGAACCATGAGAGACGATGGACTCTGAGAAACAAACTGAGGGTTCTAGAGGGGAGGGGGGTGGGGGGATGGGTGAGCCTGGTGATGGGTATTACAGAGGGCACCGTGAAGTCCAAAGACTTAAGTCTGTACTTGAAGTTCAAAAAGGAAAAAAATAAAATAAAATGGGGAGGGAACGCTCGCTCTTCTTTCTCCATAGAAGTTTAAGTGAGGGGTTTTGACTGACCTTCCATTTACAGGATGGATTTCTCAGTTCTTTCATTCCCAGCTAATAAATTAAAAGGTTTCTAGACATAAGACCATCTCTGTGATGTCTGCAATCTCTCACTTTCTCCAGGCAAAATGTTCTTTCGGAAAAGTGAGCCATGGCTTTCTCACCACTTGTCAGGAATATTAATTTAGATTTTCAATATTTTGAGGTTTGCATTGAATGGTAACGAATTTGGGAATGACTTATTTTGAATTTTCAAGGTGAAATAAGTTTTTTCAGGATTAAGGACAAAGGTAGCTGCTGAGAATCCCTTACTCCATCCATGAGAGACTAAATATAAAGCAGACCGTGGTTGGACCATATATAACAATAGAGGTCTGACCCACTACCTGCAGCAGCCTGCTAGGGAAACCGACCTCCCCCACCCCTTATTTACCATAAACAACCCAGGAAACCATCTTGCTGAAACAGTAGGCCCCAAATGGCAGGACATGATCAGTAACAGACAGCTTCCCTAATTTTTGGTCCTACTTCCAACTTAGGACCAACAGAGAGAGACAAATATGCCCCCTTCGCAATTCACATGGGACTCCCCACGTCTCGCAGCCACCTCCAACTTCCCTAGGCCCACGGCCTCCATCGGGGGCCCATCTGTGGCTTTCCTTTCCTGAACCATAAAGCTTTCCCATTCCTCTGCCTGCCATTTGGTCTCTGCCCAAACACAAATGATGGTGGCTGATCTTTTTGCTGTAATAAGCTCTGAATAAATAAGCTTCACTATTTGCATTTGGTTGCTCTTCATTTATGTCCACAGTTAATCATGGAGGCTCCACTGAGGTTTGGTCTGCACTACACATCACTGTGGGCCCTGGTCTTCCACCAGATATGGTGCCCACAGAGGCCTTCTGTGCCCTGCTGCTCACAGCTTGTCAAGTCCGTGAAGGTGTGGTAAGTAAGCACTGGGTCTGAACTCTGCTCTCCTTGCTTTGAATTCCTCAGCCATCTGTTCTCAGTTAGGTACTGGGTTTTGTGATGAGCTCCCCTTTGTTTGGCATCCTTGGTGGGATCAGCTCACTTCTTTTCATTCTTTTTTGCTCTTTTGTGTTGCTGTTCTATGTCACACTGTCTAAAGGGGTGGCTCGTCATAAGGAGAGTCATGGGGTGGAATGTAGGCCCCATAAGCCCATTTGAGGTGGCCTCACAGGCTGGTGGGTTTACAGTTATCATGAGACCACCATCATCTCCCATAAAGTTGGCTTCACCATGGGGTCTGTGGGCTGTGGGTCACCATGAAACTGGATGATGTTCTCCTTCTGCCTTGATTTCGTGTCCTGAAAGCTTGACTTCAATTCAGAGACAGCATTCTCTCTGGCGTTCTACCCGTCAGAGTGCAGATTGTTGCGTCTGCATTTGGGGGTGGCCCACCATCCGGTGTAGGCCCGACATGCTCCGCTGTTACTGTCCTACCCACGGTCACCCTCTTATGGGGCCGTGCAAGCCTGTGTCCTCTACTCTGGGAAAAACCCACTTCTTACATGTACTCCCTGCACGCTTCTGATCCTTTCTCAATGGCATCACCTCAGCAAGGATGATCTTGGGCTTTCAGCAGCCACTCCTGTGAACGCATGATCTGAGCAACATTGCTCATTTGAGAGGTATCTTAGAAAGGAGATATGATTTCATAAGCCCAATGGGCAACACTTCTGGATTGTTATGCAGAGACCTCCAAATGAAATTCTTAATTAAAAATTGCTTCACTAAAAGATTCTGTGACAGAAGTTAATGAGCAATTTGACCACGATAAGCAAGAAAAAAGTAGACTTATTTCTCAAGTAAATCCTCCAGGTGTCTCCTTCTCTCCAGTGCTCCCACTTTCCTCTCACGCTGATCTCTCCCCTCCTGTGTCCCCCTCTTCCTCTTCTTGTCCATACACTCTGCCTTTTCCTGGGGACTCCCCTAAAAGACCAAAATGCCAGTTGCCTCCAAAGATCCATCCTTCCCATGAGCTGTGCTCCTCAGTTGCATGCTGACAACGATAGAATTTAAACCCTGGGCCCAGCCCTGAGCTTCAGAGATGTAATTACAGATGTCCCCAGGGGCACCTGGGTGTCTCAGTTGGTTAAGCATCTGACTCTTGATTTCAGTTCAGGTCAGGATCTTGGGGTCATGAGATCAAGCCTCACGTTGGGCTCCATGCTGGGTGTGGAGCCTGCTTAAGATTCTCTCTCTCTCTCCCTATGCCCCTCACTCCCATTTGCTCTCTCTCTAAGGAAAAAAAAAAACAAAAACGGACGTCCCTAAACCTAAACAAGACCAGCAAATATTCATAGAAGAATTTAGAATTCTTTTCAGTACATATAACCCAGAGCTACCTAACTTAAGTCGATTTGTACACATGTTGGTCAGGATCAGAACCATGAATGTTGCTTCTGCATAAATGCTGACTGGACTTACCTGGAGAGAGACCTACAGCATCCCTTCCCCACAGTTAACCTGAGGGTCAGAAACAAAAACAGAAAGGCTAGAAAAGCAGATCAGAATCTCTTAAAAGCCATACCTGAAACATCCGGTAAAATGAATTGGACTATAATTCAGTTATGTAAACCACAAAAAGATATGAAACTGTCGATTTTCATGGTAGACCAGAAAATACCTCTCAGACAACATTCAAGTGTTTAAGAAAAGACCAGCGTGCCAGTCACCCCCTCCTCTTGTTTTGTCAGGGGAGTGAATCCCGAATGTAATTTGAAAACAGAAAAATTGGAAGAGAAACAGCCCCTTTAGCTGAACTACAGCATCTGGCAGATTATTTTGAAAGGGCTTTAGGGAGTGGTTAGGTGGTTCGGTCAGTTAAGCGGCTCAGGTCATGATCCCAGGGTCCTGGGATGGAGTCCTATGTCGGGCTCCCTGCTTGGCGGGGAGTCTACTTCTCCCTCTACCGCTTCCACCGCCCCTCGCCCCCGCTTGTGCTCTCTCATGCTTCCTCTCATGTTCTCTCTCTCTCTCTCAAATAAATAAATAAATAATCTCAAAAAAAAAGAAAGCAAAGGAAGGGCTTTGGAACAAAAAAATGAGATGGAATCCTGAGTAACATGTGGCCCTGCAGATCAAACAGCTAGGTGGCCTGTTTCCCAGCCAACCACCTGAAGATCTGAACAGAAGGGATGCTGAAAAACAGAAAGGTCCATCTTATGAAAGACAAAGAAAAAAATCCCTTGATTCAGATCAATGAGGGTGCTTTTAGGAAGGAAAAAGTGGCCAGTATCGTGTCATCCACTTAAACGCTCAGAATGAATTCACTATAAATATAGATGGCCATCCTCATCAATTTCTGGTGGATACGGGTGCTACTCCTTCAGCATTAACCCTATTACCTTTAAAAAAAAGCTTATTTATTTATTTTAAGCAATCTTTATACCTAACTTGAGGCTCAAACTTATGACCCTGAGATCAAGAGTTGCACGCCCTTCCACCTGAGCCAGCCAGGTGCCCCAACCCTGCCAACTTTGCTCAGCCTCTTTCTTGGAGCACACATACTGCACAGGTGGAAGGTATCTCAAATAACCCACAAATGTTCCCTTCTCTCTCAGCCCTCAACTTGACTGTAAAACATGCTACTACTACATCAACTCTGAAAAATCTCTGCAAATTTAATTGGGAGAGACTTACTCTGCTCATGGAATTGCAGTATTAAATGCACACCATGGGGACTAGTTCTTCAGCTTCCAGAGGACCCCTCTGTTCATAATCAAGTGGCATCTGCCCTCAACATACCTGTCTCCTCCATTGTATTTAATGCATACCCCAAATAAATATCTTGACAGTGTACCTGACCATGGGCCAAAAATTCCACTCACATTGGCAACATAATTGCAGTCAAACCCCAGTAAAGAACAGAATGGATGAAGATTTTGATTCATTTAAGAATTCAGGGCCACCAAAATAATCATTACCATAGCTTCCCTGTAATACCCAGCCCAAATACCATGCTTCCACCAATTGCTCCTGAGGCTATGGGCTTCCCTGCAGTGGGGCTCTGCTCTGCCCTTCTGTGTGCCTCTAACCAAGAGAGCCAATGCTTTTGTGCTTTCACTTGTGGAGGGCATCAGTATACCTGACCGACATGGCCCAGGGGTTCACTGACTCCACCTGCCACAATACCAAATCCTCAGTCAGGACTTATGGGCTCTAAATACAGGTAATGACCACAGGGACACTGGAAAAGGGGTGAAGGGAGATGGGATGTTTTCTTTCTCTCCTGGTGTTCTGTCTACCACTGTTCCTATGCATCGCTCCATCCCGACCACTTCCTTCGACGATTCTGTTCCTGATTTATCTTTACTATCGTTTTTCTTTTTGTCAACTTCCCTTGTCCCTCACCCTGCTTCATCCTTTCCCTCTGCTTAGCTCTGCTTTCCTGTAATCAGTTATCATAGTGAATTTTATTAATAGATAAAGGAAATGTTCCCATTTTTCTGTCAGTAAGCACTTATATTGTTTCTTAGTGTGGATCACAAACTACATCACCAAAGAGCTTCTCCCTGCTGGCCATGTCAAAACTTTATCCTTCTATGATGAGTTATCATAAAGAAGTTTACAGAGTTTAATAGTTTACCTTATTGGGACACTGAGCCTTGGGTGAAAAAAATGTTAACTTCCTCTAAAAGGTATTATAAGTTTAATAATAGATTTGAGAACTTTAGGGTACCACTGGCTAAACTGGTATAATTGTGAAATCATTAACCAGAATGTGGTAAGGACCTCTTCACTCCACTATCGTTTTCAGGAAGTTATTCTAAGAAAAATGATCAAAAAGAGAGAAAGAAAAAATATTTTGGGCATGAATATGTTAGTTGAATTGGTTTTATAATAGGAAACAATACATAGACAACAAGCCAAAATAAGAAAAGTGGAATGATTACCTATAACATTAGATTTGTCATTTAGCATAACTCAAGGCACAGAGTAAATGCTAAGTTTAAAAAAGAAACTTAATTGAATGGAATATAATTAAATTATTAGAAGGAGTAAAAAAAATTTTTCTGCATACAACGTATTTATAAAAAACATACTAGGTTATTAATTTGAATGCAAATGTATGCATCTTATAATTGCAATGTGAAAATATCATATACATGTGGATGAAAATGTTTGATTTTTAGGATGGAATGATTATTAAAAATGTTTTCATTTAATTTTATTTTCTACATGCCAAAGTATTGTATTTAGAACACTAAAAAATAAGAAGAAATATTAGGAGGACATTGAACATTATATAAGTCATAAGTTGATGAAGCCTCTGATTTGTGAGTCTAATTGTCTGAAACTAAGATTTTTGTAGCAATTAACAAGGTTTTCTGAAGCCAAAACCGTTTTGGTATGACTTGTTAGGCCTATAAACAAAAGTGAGTGAATACATTTGACAGGCATCTTAGTCACACACGTATCGGCACATTTGAGAGACACAAGGTGGGGTCTCTCGCTTAACACACTTTGGAATAAGATTCTTGCTGACAGTGATGGATTTCACGTCATTATTTCATCCAAGCCCATGCTCAACTGCTATTTGTTTTGCCAAATTGACTTCAGTTTCTCATTGGTGAGGAGTTGATTATGAAATGGAAGTTTCCAGTGCATTAACTGTTCCCTGTGAATTTCTGCATTATGAATGGTGTCCAAGGCTACTTTTTATGCACTCCTTACCCCCTCTTACCTGTTGAAATTAATGATTAATGTATTCAGGATTGGATGCACTTCTGCAGCCCTTAACAGTGTTAATTAGCACCTAAATTTGACGGAGTATAATAAAAATACGCATATTGTTTTCTACAAAAAATGACATGCACGGAATTAGAAAGTGTGAGACATTTATTCACTTCATAAAATATCTACTAACATATTGGTAAGGAAGCTTTGCCATATTTAGGTGAACAAGGATTAGATGTCATTGTGAAGGCAGCTGAGGGCCTTATCTGGGTTATTTTCCAATGGTTCATTAGTTTATAAATTTTTGCTGTCATGGGAAAGGCCCCTTATCCATAGCAGTCAAACCCCAGTGACCTAGCATAATTTAAATAAGAGAAAGTCTAGTCAGCTTGGTGGAATCTTGGGGATTTTTCTTAACCTTCTGATGGTTTGCTCAATCAAAAATGCTAGGAGGGGCGCCTGGCTGGCTCAGGTGGAAGAGCATGTGACCTTTGATCTCAGGGTCGTCAGTTTGATCCCCCTGTTAGGTATAGAGGTTACTTAAATAGAAATAAAACTTTAAGAAAAAAAATGCTACGATGTCTTTAGCACCACTAACACAAAAAAACTTGTTAAATTGCCCATTCACTAAATAAAATAGAAAAATATTTTCTCCTGTCATTATTACCCTTTATATCACCCCATACTGAAGAAGTAAGGTTGTCACTGGGGCTCTTCTCCTCTTATTTTTAAGATATCTGCCTTGGATGGAGCCATTCCATCTCTTCTGCTTTCGTTTTTGTGAACGAGAACTGAAACCTTCAATGCCACCCATGAACACTTAGCATCTTTTTAGCTGCATCTGTGGGTTAGGAAAATGCATAAATTCTTCATCACACAGACAGTTGATTTGAACAACAGGGGTTTGAACTTGTATCACGGGTTTGAACTTATACGAGTTCAAACGTATTTTCCCATAGATACAGGACAACCCTATAAATGTATTTTGTCTTCCTTATGATTTTCTTAATAACATTTTCTTTTCTCCAGCTTACCTTATTGTAAGAATACAATGTATAATATATATGACATACCAAATATGTGTTAATCAACAGTTTATGTTATCAGTAAGGCTTCTGGTCAACAGGAGGTTGTTAGTAGTTAAGTTTTGGGAGGATTCGAATGTTATACATGGATTTTTGACTGCACGGAGGGTCAGCGCCCCTAACCCCCACATTGTTCAAGGGTCAACTGTCCATGAAAAAAATGATGTAAAGATTTCTATGATCCTGATTACAAGGAAATTCCAAACCACTGTTTTGTTCCATGAGCCTTGTTAATAAAGATCTATCTAGTATGGTGTATCCTTGATTGTAAGCAATCTCATTGTACAACTTCCATTTGTTATGTGTCTATAATTTTGCCTTTTGCAAATGGTGTTCGCTCATTTTCAGTTATGAGTGAGCGAGGCGTGTGGCCGTGAAGGGTTCTGCTGTCCCTTGTCTCACGCTAAATGACTCTCACTTCTGCTGGGATCCTGCACCACCTTCCTAATTATAAAATGGGTGATGGGCATTAAGAAGAGCACTTGTTATGACGAGCTCAGGGTATTGTACGTCAGTGATGAATCACTAAATCTACTCCTGAAACGAATATTACACTGTATGTTAACTAACTAGAATTTAAATAATAATTTGGAAAAAACCAGGGGCGCCTGGGTGGCTCAGCGAGTTAAGCATCGGATTCTTGGTTTTGGCTCAGGTCATGATCTCAGGGCCGTGAGACTGAGCCCCATGACGGGCTCTGCGCTTGGTTCAGAGTCTGCTTGGGATTCCCTCTCCTTCTCCCCCTGCCCCTCCTGCTCTCTTTCTCTCTCTCAAATAAATAAATAAATCTTTAAAAACAAAACAAAACAAAACAAAAAAGCAACAGAAAAAGGTGAAATGGAAAAATGTGAAAACTCAAGGACATTTTGTTTCATTCCACTTTGCTGGAGGACTAGACATTAAGCACAACACCGTCTCAAAAGAATGCAGGTGGGGGAAGAGGGACAGTGCCTGTTTGTGTCCCAGTAGAGTGTTGGGTAGAGACTAGATTTGGAGAGTGTGTCTCCAGCTCCCCAACCTCCCCGCTGAAGGCTGCAATTGAGAAGTGTTTCTGAGGATAGGGAATGGACCTCTGAACTCCCTCTGAAGGTGGGAAGCTTTTAAGAGCCACCTGAGAGCCAGAGCCAAGCGATGCTGAGTGTGCGTGTTTGTGGAAGCTGTCCTCACCTCCATTTGGCTGAGACCGCCCTGGGACAGCAGGGACCACAGAGGTCACAAGGACTCCTGCTGAGTGCAAGGATGCTGCCTGGTCCCTCCCCGGTTTGCAGCCCTCTGTCCCTGCAGCCTCGTCACCTAGTAAGCTGAGAAGCCCTCGAAGGACCAAAGATGGCAACTCGCCCTGCTGCTCTGGGGCCAGTTCTCTGGGCAATCACCTTTCTTCCTGCACGACGTGGCCCCATAAGATAGAAGCAGCACCAGGAGGAGGCAAACAGGAAATGCTTGAGAAGGGGAAGAAATTAGGGGAGCCGAAGTTTGAATTGGACAGTGATTGAGATAATGATACTTGAATTTGAATAAAGAACTACAGAATCAGACAAAGTGTACCAGATTAGCCTAAATTAAGTTTCCACTATTAGTAAAATGGCTTCTCTAGAGCTCACACAAGAAGCTCTAGAGAGTTTGGTTGTATGAAAAATTTTTTTTTAAATCCTGGATTTGCAGAATGTTGCGTCAGTGAAACTTGATACTCCTTAGGTATATTAATATTCACACATACTTGACGGAGTTGGCAGATCAATTAACATTATTCTCAATTTGAAATGAAGAATTTGAGCCTCAGGTGCATCAGGTTTGGGTTTTAAATCATGGTCTCCTCAGTCCACGCTCAGTGGTCACCCCATCATTCACCAGGGCTCCCCCATACTGGCCAAGTGCTCTATGATTAATCATCGCAAAGATACACTCGTCACCCTTCTGGAGTACTGATAAACATTTTTATACTTAATTGTTATCCTGTTGCCCTTCAAATGAACTTTGCAAATCCATTTTACTATAATATTTGACCCAACTTTTTAGTGACTTGATTTTAGAATGGTATATTGGCAGTATCCCCTTAGGCTCTGGTTCATTAAATTTCTGGACAATAATAAAAGCAACATTTTTTTTTTTTATGTTTTGCCTTGAAATGGATGAAGTTGAAGCATTAAAAAAAAATCTTCCCAGGCATAATCTCTTAAAAAAATCACATTCGCTTTATGATACACTATCTGCTCTTTATATGGTGAGGAAAAAAGCATTTAAAACTCACTAAAGAGCATGCCTTAAACACGATCACCTTTCCATTATTCAGACTCACAAATATTTGCACGCTCACTATATACAGTACATTGTGGTTATTTCGCATTTTTGCCAAAAAGTAAAATGACGTGGGTTTTGCTCTCAAAGGCCTCATCACATAGTGAAGTGATAGCTAATTCAGCGAGTAAGATAAATTAGAAAACACAGGCGGAAGAAAGATGATAACGTGTTTAGTCCTAACTGGTGTAAAGCAGGACTGCTTTATTGAAGGAGGGAGTTTTAGGACCTTGCTACACGTCCCAGTCGTCCACTTTTTGCCCGCAGCTCTGGGCTTGCCCCTCTTCGCCCTGCCTGGGGCACCTGGAGCTAGACCCTGAGAGCTGGACCCTCCTGGGTCATCTGGCACAATGTTACGCTTTGCCAGTAGAGGGCGCTGGAGGGACGCTGCACAAGGAAGAACCGGCTCTTCCATTCTGGTTCTGTGGTCCTCGGGCTCCCAGTACCCTGCAGTTGACCCAGTGGGTGGCTCCCCCGTGACTCTTGCTTTTCAGTGGCATCTGAGTGGATGACACTCCCAGTGTGGGTTTTCTTCCTTGCCATCTCTGACCTGGGCCACTTCAGTGAACGCCCCCACCATCTCAAGGCCACAGCCACACCCTCTTCTAGGGATGTCCACACCATGCTGAGAGGGGCAGGGGGTGGGGTGGGGGGCTTCTTTGTAGTCTGCAGCCTGCTGCTTCTTTGCGTGCCCGTTCCAGATCCCTGACAACTCACTTGCTTTATCCGGGCATATGGGCGTAACTACTTTCTTGCTAGCCATCTTACTCCGTTCCTTCTGCGATCTGTCTGCAATCCCAGGATCTGCTCTGATGAAGAACCAACCGGCTTCCTGCAGCAAGGCCATGGCAAGCCACCTGTGACCAGATCGTTGGAACCTCTTCCCAGAAATTTCCTCCCTATGACCCTATGCTAATAACCCATTGATTCTGTGAGGGGGCTGATTACATTCTTTCTCCTATCTATATGCATTTATTCCAAACTACTCTACTGAAAATTATAAAGTGTCCAAAGATGATGTGTTCAGGGAAAGCAGACATGGTGGATAGAACAGGGACTTTGGAACCAGTGAGGTCTGCCTTTGAACTCTGGGCCTCTGTTTCCTAATTGTGTGACCTTGACCAATTTACTTAATCTTACTGAAGTTTAGTTAAATTTTATGTAAAGTGGAAACATTAAAACGTTGAAACCCACCTCACATGTTAATTACATGTTTATATCTTTCTCCGTGACTTTATTATTGACTACAGATTCTTTCCCTACAGCTGGACCCATATTTTATCTTTAAGTATTAACATTGGCATCAACTTTTTCAAGTTAACCAAGGTCCTTGCAAAACGAAATGTTGCCTGCATCATGCAGAGTAAAACATCAACTGTGTTTGCTTCTCGCAATGTCTCTCTTCTGGGTGGTGTGGCAAGATGTGGCCGGAACATGCTTCCACTTGAGATACAGCATCTTCTCTGAGGGTTTCAAGAAGGCTATGATGGGACGAGCTCAGAGAACAATTACAGAAGAAATGATTTTCCAACTGACTTTAGTAGTTCAGGCTCAGTCATTGTCTGGAACCAAGCGGTAGAGAAGGAGAACAAAAGAAACATAGTTTCGGATGATGGACATTCCCTGAAATTTGAAGATAATCCAACTAAGCTCATAGGAAAATTGAAAACAAAATAAATAAAGGATAGTAGTTATCAACTTTTTACTCTATTTGAGTTATGTTGATATAGGAATAGTACATTACCAAGATGCAACAGTCTTTTTAAAAAAGAAAATACTTTCTGAATTGGACTTGGGGGTTGTTGAGTTTCTAGGGCTCTTATGACATTTGACTGAAAGTCCTGTAGCTTGGATGTTGTGTTTTCCAGCTTTGATGCTGCAATTTTTGAATGGTACTCCATCATACTCAGAAACAGAAATTTCAGTCTCCAGAAGAGAAAACTTTCTGGAACTCAAAACCACAAATAAACTTGGACTGGAATATTGGGTCTCCAAATCCATAGTAAAAGCAAACCTTAGTGAAATGTGGTGTGACCTACATATCTCTATTGTCTTCTGTCTCTTAACTAGGTCTTCTCAAGGTCCCCAGGCTGAAACAATTTAACTTGTTCCTTTAAAATTAATGATAATCTATATATTCTTAAGATAATTTTGATCAGGCAAAAATGGCTGAGGTAATTCTAACTATTGACGGTTTGCAGTATGTTTTATATATCTTTCACTTCGTACTTTCAGGAATCCTAAATTCTGATTTTTGATTTAGCACTCATGAGCATTAAAAAAATACTTATTATAAACATTTTCAAACACGTTTAAAAGTAAAGACAATGGTGTAATGAACCCCTGTGAACTCATAGCCTAGATTTGTAGTTGTTCAGATTATAGGTATTTTTTGCTCCTCTTTTAGTATTTTTTGTTCCTCCTAAAATATTTTTTTAAGGTAAAGCACATGCATTATGATGTTTCACTTTAAATAATTCAATATACATCTAGACAAATAAGGACATTTTCTTATACGCCCACAACGCCATTATCACAACTGACAAAACGAAAATTATTCCTTACTAATGTCTAATACTCAGTCCACTTCCAAACTTCACATCAAAATATGTTCTTAAAAATAAGAAGGTATTGAGGCACCTGGGTGGCTCAGTTGGTTAAGCATTCGACTTGATTTCAGCTCGGGTCATGATCTCAGGGTCATGAGATTGAGCCCCGGCCGGCGGGGGCGGGGGGTGGTTTCCATGCTCAAGGTGGAGTCTGCTTGAGGTTCTCTCTCTCTTCCTCTGTCCCTCCCCTCTGCTCACATGCTCTCTCTGTTTCTGAAATAAATTAAAAAATCTTCAAAATAATAAGAAGGTATCTAGTTTCCCTGACTGAATTGTGTGCTAATTATTTTTTAAACAGGAAGCATAACCTTCTATGCATTTAAACACACATGTTTGTGATGTGGACAAGAAGAGAGCAGTCCTAGTTGACAGAATTCATGGTGATATTTAACCTGTTCCTCTATCCATTGAATTCCCCGTACCCTGCAGATTAGCTCTAAAGCCTTTGCAGGATGGATCTTGAAGATTTTCTAGTGAAGGTACTGCGTAGGTATAGGTGGTGTTACCAATGTCAGGTAGCCATATGCTTTTCATCACACCACACGCCGATGAATTTCCTGAATGTTGGCTTTTGAAAGAGGGTCAGTGGACTCTTATATGATGACGTTTAAATGAAAAGAAAGCTAGGAGTCAGTTACCTCCACTATGTTCTAAAAAGGGAGATGTAATGTTTTTGTCACATCAAAGCTTTCCTTTTAAATAGGGAGCCATCTGTTTGCTCCCAAACAAACAAAAAACCCCTACAAAGTTAGGTAAATGTCACTTTGCACAAGAGTGGTAGCTGTGTGGGTTCAGAAAATGAACTCCTTTAGCTCCCTGATTCTTAGGGTCTAAAAGTTCACATAGGTTCTTGGGAAATCACAGTTCTTAATACTCTTTTGAATTAACATATTATTGAAACAGAAGAGAACATACAACAAAAATAGAAGTAAAACACTCTGATGAATGAACTTGCCAAAGTGAGAGCTAAATGATCCTAAAATGTAATAAAATTTTTAGAACTCACTTTAACAACGCATACATAAGTATTTCTTGGTAAATGTCTTGTTTCTTGGTGAAAATCTATTTAGCTTAGCAAATAAAACTTTGTAATTACTATGTACTCAATTACGTGCAGCAGACATCATTGCCAAGGGAGGAAATAGAAATTTTATTTTGTTTATACATGTATGAAATTTTTTTTAAATTTGAGAATAGTTGACTCATGATGTTACTTCGGTTTCAGGTAAGAAATGGAAATTTTAAAAAGAACAAAGTCATGATGTTGGTTTGTCATGTCCTCAGGAGCTTCCCAGGTGAGATCTGAAACCAGCCCCAGCACACAGAGGACAGGGAGTGACCAAACAAAGAGGCGGCCACACCAGATAGGCAGGTGGCAGGGTTTGATAAGCAGGGGAACATACACAGAGGCTTGTCTTGGGCAGCTGCAAGACAAGGTCTGTGCACCTGCCTGCAAAATCTTAAAAGCTTCTGTCGAAGCCTTAACAGGGTTCAGTCATGTGTACCATCCAGATGGTCTCATCCGTGCGTCATTCCCTCGGGGATGTGCTCTGGGTGCTGCTTCTGGGAGTGGAGAGGGCAAGTAGGGTGCACATTCCAAGCATGAAGCGAGAGGCCTCCCATTGCCAGGGTCCCTCTCACAGGTCAACGGGGGGCACATCCTCTCCATGACCCCCCCTGACACTCCACCCCTCCTTGAGCCACCCTTCCAATCGCACGTACTCTCCTCCTCCTCAGCGTGCCCTGAGTGGTCAGCAAAGTGTGTCACTAGCATGGAATTGGTCCCTCTGCTGCTTAACCTTCCATTTTTCCTTTCTGCCAACCCGGCTCTCTGTGGGTGATTGGGGAGGCGGTTCCTCGGTACAAGGTCCTGTTCTTTTGCTCAGTCTTGTACATTGTGACTTTGAAATGTGACCCCCATCACTGTCTACTCGATGAGGGTATTCATCCAGGCTAGTAAGCCTCTTTCATCCCTAATGCTGGCAGCCTGATTTGCAGGGTGACAGGGCAAAGTTTGGGTGAGGCCAGATGCAGTGTCCACATGAGCCAGGACATGTTTAGAACCTGCACTCAGAGGGAGGTGACCAGTGTCATCAGTTTGCCAAACTCTCACCCGTGGAGAACACTGGTGGATGGCCCCAGACTCCTTTGGCAGTTACCTTGGACGTTGTTTAGAACACGTGGGACAGGCTGTTACTGCTTTAAGCAAGTCACTGTATTTTTTTTCTTTTTTTTCTTTAAATTTTTTTATTCTTACGTTAATCACCATACATTACATCATTAGTTTGGGATGTAGTGTTCTATGATTCATTGTTTGTGCATAACACCCAGTGCTCCATGCAGAATGTGCCCTCTTTAATACCCATCACCAGACTAACCCACCCCCCCACCCCCCTCCCCTCTAGAACCCTCAGTTTGTTCTTCAGAGTCCATCGTCTCTCATGGTTCGTCTCCCCCTCTGATTTACCCCCCCTTCATTCTTCCCCTCCTGCTATCTTCTTCTTCTTTTTTTTAACATATAATGTATTATTTGTTTCAGAAGGACAGATCCGTGATTCATCAGTCTTGTACAATTCACAGCGCTCACCATAGCACATACCCTCCCCAATGTCTACTACAAGCCACCCAATCCCTCGCACCCCCCACCACTCCAGCAACCCTCAGTTTGTTTCCTGAGATGAAGAATTCCTCATATCAGTGAGGTCATATGATACATGTCTTTCTCTGATTGACTTATTTCACTCTGTATAACACCCTCCAGTTCCATTCACGTCATTGCAAATGGCAAGATTTCATTCCTTTTGATGGCTGCATCATATCCCTAACCCTGATGTTTATAGCAGCAATGTCCACAATAGCCAAACTGTGGAAAGAGCCAAGATGTCCATCGACAGATGAATGGATAAAGAAGATGTGGTATATATACACAATGGAGTCATCTGTTTTTTTTTGTTGTTGTTCTTTGTTTGTTTGTTTGTTTTTACAGACCACACAGGGCTGTTGAGTGCTCTCTGGGCAAGGTATACGGTACCACTCAGGGCAGTTCTTGGATAGTTTCTCCTATCTTCTTATGCACCCCCATCCCAGGCAATTTATATTGCCTGACATTACCACCCTTCACAGGGAGTGGGGGCAGGCTTACTGGTTCTCAGCTGGTGTTTCCCCTCAGCTCTGGTTTGATTACTCTAACCTGGAGGCTGACTTCAGGGACAGAGATTTGCAGAGTTTTACCTTGTAGGATATCCGTGCCCAATATGTTCTCTGGCATTGGAGAGATAAAAACCTCATAATCTCAGGGGGGAGAATGCCCAATTTGGAGTGTTAAGACTTTCCTGACTATTCTGAGGGGTACCATGTATTGAACTGCACCCAGCTCCAGTATCCACCAGAACCGTCACGTTTTGTTCATTTCTGGAGGACCAGCGAATTCAGGGAATTCACTTCCAATGGCCCTCACCTGGAGGCAGTCTTGGCCTGGATCCTATGCTCGGGATGTGGGAGGCACCCATCCCTAATAGTTCTGTATTCCTGAGGCCTCTGCTGGAGCAGGTGGTGCATCAAGGATGGGAGGGGCAGATGTGGCAGGTCTGAATTGTTGTTCAGGCTTTAAGGCTTCTCACAGGCTGACCCACAGAGAGTTGGGTTGTCCATCTGGATGTTCAGGTGGGGTTCCTGCAGCAATGAGGTCAAACCACATTGACTTCTGGGTTATTTTTACCCAATACTTTATTGTTGATTGAAATAATCTGTTGGCTTTCTGAGCTTCCCCTTTTTCTTGGGTCCTCCCCACAACCTGTACCCATTTCAGGATTTATTGGTTTCCCTAGATCAACAATGAATTGCCAATATCATAAATGTCTTGTCGCATGACTGTGCTCAGCATGGGCATTGGCGTCACATACCAGGTGCTGGGGAAGAACTGGAGGATCTTGGCTCTGAGGGTCCCTGCAATGAATGTGGCCCCACCAGGACCTTCAGAAACAGGGGTCTGTCACATTCCCTGCTCCCTGAGAATTTGTCATACCTCCCCATGGCTTTCCAGGGTCTGGCATAGGAAGGTCCCTGGGTCAAGCCTGGCTGCAGGATAGAACGACCCAACCTATAAGGAAGTGAGTATTGTGAGCCCCCTGAGCACCCCGCAGGTGCTGCTGGAGGGCAGGTGGGTGGTGGAGTTGCTCATTTTCTGTCTCCTGCCTGGTCAGAGAAATGCTGTCACCCCTGTGTCACATCAACGCTCTGACCACGCCTGGATGCTCTCCTGGCATTTTGCTGGAACTTGGCAGCTGTATCAGTGAGCTCAGCGGGAGTACATTCTCTCATCATGAGCCTTTCCTGAAGGGGGGCTGCCCCACGGGCTGGGGGTGCTGTGTCTCTTCTCTTGTGTTCCTCCGTATTAGGGGTCATGGGGCTCAGGGATCCATGTGGTTCACCGTCAGACACCACACTCCCTCCGAGTGCACTGAAGAAGCTGGAGTCTCCCAGCTGTTCCCGTACCCACGAGGGGGTCCACAAGCATCTGCCACACGGGCCACCCCACCCCACCCAGGGGTCACCTGCCATCTCGGGATTTCCCCACAGACACCTCCTGCCCAAGGCCCATTTCCTCAGTCTTCTGGCTTGTTCACTAAGTGTCAGTTCACACCGTCGGGAGCTTCCAGGGTGAGATCTGAAACCAGCCACTGGGGGTGCAGGGCAGGAAGAGAGGGAAGACCGAGGTGGCCACTCTGGATGGGCAGACGGCAGGTGTAAGGAGCAAGGGAACTTACATCTGAGGCTTGTCCTGGGCGTCACAAGATGATCTCACCCCATCCCCAAGCCTTAAAGTTTCTACAGAAGCCTTAATGAGGCTCAGTTACATGCACCATCCAAATGGTCTCAGCACCAGATCACCCTCTCAGGGCCATGTCCCTGGGGTAGCTTCTGGGAGCAGGGAGGCCTGCAGGATGCACATTCCAAGGACAAAGGAGGGGTTGAGGAGCCTCTGATCGCCTGGGTCCAGCTCATGGGTCAACCGGCTGTCACATCTACCTGATGACCTCCTCTGACACACAAACAATTCCACTCCTTTTTTTGCAGAAAATGGTGCTAGCAAAGCACACAATCAAATTTAATCTCCTGGTGTCAGGGGCAGGTTTCTGTTTTAACCTGAGAGCTGATGTTCATCCAAAACTTGAACATATTTCTAAAGGCTTAAATTATGTTAAATTTTTATGTATCTTACAACATTAGGAATTATAGTGGCTAAAACATTTCTTAAAATTTCTATTCTTTGCAGAGAACCCATTTAACACATTTGATTTCATATCTTTAATGACATTGTTAAGATTTATATATTTTTAATACTCATAGTAAGGCCTCCTGCCATTACATTCAATGGAAAAAAGAATAACCCTCAATAAGGGGTTGGCTAATGGACAGATGGCCTCCTGCATCTAAATCACCATGCACACAGCTGCTCATGTAATCTTCGAGAACCTAATCATTCTCTTGCTCAAAATTTTCTCATTCTTTTAAATACACATTAATACAAATTCATACAAACTATAGAGGATTATTTCCATGACCAGCTGCTTTCTTATCCAAACCATCCTTCTGGTCTTTTGCCCTAAAATACCCTTTCCCATATTCCAAGTTCTAGAACTTAATCTGAACACACTCTGTGCCATTTTAATAGTCTCATAGTCTGGAACTGGGCTGCCCCTCTAATAGCCTCATTTTTAGAACTCCTACTGATTGTCAACAGTTTGTTTGTTTTAATTTTTTTAAGATTTTATTTATTTATTAGACAGAGAGGCAGAGACAGAGAACACAAGTTGGCAGAGTGGCAAGCAGAGGGAGAGGGAGAAGCACACTCCCCGTGGAGCAGGGAGCCCGATGTGGGGCTCAATCCCAGCACCCTGGGATCATGACCTGAGCCGAAGGCAGATGCTTAACGACTGAGCCACCCAGGCGCCCCTGTTTGTTTGTTTTTAATAACAAATTCTTTCCATTTTTCTGAACTACCGATGTCTTGATTTGTATTCTCCCTAAGATAACTCGCACATTGGGGGCGCTTAGGTGGCTCAGTGGGTTAAGCGTTTGACTCTTGATTTCAGCTCAGGTCATGATCTCAGGGTGGTGAGATGGAGCCCTGCATCAGGCTCTGTGCTCGGCATGGAATTTGCATGAGATTTTCTCTCTCCCTCTCTCCCTCTGTCCCCCCACACATCCTGCTCTCTCTCTCTTTCTAAGATAATGAATAAATCTTTGGGAAAAAAAAAGATAACTCACACATTGTGACTGTTATGGCAGGCTGAATGGCAGCTGCAAAGGTATGTCCACACCCCAATCACCCTTGACTGTTACCTTATTTGGCAAACGGTGTGATGGCATTAGGGATTATCCTGGATCATCCAGGGGGTGCCTAAATGCAATCACAAGTCTCCATAAAAGAGAGGGACAGAGGTAGGTCCACCACCACACACACAGGAGAAGGCCACGTGGACACGGAGTAGAGAGATACAGCCACAAGCTAAGAAATGCAGAAACTCCCATAATGGGGAAGAGGCAAGGAACGGGCTTTCTCCTAGAGCCTCCTGAGCAATCATGGCCCTACCGACACCTTGATTTTTGGACTTCTAGCCTCCAAAAGTCTGAGTGAGTTCATGTTGTCTTTCAAACCTCCAAGGTTTTGATCATTGTTACTTGCACTGCATTTGTTATGTTTCAGTCTAGGTTTGCTAGTAGCATTTTACATTTTTCAAGAGTTAGAACTGGACCTTATTTATATTTTCTACAACCCCGGGTTTAGTGTCTACCACACAAAATTAATATTATGCAGGCGCCTGGGTGGCTCAGTTGGTTAAGCGACTGCCTTCGGCTCGGGTCATGATCCTGGAGTCCCGGGATCGAGTCCCACATCGGGCTCCCTGCTCAGCAGGGAGTCTGCTTCTCCCCCTGACTCTCCTCCCTCTCATGCTCTCTGTCTCTCATTCTCTCTCTCTCTCAAATAAATAAATAAAATCTTAAAAAAAAAATTAATATTATGCTAGGTGCTGGACACATGGAGGAAGAGTATAAAGACACCCCTGACCCTAAGTTGTTCTGTTTTTCATGGGATATATAGGCAGGTAAACTGGATCTCACAAGATGCTGTGTTTTATCTTAAGGAAATTTGTGTCGTATGGAACCATGAAAGTGACCTGGACCCCGTATTTGGAACATTTGGGGAAATGTGTTCTTGAAGAATAAGGTCTTTGCTAAGAAGCCTGGAAGGTGAGTAAAACTTAAGCAGGTGAGGA
This sequence comes from Eumetopias jubatus, assembly GCF_037043125.1. Classification (NCBI taxonomy): domain Eukaryota; kingdom Metazoa; phylum Chordata; class Mammalia; order Carnivora; family Otariidae; genus Eumetopias; species Eumetopias jubatus. The sequence goes on from NW_028274820.1 coordinate 3,247,406, forward strand.
GTTGGGGTGGGTGCTCCAGAAAGAGGTGAGATGTGGCACATTGAGGAACCTGAACAGAAACAGTCTCAGAATGAAGGGAAACAAGAGAAGGGAGACACACGATGCACCTGCTTTGGTCCAGAGACCCCTTCCTGTGGCACATAGCAGGCGGTGGGTGGGCACAGTAGGGTGGTCGTGCAGAACCCAGGAGAGAAAGCTGGGAGCTCAAGGCTGCCGAGGAGGCTGGAATTTGGGGGGCAGTTTACAGAGAGAAAGCAAGTGAAGAAGGACTGTAGAAACATGCACAGGAATTTACTACCTGCTGCAACACTGAGCTGGATGTGTAGGAAGGGGCTCCACGAGACCACCCAGAGAGCAGCCACAAAGAAAATGCCCCTCCTGAGCTGCTGTGGTCCCAGCAAGGGCTGGAGCTCACTCGGGACTGGGAGACGTCCAGTTCCAGCCCATTTGTGTGTGGAGGTCTTATTAAGCACCTAAGCATTAAGAAGATTTCCTGGCAATGCCACATCTCGGGGTGATGCTAATACCACCCAAGAGTAAAGATACTTGACTCATTTTGTAAAAGCTTACAAGCAATATTCACAAGTTGATAGAAGGCTTGAAACTGCCTGCCGAATGAAAGACAACAATATTCAGACAGTATTTGGATAACAACCAAAAGAACAAGCAAGGTAACACCCCAAATCCCCAGAATAAAATATAAAAAATTAATAGATGTGAAGATGCAGAGAAACTTAACCCATACCCAGAAAAAATTCTGTCAGTAGAAACTTTATAGACATATGAAAATAACAGATAAATACCTTGAAGCAGCTATGAAAAATATGCTAGGATCTTAAAAGAAATATCAACCTAATCAGGGAACAAAGAGAATGTTACAAATGAAATAGAAATGATACAAAGAGCCAAATGGAAATTATAAAAATGAAAAGTAACATATTTGCAATGAAGCATTTGCTTTTTGAGATGAATAACTCAAATGATCATTAATAATGAGGAGAGACCCTTAGAACATATTCAAATTAAAATCCAGAGAAAAGCATCTTGAAAAGTCCAGAGAGCCTCCGTAACCCAAGTGGCAATGTTAAGATTTCTAAGATGCCAGAAAAGGACAGAGAAATTGAGTCACATCGATGTTAAACTGCACTGGCCACGATTTTCTCAAACTTTATGCAAAATGTGAACCTGATGTCCAAAAAACTCCACCAACTCCAGGCAGAGTAAATAAAAGGCAGCAAACAGAGGCATGCTCTCATCACATTGCTGAAAGCCCATTAATAAAGAGAAAAATCTAAAAGGGGACACAGAAAAAAGAAAAGGCACAATGCATCCCGTGCCCCTGGGAACAGCAGGGAGGGGAGGGGGCGGCTGACTTTGCACCAGAAGCAAGAAGCAGCAGAAGCCCTTGGAACAAGGTGTGGTATTGCTGAATGGCAAGGAAACCGGCAATCCACACTTCTAGATCAGGTCAGCACAGGCTTCGGAAGTGAAGGGAACTCAGAACAAAGCAGAGTCCTTGGCAGCAGACCTATGTGTAGGACAGACCTGTGGTGGGATGAGGAGAAAGCAAACCATACCAAGAGCTGGATCGAGAGGAAAGAGGACCATGAAAAACAGCAAATACGTGTTTAAGAATGAAGAGGCGGGGGCGGGGGTGGGGCGCCTGGGTGCCTTAGTCGGTGAGGCGTCCGCCTTCAGCTCAGGTCATGATCCGGGGGTCCTGGGACTGAGTCCCATGTTGGACTCTGGGGAGTCCGCTTCTCCCTCTCCCTCTACTGCTCCCCCTGCTCATGTTCCACCCCAAATAAATGAGATTTTTTTTTAAAAAAGAATGAAAAAAGAATCTCCTTGTACATTTAATTTCTTTAAGTGCCAACTTAAAACTTAAGGCACATAAAATAATATTGTAGTCTGTGCTTTATGGCATACTTAGAAAGAAAATGTGAAATAATAGCAGAAAGTACGTGAAGGGCAAAAATAAGCATCTGCGGTTATAAATTTCTTTCAACATACGTGAAAGAGAATAGTTACTTAAAGTTCATGTGGGAAGTCTCAGAGGGCTGTCAGAGACCAAGCACTGAGAGGACACAAAGTGGCATGTTTAATAAGCCAATAAGGGATTCCAACGACATTGAGAAACGATGATCAATACAAAAGAAAGCAGGAAAATCGAAAAGAGATGGTGCTAGAACGGAAATGACAAGATGACAGTGATGGAGGTTTTGTGATGATGTAAGCACGGCGCAGCCAGCCGACCAAGATGGTTTTTCAGAAAAGGTAGTTTGCTAGTCACAGCTCCCCAGAAGAAGGGGCACCCACAGGGTACCCTACGGAGAAGCACCAGGACCGGTCAGGAGGTAGACGGAGAGGGAATAGCATGGGTCAAGGGAAGGAGCAGGTGAGACAGAGCAGGCAGGTCTGGGTTTGGCTGGGCTGAATGATTTCGGGGGCTGTGGGACATTGGGGCTGTCCCTAGTTGTCTGGTGCTTGGTTCTGGGGTAATCAGGGCAGGGGGATGGTGGCCCTGAGTGTGAGGGCCCATAGAAGCAGGGCGGGCTACTGCACTGGTTGGTTTGCCTATGAAAGGCGAGCTCCCAGTAGAGCTGTTCTCTGCCTTTCAGAGTTGGCTAGCCCTGGGAGGCAAGTGTCCTCAAGGCCTCAGAGGTCAATGCATCAGAAATGCAGGAAAAAAGAAAAAGGCACGATTAGTACAGATGGTCAGCTTAGATCCAACAGTGCAAGTACTAGTAAATGTAAATGAACTAAACGCTTCAATTACAATGCGGAAGTAAAAGCGAGACCCAGCTGCAACCCAGCTTACCTGAGTCATGTAGTTAATCTAGACCCAGGTAGGTTCACAGTAAAGGGTCTTAAGGACAAACCGTACCCATACTAATCATAAGGGAACTGGAATGGCCCTTCATATAAAACAGAAAAGAACAGTCACTGAAGGTAAAAAGGTCTGTTTATGAATGAGAAAATGACCAATGTATGTATGTAAAAGAGGCAAGCATCCCAAATGTGCGTATGAGCGTCCCAACAGAGTCTTGAGATATTTAAAAGAATGAGGGTGTTTTCTGACTCTAACATAAAGACATCCGGAAAACTGGCAAGTATTTGGAAAACAAGTAACACATTTCTAAATTTAAAAGAAATGCAACGGAAATTTAAAAAAAACACAAGTTCAAGTGTGTTGGATAAAGCAAAGATAAAGTGCTTTCAGGGCCATTTACAAATCCAGTACTTGTGTTTGACGTTTTTAAAATCCGTAATTGAGCTTCCACCTAAAAAATGGTATGAAAAGAACAGTAAGTAAACCAAAAGGAAACCTAAGGAAGGAAGTAACAAATAAATAGTAATGGTGAACCTTACCATAGTGTAGTCTCGAAACCAAAATTTGGTTCTTTAATAATATTTATAAAACCAATAAACTCTTTACTAGACTAGTTAAGAAAAATAAATGCAATGCAATAATACCGGGAGAAAAAGGGATGGAATACTACAGATCCTACAAACCTTCAAATGGTAAGAAAATTAGGAACATATATATGCCAAGAAATAAGGAGCAGGCACATATTTGAAAAAACAAATGACCAACACTGTAATAGAGAAATAGCAAAATGGACTATGCCTCCATCCACTAGAGAAACTAAACCTGTCATTTAAAAATTCCCACGGCGGAAACTGTAGGCCCAGACAGCCTCAGTGACCAATGCCATCATGTCACTGAGGATGAATTCATACCAATTTTAAACAAACTTTTGAGAAAAGAACAAGGTAGAGGTCACTAGAGAAGAATGAACGCTGGATACTTGGAAGTCAAATTTAGAACATTATCGTTACAGCGGCATCAAAAATATAAAATCTCTAGGAATAAATTGAGTGAAATATATACCGCATCTGTGCCCTAAAAAGTCCAAAACTTGTTAGAATAAATTGGACACAACCTAAAAAGTGTGAACAAAAAGTCACGCTCGTAGATTGGCTGACTCAATGCTGTTAGGGTAGCTGTGGCCCCAAACTGATATATGTATTCAACGCAGTCCCACTGAAATCCCTGTTAATTTTAGAAAATGACATTCTGATTTTATCACGTATATGGAAATAAAAATGACCCGATAATCTTTAAGAAAAAGAAAAAAAATTGTAGAACATACACTACATGAGATTGAGAATTATTACAAAGATACACTATTCGTGATAACCAAAAAAAAAAAAAAAATCAAAGGAACAGAATAGAGTCCAGAAATAGATTCATATTTTTATAGCGACTGGTTCTAAAAATATAGTGCCAAAGCTGTTCAAGCAGTAATGAGGTCTATTCACCAAGTGGTGCCCTGAAAACTGGGCTCCTATATGGAGAAACAGGGAATACTGGTAACACGCCTAACATTATTTGAAGAAGTAATTTGCAACGTATCACAGACATTGCAAAAGATAAATACGTACGGCTTCCAGAAGTAACTATAGACTGATCTCTTCTCAACCTTGAGGTGGGCAAAGATTTCTTAGGATCCATTAGACAGTTTAACCATAAAAGACAGATTGGACTTCATCAGTAAAACAAAAATTGTTCATCATAAAAGCAGAATAAATAATAAATAAACCAGCCATCCACAGGCAGATATGTTCCTAATACACATATGACAAAATAGTTGTATCTAGAATATGTCAAAAAATACCTACAGCTCTTTAGCAAAAAGACAATTAGTTACAAAATGGACAACAACACTTCCATAGGTACTTCATCTGGTCCTTGATGGAGGAAGATTACAAATGATCTGTAAGTACGTTAAAAAAGTGCTAGTCACTTGTGATCAGGGAAATGGAATATCACGACTCCACCACTAGAGGCGCTAAGACTAATAAAAGTAATAAGACTGAGAAAAGCAGATTTGTAAGGAAGGGGATCCGCGGAGCTGAGCCGCGGAGCTCCGGGGGTGTGAAAGAGCACGAGCTCTCTGCACTGCTCTGAGAGTTTCTCATAAAGCTGAACACTTAGGTGAGCCAGCAGCCCACTGCCGCACAGGAAGACGTGCACATGAATGTTCGTAGCAGCTTTATTCATGACAGGCAAACGCTGGAAGCAACCCACATAGATGTCCATCAGCAGAAACCTGAATAAAAACTAGTGTTCTATTCATTCAGTGGAATACTAGTCGACAACGAACAAACTGCTAATACACACAGCATGAATGAATCTTAAAAACAGTATCTTAGGGAAAAAGAATGCTGTTTTGCCAACAACTGAGCACTTTTTTTCCTTTTAGATTTCCGTGGTTGGGAGGGGCGCCTGGGTGGCTCCGTCGGTTGAGTGTCCCGCTCTTGATTTCAGCTGAGGTCATGATCTCAGGGTCACGGGATCGAGCCCCTCGAGGGGCTCCATCCTCCGCGGGGAATCTGCTTGAGATCCTCTCTCCCTCTCTCTGCCCCTCCCCCTGCTTGTGTTCTCTCTCTCTCTCTCTCTCTCTAAAGTAAATAGATAAATAAATTTCAGTGGTTGGGAAGCACTTGATCCGCGGGAGGCTGGTTTGGGAGAATATCTTGCAACTCATAGAACAGTCTGACACCAGAAAAAATGATGCCTCATGCTCTTTACAGCTTCAGACTCTGAAATACCTATGAAATCTAGAATCTAATTCTCTCTAGAGAGACAAAGTATATTTTGCATTATTTATTATACACTAATTTTTTTCCGTGAATGCAGCTACCGCCAATTGATGGGGGAGGGGAGAATCTACTGTCCACACAGAGCCTCATCAAGGCCATTCTACACTGTGGGAAATATCCTCGCCAACAGTGGTCTGAGCTTCTGACAACTTCCTCACATTTCAGGGAGTTGTGCCAAAGCATCATTTATGTGTTTGTATGTGTGTGTATGTAATTATTTAAAATTCTTTGGTATGATTTCTTTTTTTTTAGAGAGGGAGGGGTCGAGGGGCAGAGGGAGAGGAAGAGAGAATCCTAAGCAGGTTCCACGCCCAGTGTGGAGCTTCACAGGGCACCCGATCTCATGACCCTGAGATCATGACCTGAGCCGAATCCAAGAATCAGATGCTTAACCAAATGAGCCACCCAGGTGCCCAGTATTATTTCTTTTATATAATAGATTGACTTTTAAAAACTCGCATACAGTTCTGTTGTACTGCAGGATACGTGAGGGGAGATCATTTCTATAACATTATATTGAGTATATTGATATTGTATTATATTGATTATATTAATACTCTAATAATACACTGATTATATATTAATCACATAGGGTCCTGGACCTGATGGAGTTGACACCCCGTCCTGCAAGAAGCTGCACAGGGGTTTCAACATCATATTCACCATGACAACTGAGGACCAGGCCTGCCCTGGTTGAAGCAGGCAGCTGAATCCAGACGATCAAGAGGCAGTACCCCGAGTGTGGACCCCAGGACGGCAGGAACACGGCTGAGCCCAGGTGCCCTCACATCCATGTGCTGAAGCTGCGCTCCTCCTTCTCGGACCCCGGAGGTCCTCACGTGCAGGGCTGTGTGTTTCAGGTAACTGTCGTCCATGGGCTTTTCAGTACCTAGAATGACTCAGCATATATCCTGAGCTTCAAAACCATCAACCTTTTAAGGCTCATCCCTAATGATACCTCTTCCACAAATGTTTTCTGCTGATGCACAATGGGTGTGTTCTGTCTTGGTATTTAACATTTTTCTCCCTTCAGTTCTGCCTGATGTCACACGTACTCTTTGATCCTTTAAATGCTAATCGCCTTTAATAGCTTAGAAGCAACTGTCTCCTTTGTGACTTCTCCTCAAGCATTGCTCTATTGTCTGATCTATTATTTAACTAGCTACCTAACTAAATTAGGAGAAAAATTAGGACCCCAAAGAATTTTTTTTTGCCGGTTGCATGGAAATATGACAAGTAGATTTACTTCACTCCCTTCTTATATTCCTGTACTCTCTCTAGGGACAAGGGAAGCACAATGTAAAATTTCTGGCCCTCAGACAACTCAAGATCTGCTAGGATAAAGGAAGAATGGAAATAAACTTTAATGGAACAAAAAAATAGTTTTGAGTCTTTGGGTTAAAAGAAATCTCCGTAGCCAAACCATGAGAGACTATGGACTCTGAGAAACAAACCGAGGGTTCTAGAGGGGAGGGGGGTGGGGGGATGGGTTAGCCCGGTGATGGGTATTGAAGAGGGCACATTCTGCGTGGAGCACTGGGTGTTATGCACAAACAATGAATCGTGGAACACTGCATCAAACACTAATGATGTCAAGTATGGTGATTAACACAACATAATAAAAAAAAAAGAAGTCTCTGTAGAATGAGAAAGGTGGAAAGGGCATTCCAGGAAAACTAATGGATATTTACAAATCCCAGGATGCAGAAAGATTACAAAAGAAAGGAAACAGGGTATAATCTCTGCCAATTAAAAGACATGAAAGAAATATAGAAGGACAAGGAACTGGAAAGAAAGGTTTAGACCAGACTTTGAGAAACCCTTAAATTTTAATATCAAGGATGAGACATCATTGAAGATCCAGAAGCTAAAATAAGTGATGTGATTGGGTTTGTGTTTTACAAGTGTCTCCGAGAGGCAGTGGATTTGATGTGAGGATGATTCAGAAATTGGGAGGAACTGTCCAGGTGACAAGTGCCACCAGGAGAGTCCCCATGGGCCTTACATAATAGGAACAACCATGGATGAAAAGCTTGTTAGAAACGATTTTGGGGCCTAAGAATGAACTCTTGAATTTTCTCTAGGTTAAGAGCCATAAAATCACATTGACATTTGGATATTCTTTACAACGCTCATTGGTTCTTTCTGAAAAAGCCATTACTGTCTATTGTTTTCTGAATTTATGAGCATTTATCTCTGTTCTTGATGTTTCTTATTCCAACTTGACTTGTTTATTATCTTATAGAATATGATTAGTTGTTTCATGAGTTTAGGTAATTAACCTGTCACTGTGGGTTGGAAAAGCACAGTGTGAAGACTATTGTCTAAAGTCTAAGTGCATGGGGACATCCTGGTGAGGGAGGAATATTCTGGCCAGCTGTTGATGAGGAGTTGGGTTCCAAGGTGCATGCGAGGCAAGAAGCAAGGTCACAGAGTTGTCTCTGGAGGGGCTCTTCTCAGGAAGTAGGTCCCTTTACCTGGATGACTGCCACAATTCAGGGGCAGGATCAGGCTGGAAATTAATTGTTCGGCAAAATAGAGGCTTTCGAAAATCTGGTGTGCAATCTTAGGCGGACAGAGTTGCTGCTGGGAAGTTATTTAGTGAAAATAAGAAAAAAAAAAGAAAAGAAACAGAAAGAAGGAAACTGTTAAATAGGGATTTTAATGTTGAGCTGTGGGTGATGCAGATCTCTTTCTCTCTCCAACTCTTGACAAGGTTGGAAGAGATCATCATGTCTCTTTATGTTTTCATATGAGCAGAATGTGAATAAATGGTGAGTTCTAGGTTCGTAGTGGTGAGAAAATTGTTATAGCAGGTGATAGCGGATGTCAGCACAGATAATCAGTTTAAATTAGATGCTACTTAAGTAATAAATGGCATGTGTCCGATGACTAAATTTTGTTTCTAAAAGATTTTTTTTTTCCTAAAAGATTTAAATAGGGGCACCTGGGTGGCTCAGTTGGTTAAGCGTCTGCCTTTGGCTCAGGTCATGATCCCAGGGTCCTGCGATGGAGTCCCCACATTGGGCTCCCTGCTCAGCAGGGAGTCTGCTTCTCCCTCTGCCCTTCCCCCTGCTCGTGCTCATGCTCTCTCAAAAATAAATACATAAAATCTTTTTAAAAAGATTTAAATATATATATGTATTCATCTCATATATTTCTATGAAATATGAAGGCTTGAAACTGAATATCATCAATGGCTAGAGATCTACATGTATTTTATAGTCTTGTAATAAACTATGTGTGATAGAAAGATGGCAGAGGAGTAGGAGACCTGGATTTCGTCTGGTCTCAGGAATTCAGCTGAATAGGGATCAAACCATTCTGAACACCTACGACCTCAACAGGAGATCGAAGAGGAGAGTAGCAACAACTCTCTGAACAGAGAAGCGACCACTTACTGGAAGGTAGGACGTGCGGAGAAGTGAACCCGAGGCGATATTCGGGAGGATAGACGGCGGGGGAGGGGCCTCCGTCGGCCGCTTCTGGCAAGTGCTAGAGCCGCGGAGCACAAAATCGGAACTTTTAGAAGTCGGCTCCGCGGAGGGACGTCGCTCCAGTGGCTAAGCGGGGGGTGGAACCCTCGCGGGACACTGTGGTCTCAGGACCCTCGGGGTCACAGAAAGACCGGGGGTGCCTGAGTGCGACAGAGCTCCCAGGGATCGGAGCGGGGAAGCCGGCTGCAGAGACGGAGCCGAGGCGCGGGCTCTCAGCTCGGGGTGGCCATAAACCGTGATCCGCGGCCCAGTCGGGCCACTGCTCCTCCAGCAGGGACCCAACAAGCGGCAGAGCTGGGGAGACTCCCCTTCCTCCCCAGGGAGGAGCGGCGCGAGAGCACACCGCAGGGATCTGCTGGGTTTGGAGACTCCACACGGGGTCGGGTGCCGGAGATAGAAACGCTCGGTCACAGGCCGGGTGAGCACGGAGAGCGGCCGGAGACCGGGGACACAGGAGGGACTGCTTTTCTCTGGGGGCACACTGAGGAGCGGGGCCCCGAGTTCTCAGCTCCTCCGGGCGGAGATTGGGAGGCCACCATTTTCGCCCTGGTCCTCCAAAGCTGTACCGAGAGCTTGCAGGGAACAAAAGCTCCTGAGAGCAAACCCCAGCAGCTTGCTTAGCCCGAACCGACAAGGGCGGCGCAATTCCGCCTCCGGCAAAGACATTTGGGAACCACGGCAACAGGCCCCTCCCCCAGAAGATCAGCACGAACAGCCAGCAAGCCAAGACCAAGTTGACCGATCAAGGAGAACGGGAGAACTCCAGCGCTAGGGGAATACTGCACATAGAATTCATGGCTTTTTTTTACCATGATTCATTAGTTCATCAAAGTTAATTTTTGTTAACTGTTTTTTTTTTTGATTTTTTCTTTTTCCCTTTTTCAAACAACATCTTATCAATCCCTTTTTTAAAAAAAATATTTTTTATTTTTCATTTTTAGAGTCATAGTTTTATCCCTTCATAGTAGTTACCCTTATTTTTGGCATATATATATATAAGTTGTTCTCTCTTTAAAATTTTGAGATACAGTGTCTTCTAACAGATCAAAATATACCCTAAATCACTAGTGTATGGCTTTGTTCTAGTCTCCTCCCTGATCACATTCTCTCCCTTTTTTTTCTTTTTTCTTTTTAAATCTTCTTCTTTCTTTTTAAAAACAACTTCTTATCTTTTCAATTCCTTCTATAAAATCTTTTATAATTTTCATCTTTACAATCATCTTCCATCCCTTCATTGTATCAACCCTTATTTTGTACATATATAAGTCTTTCTTCCTTTAAAATTTTAGCAGGCACTTTCTTTTTTTTTTTTAAGATTTTATTTATTTATTTCAGAGAGAGAGAGAATGAGAGATAGAAAGCACGAGAGGGAAGAGGGTCAGAGGGAGAAGCAGACTCCCTGCTGAGCAGAGAGCCCGATGTGGGACTCGATCCCGGGACTCCAGGATCATGACCTGAGCCGAAGGCAGTCGCTTAACCAACTGAGCCACCCAGGTGCCCTAGCAGGCACTTTCTTCTAACAGACAAAAATATGCCCAAAAGCTAGTGTGTGGCACTGATCTATGCACTAGCCTGATCATATTTGATCATATTCTGCTTTTTTTTGTTATGTTCTCTTTTTGTTTGTTTTTATCTTTTTCTTTTTCCTTTTTTCCCCCTCTTCTTTCTTTCCCTTTCTATTCCCCTGGTTTCAGGTCTTTTCCGATTTGTACAGAGTATATTTGCTGGAGACGTTGTTAACCTGTTAGCATTCTGTTCTCTCATTCATCTGTTCTCCTCTGGACAAAATGACAAGACGAAAAAAATCACCTCAGCAAAAAGAACAAGAGGTAGTACCGTCTGCCAGGGACCTACTCAATACTGACATTAGTTCAATGTCAAACCTAGAGTTCAGAATCGTGACTTTAAAGAGTACTAGCTGGGCTTGAAAAAAGTGTGGAAGTTATTAGAGAAACCCTTTCTGGAGAAATCAAAGAACTAAAATTTAACCAAGTCGAAATCAAAAAGGCTATTAATAGGGTGCAATCCAAAATGGGGGCACTAACTGCTAGGATAAATGAGGCAAAAGAGAGAATCAGCGATATAGAAGACCAAATGATGGAAAATAAAGAGGCTGACAAAAAGAGAGAAAAACAACTACAGGATCACGAGGGCAGAATTCGAGAGATAAGCGATACGATAAGACAAAACAACATTAGAATAATTGGGATCCCAGAAGAAGAAGAAAGACAGAGAGGGGCAGAAGGTATATTGGAGCAAATAATAGCAGAGAACTTCCTTAATGTGGGGAAGGAAACAGGCATCAAAATCCAGGAGGCACAGAGAACCCCTCTCAAAATCAATAAAAATAGGTCAACACCCCGACATCTAATAGGAAAACTTACAAGTCTCAGAGACAAAGAGAAAATCCTGAAAGCAGCTCGGGAGAAGAGATATGTAACCTACAATGGTAGAAACATTAGATTGGCAACAGACCTACCCACAGAGACCTGGCAGGCCAGTAAGGACTGGCATGATATCTTCAGAGCACTAAACGAGAAAAATATGCAGCCAAGAATGCTATATCCAGCTAGGCTATCATTGAAAATAGAAGAAGAGATAAAAAGATCCAGGACAAACAAAAACTAAAGGAATTTGCAAACACGAAACCAGCCCTACAAGAAATATTGAGAGAGGTCCTCTAAGCAAAGAGAGAGCCTAAAAGCAGCATAGATCAGAAAGGAACACAGACAATATAGAGCAACAGTCACCTTACAGGCAATACAATGGCACTAAATTCATACCTTTCAATAGTTACCCTGAATGTAAATGGGCTCAATGCCCCAATCAAAAGACACAGGCTATCAGATTGGATTCGAAAACAAGACCCATCAGTATGCTGTCTGCAAGAGACTCATTGTGGACCCAAAGACACCACCACATTGAAAGTGAGGGGGTGGAAAACCATTTACCATGCTAATGGACACCAAAAGAAAGCTGGGGTGGCAATCCTTCTATCAGACAAATTAGATTTTAAAACAAAGACTGTAATAAGAGATGAAGAAGGACACTATATCCCACTTAAAGGGTCTATCCAACAAGAAGATCTAACAATTGTAAAGATCTATGCCCCTAACGTGGGAGCAGCCAATCATATAAGGCAATTAATAACAAAAGCAAAGAAACACATTGACAACAATACAATAATAGTGGGGGACTTTAACACCCCCCTGACTGAAATGGACAGATCATCTAAGCAAAAGATCAATAAGGAAATAAAGACTTTAAATGAAACACTGGACCAAATGGACTTCACAGACATATTCAGAACATTCCATCCCAAAACAACAGAACACACATTCTTCTCTAGTGCCCATGGAACATTCTCCAGAATTGATCACATCCTAGGTCACAAATCAGGTCTCAACCGGTACCAAAAGATTGGGATCATTCCCTGCATATTTTCAGACCACAATGCTTTGAAACTAGAACTCAATCACAAGAGGAAACTCGGAAAGAACTCAAATACATGGAGGCTAAAGAGCATCCTACTAAAGAATGAATGGGTCAACCAGGAAATTAAAGAAGAATTAAAAAAAAATTCATGGAAACCAATGAAAAAGAAAACACAACTGTTCAAAATCTTTGGGATACAGCAAACGCAGTCCTGAGAGGAATGTATATAGCAATACAAGCCTTTGTCAAGAAACAAGAAAGGTCTCAAATACACAACCTAACCCTACACCTAAAGGAGCTGGAGAAAGAACAGCAAAGAAAGCCTAAACCCCACAGGAGAAGAGAAATAATAAAGATCAGAGCAGAAATCAATGAAATAGAAACCAAAAGAGCAGTAGAACAGATCAACGAAACTAGGAGCTGGTTCTTTGAAAGAATTAACAAGATTGATAAACCCCTGGCCAGACTTATCAAAAAGAAAAGAGAAATGACCCAAATCCACAAAATCATGAATGAAAGAGGAGAGATCACAACCAACACCAAAGACATACAAACAATTATAAGAACATATGATGAGCAACTCTATGCCAGCAAATTAGATAACGTGGAAGAAATGGGTGCATTCCTAGAGATGTATCACCTACCAAAATTGAACCAGGAAGAAATAGAAAACCTGAACAGACCTATAACCACTAAGGAAATTGAAGCAGTCATCAAAAATCTCCCAACAAACAAAAGCCCAGGGCCAGATGGCTTCCCAGGGGAATTCTATCAGACATTTGAAGAAGAATTAATACCTATTCTCCTGAAACTGTTCCAAAAAATAGAAATGGAAGGAAAACTTGCAAGCTCATTTTATGAGGCCACCATTACCTTGATCCCCAAACCAGACAAAGTCCCCATCAAAAAGGAGAATTACAGACCAATATCCTTGATGAACATGGATGCAAAAATTCTCACCAAAATACAAGCCAACAGGATCCAACAGTCCATTAAAAGGATTATTCACCACGACCAAGTGGGATTTATCCCTGGGCTGCAAGGCTGGTTCAACATCCACAAACCAATCAACGTGATACAATACATTAACAAATGGAAGAACAAGAATCATATGATCCTCTCAATAGATGCAGAAAAAGCATTTGACAAAGTACAGCATCCTTCTTGATCAAAATTCTTCAGAGTATAGGGATAGAGGGTACCTACCTCAATATCATAAAAGCCATCTCTGAAAAACCTACAGCGAATATCATTCTCAGTGGGGAAAATCTGAGAGGTTTTCCCCTAAGGTCAGGAACGCGGCAGGGATGTCCACTATCACCACTGCTATTCAACATAGTACTAGAAGTCCTAGCCACAGCAATCAGACAACAAAAAGAAATCAAAGGCGTCCAAATCGCCAAAGAGGAAGTCAAACTCTCACTCTTTGCAGATGATATGATACTTTGTGTGGAAAACCCAAAAGACTCCACCCCAAAACTGCTAGAACTCATACAGGAATTCAGTCAAGTAGCAGGCTATAAAATCAATGCACAGAAATCAGTGGCATTCCTATACACCAACAACAAGACAGAAGAGAGGCAAATCAAGGAGTCGATCCCATTTACCATTGCACCCAAAACCATAAGATACCTAGGAATAAATTTAACCAAAGAGGCAAAGGATCTGTACTCAGAAAACTATAAAATATTCATGAGAGAAATTGAAGAAGACACAAAGAAATGGAAAAACTTTCCATGCTCATGGATTGAAAGAACAAACATTGTGAAGATGTCAGTGCTACCTAGAGCAATCTACACATTCAATGCAATCCCCATCAAAATACCATCCACCTTTTTCAAAGAAATGGAACAAATAATCCTAAAATTTGTATGGAACCAGAAGAGACCCTGAATAGCCAGAGGAATCTTGAAAAAGAAAAGCAAAGCTGGCGGCATCACAATTCCGGACTTCCAGCTCTATTACAAAGCTGTCATCATCAAGACAGTATGGTACTGGCACAAAAACAGACACATCGATCAATGGAACAGAATCGAGAGCCCAGAAATGGACCCTCAACTCTATGGTCCACTCATCTTCGACAAAGCAGGAAAGAATTTCCAATGGAAAAAAGACAGTCTCTTCAACAAATGGTGTTGGGAAAACTGGACAGCCACATGCAGAAGAATGAAACTGGACCACTTCCTTACACCACACACAAAAATAGACTCCAAGTGGTTGAAAGACCTAAACCTGAGACAGGAGTCCATCAAAATCCTAAAGGAGAACACAGGCAGCAACCTCTTCGACCTCAGCCGTAGCAACTTCTTCCTAGAAACATCGCCCAAAGCAAGGGAAGCCAGGGCAAAAATGAACTATTGAGATTTCATCAAGACAAAAAGCTTTTGCACAGCAAAAGAAACAGTCCACAAAACCAAAAGACAACCGTCAGAATGGGAGAAAATATTTGCAAATGACATATCAGATAAAGGGCTAGTATCCAAAATCTATAAAGAACTTATCAAACTCAAACCCAAAGAACAAATAATCCAATCAAGAAATGAGCAGAAGACATGAACAGACATTTTTCCAAAGAAGACATCCAAATGGCCAACGGACACATGAAAAAGTGCTCAACATCACTGGGCATCAGGGAAATCCAAATCAAAACCTCAATGAGATACCACCTCATACCTGTCAGAATGGCTAAAATAAACAAGTCAGGAAACGACAGATGTTGGCGGGGATGCGGAGAGAGGGGAACCCTCCTACACTGTTGGTGGGAATGCAAGCTGGTGCAGCCACTCTGGAAAACAGTAGGGAGGTTCCTCAAACAGTTGAAAATAGAGCTACCATACGATCTAGCAATTGCACTACTGGGTATTTACCCCAAAGATACAAATGTAGGGATCCGAAGGGGTACATGCACCCCGATGTTTATAGCAGCAATGTCCACAATAGCCAAACCGTGGAAAGAGCCAAGATGTCCATCGACAGATGAATGGATAAAGAAGATTGCTATATATACACAATGGAATATTATGCAGCCATCAAAAAGAATGAGATTTTTGCCATTTGCAATGACGTAGATGAAACTGGAGGGTGTTATGCTGAGTGAAATAAGTCAATCAGAGAAAGACATGTATCATATGACCTCACTGATATGAGGAATTCTTCATCTCAGGAAACAAACTGAGTGATGCTGGAGTGGTGGGGGGTGGGAGGGATGGGGTGGCTGGGTGATAGATATTGGGGAGGGGATGTGCTATGGTGAGCGCTGTGAATTGTACAAGACTGATGAATCACGGATCTGTACCTCTGAAACAAATAATGTAATATATGTTAAGAAAAAAAAAAGAAGAAGAAGATAGGGGAAGAATGAAGGGGAGTAAGTCGGAGGGGGAGACGAACCATTAGAGATGATAGACTCTGAAAAACAAACTGAGGGTTCTAGAGGGGAGGAGGGTGGGGGGATGGGTTAGCCTGGTGATGGGTATTAAAGAGGGCACTGGGTGTTACGCACAAGCAATGAATCATGGAACACTACATCAAAAACTAATGATGTAATGTATGGTGATTAACATAACAATAAAAAATTATTTAAAAAAATAAAATAAACTATGTGTGATAAAATAATAAAGGGAGAATATGTACTCCTTACATTTAGAAAGTAAGGACACAGAAATAAAGGGACTGGCAGCCTGAAGTGCCAACTGAACAACCAGCCGGTTGGCACAGTCCATTTGGGATTCATAATCCAGAAGCAGGTTCCAGCACATATGTTATATTCGGGCCTCAGGGCTCAACACTAAAGCGGAAAGATGTGGAGTGGTGGCATGAACTTGGCAGTCAGACACACTAGGATTCCCATCTTAGCTCTGACTTTTCCTGTGTCAACTCGGTTGAATTATCTGATCTCTGTAGCATTTTTAAAGAAATGGATAAAAATCGTTTACCGCACTAACGTGACATGTGACATACACAGAAGATGAAGGGTGATGTATATGGGACTCGGCCACAGTGAGGACTTGATAAATATGCTCTTCCCTTTCTTGCACGAGCCCCCAGCATATCTGGGGAGCTCAGATCCTCAGAATATCGAAGCTGAAATGATTGGCCACGACAGTGGATATGATGATAATCGAATGGACGTTAGCGTTTTTTTCTTCATTCTTTATATGTAACTTTGTACGTGAAGTACTTTATTCTCCAGTTGTTCCTTTGCTTCTTAACCTAGGTCAGCGTTATGATCTAGATTTTCCCTGTGAGAAAGCCAAGATTTAATTGACTTGCCAAAGAGTGACCCCTAGTAAGTGGTGATATAATTAAGATGCAAAATCAAAGTCATGCCTTCAAGTCCATAACAAAATACAATTTGGGAATTTCTCCAGCAGATTAGTCACTGTTAGTATCTAACACTTAATCCCATCCAAAACAGCAGGAGGCAAGAGTGCTTTACTGATGAAAGTAACTTCTGTTTCACTCTTTGATCTATTCTGTTTTTTATCCATCCATCGAGTCATATCACACCTCCCCTCCCCCAGTAAATGTCACACTATTCAAGATGATACATACTTTCTTCGGTTATATATGAAATATTTTTGGAATAAACATCTAGCAAACCAGCAGATCTCAAATTTACAACTGGGCTCCATTTCCACCCCTGGATAAATGCCAAAGCTCCATCCATGGAAAGTGGAGTAGTGATTTTGATTTCATACACAGGGCGTGACATGCAAGTATGATTTATGATTAAACTTTTATTTGTGCTACTAGAGATGAGACTTGTTCAAGCAGTAAATCATTAGCAAATTAGTTAACTACTAACTAGATAGGTAGGCTAATCATTAAGCATTTTTATTGGTTTGTAAATCAATTTTATGGACTTGTTTAGAGCTCTCTTCCTAAAACACTGCAGAATTTTTTTTTTCTTTTCTTTTTTTCCCTTAACTTCCCTGATGTGGTCATTAAGGCAAATCTTAGGACCCTTTCCCAGCCATGTTGACCCAAGCAACAGACACTTGTGAAAATACATCTCAAGTTTTAATTTTACCTCTACTGTTGGTCCTGTATAAACCTGAGGACTGAGATTCTACTTCCTGCTGCCAGGATCTAGACTGGCCAGGTGAGCACATCTGAGCTATTCGAGGTACCTACCAAAATGAGGTAGGAGGCTGAGCGGGAAAGAAATGTTGCGGACCAGAGGGATGGAGAGAGCTCAGTCTTGTCCAGATAAACAGAGCTCACACCTATCCTTGTTCGGATTCTCAGTCGGTCTGATCATTGGCAAGTACCTGTCTGGGGATATTCTCCACTAGCCATTTTAAGTATACGTTCCAGCGTGGCTCAACTTTCTCGCTTATTTGTCTCTTGTTTGGCGGTGTGGATCTTTGTCTTTGCTCGGCCCTGCTCCCACGGCACCCCCACGGTCCGTGGACTGGAGGGACTCTGCCATCCCGTGGCCCTATGCTCTGCCCACGGGAAACAGCTTTGTGAAATCTCCCCTGATGCCTTCAGAATTAATACGTGTCTGCTCAGGACTGCCAACACACGATGCGTCTATGCCGCTTCTTGTCCTTTTATCTGCCCCTTCATTTAAATGATCTCTACTTCTTTCCTACCTGTTAGTCTGTAATGATCTGATGGGCGACTGTTGACTCTATCTCAGTTTGATTAACAATAGACTCCCAGATGCTGGACGTTTTACCACTTCATGACCACATGCAAGCAAACGAAAATCCAGAGAGCATGCTTTCCTGTATCAAAAAGAAGTGACCAGAATCAGGACTTCGAATATTGGCTACAGGCATCTGGCGGATGGCAGCGGGGTCCAGGGGAGAGGAACGGGTGTGCCAGACACTGACAGTGTTTATGGACATGGAGGGTTGTATAATGTGATGAAATGAGAAGAGGCAGAGCCAGAGGGGACTGTCACCCTCTCCTGGATGAATGCTCAGCCATTCGAGGAGAGGATGCTCCCAGCATTTAGTGTGCCTGGCGGGCATCCCAGCTGCAAGGACGAAGCCTGGCCCAGCACAGGGCATTCCATTCGAGCAGGAGGGAGCTTATCAGGCAAGGATTGTGCACAGCCCCTGTGGCGTGGATAGGGCTTACTGGCAGAGTTCTATTCATAAAGCTGTTCTGTTCAACTGATTCGCTGTTCTCTAGTACTTGAATTACCTACAGGTCAAAGGAAACACACTACACACACACACACTTACTGAGTACCTAATATATGTCATGTGAAGGCATACCACATTACTATGCATTACCTGACTCTAAAAACCACAGACATATTGCTACAGAGGAAAAAAATACCATGATTGTCTGTGTTTGCATTTGCGTGTTTCCACATTTTACGGAGGGGAAATTAAGGCACTGGTTTATGAAGTTAATGCACAGAGAGGTTAAATTGTGTGCTTAGGGTCCCACGGGAAATTAAAGGAATGAACATTTGAACACAGTTTTGTTTTTTGTTTTTTTTTCCGGTTTCCAAAGCCATTGTTCCTTTTAATCTAGTAGGTTCCCTTGACATCTCCTGGAAAGTAATCTTCAAGAGCCCACTAAATTACAGCTACTCCCCAACCTGAACAGTCAGATGGCTCCTTGAGCTCTCCAGAGCAGAACAGACTACTTGATTTGGCAAACAAGATGTTGGCACAATCTGGGCTTGGTTTACCAGATGGTGCTGACTTCTTGTCACCAGAACCACTCTTTCTCTAGTTTGTTCTGCAGACAGCATTTCCATAGCACTCTCATGTCAGGATGCCTGGAACATGGGAGAATTTAACTCTACCTCAGCCAGGTGGAAAGACATATATACTCTATACCTCATTACCCAATCCCCCTTGGGCACCTCCCTGGCTGCATTTTAAGTGTGGTTGTTTGTGTTGATGTTCTCCTGGAGTGGGGACAGTTTGTTTACAAGGAAAGTTGTTTCTTCTTCTCTGTTTTAAGTTTTAGCAGTCCCTGGCACACTGTAGATTCCAACATGTTTGTTGTATTAATTAACCAGCATTTTTTTTTTTCCACGGTTCTGGTGCAATATAAATCACTGTTAATTGAATATAGCATCTTTAAGAGGTTCTACAAAGATTCTACTTCCCTCTTTAAGAGATAGGCATGGTAACTGCTAGAAGGGGAGACATGGAGTTGTTTGAAGTTTAGACTCTCCAGAGTAAGGTCCGTGGGCTCAGAGATGCCGACCAAGAGCAAGAGACTCTTGAAAATCACACCAAGAACAAAACAAGTGAAGAACAGCCACCTGGGAGCCAAACTGCCCTCTCCACCTGGACTTGGGAATTCATTTGAAAATATACTTATTTCATTCTCCGATTCTCTACTTTATTTACACACCCCTCCCACTGAGGCCTGCTGCCTGAGGAAAAATCAAAGAACAGTTCTCATCTTATAAAAAATACAAAGGGAAAAAAATAATTAATTTGTTCCCTTAGGTTTTCAAAGAGCTATTTTTATTCTGATTGGTATTTCAGTTGTAGGTAAGAACAGAAAATAGTTCAAGGTTGTCAGGGAAGAGAAACAATACAATCTCATTGGTAGAAAAAAAGTCTGAAAGCGTTTTATCTTGTCTCAGGGGCTTTCTGCTTTCAACATTTCCCTTAATCTTGGCTAAAGCTCAGACGAACTTTTCTCCTTATTTCGTAACTTCAGTTTAATTTGGTTTGATTTTTCAGCGTTTCTTCTGGTGTCTTTCTGCATGCTTACCGTTCACGATGACCTTTCTTTCCTTATCAATATGGAAAATCAGGTGCTAAATGTCTTTAAACCACCTCTGATGAATTCTCACAAGTATTTTTTTTTCCAACAGCTACACCCATGTCCTCTGAATGCTGTAAAATGATGTTGCTTTTTATCCATAGAATCATATAATTTTAGAGCCAGAAGGTATGCAACTCGGGGAAAATCTAGGTCAAACACCTAATTTCACAGGTGAGGAAGCTAACAACTCAGGTGGAGCCCACACCGCTCAAGGTTACAAAACTAATTAAGAAAACCCTGAAGACTGCACCACAAATCTCCTAATTCCCAAAGTGGCTCTCGGCTCGTGTGGCTTTCCATGCTAGCTCACACAGTCCTTTGATTGAACCATTCTTGCATCCCAAGCTCTAGACGGTTCACCCCTGGGCTTGGCCTGATGAGACTTTGAGGTAGAAGGGCATGAACTTGGCGTCAGAAACAATTGGAGCTAAAGCTTCACTCTGCTGAATTGTGATACATATGCCGAGGGTGATCGTGAGGTAAAAATGAAAGAATAAATAGAAATCGTTTGGCTTAGTTCCCAAGAAAAAGAATGTGTTTGAGACCTAAACTTTCCCTCAGCACCTGCTCTCTGGGTTAAGGATGTTTCAGTTCATATATTCAGATATATCTTACCATACCTTTAGATGATAATCTCTAGCTCATTCCATTTGCTTTTGTCCTAGAAACTTAAGCCACATGTTTCCCCCCCGCTTCATTCTAGTTTACCAAGAAACAAATCCGTCTTACCAAAGCATTCTAACTACACAGAAATGTCTTAAAATTTTAACATTCCCCATAAACCAGCCTGTTCTCCTTGGGTACAAACAACAGTATAATATAAAATCTGGGCACATAGATTTCTGCTCCTCTCTCTATTCCTCTCTCTGTGTCTCTTTTTCTCTCTCTCTGTGTGTATCCATAGTTGAAATATATTATGTAATATTATCATGCTTGGCCTGTTTCATTTTATAATAAATCAACGGACATCTTATCAGGCTCTGCTTCCAGAAAAGCAGAGTCTTAGAAAAGGACTTCTACATGGTACTTAGTCTGAAAATATGATCCCATGAAGTAAGAGTGATGGATGGCAACAACAGGCTTTGAGGGAAGAATCCATGGAAGTAAGAGCAACCAAGTTGACTACCATATTGTTGGGTGGCTAAGGGTTTACTCCCTCGGAACTGCTGGGTATGGCATGAAATGCATCTGTCCTAGGCAGAGGAGAAGCAACAGAGGCACTGTCCCCTCTCTCTGTTAACTACCCTGCATTTCAGAGTTGAGTATCGTGGACTCAGAGAACTACTATCGTTTTCCGTGCTATGGTGTCAATATCGAAGCTCTAGAACATGTGGTGGGATGCTCATGTCAAAGGCTGAGGTGGGAAGGAGAGACCAACAAGGCTGGGATGGGAGTCTGACACAGTCCACCCTGTATCATCCATGAGCTCCCCAGCCCCCGTTGTCACAGCTCTGGCTTCAAAGTTGTGGAAGAAAAGATGCGCTTGCTCTTCTGGGAGAGTAGAGATACAAGTCCGGTCTGCTGCAGAGTCGGCTTGGAGATGGCGGCCAGCCACAGTCTCTGCAAATACTGGGAACAAACAGGCAAATGAAACAGACTACAGCCCATGGCCACATGTCTCACGAGCCCTAAGCGCAGCCATTATCACCTTCCTGAAATACCCTATCTATGCTTCACTCTACCTTGACCAGTCATTCTGCTGCTCTGGGTTGCTTGTGTGGAGAGACAGTCTGGACTTTAACCCAGCGGGAACTGAATCCACAGACCTCCCTTCTCTGAGGTCTTGGTGCTCTAACGCACCATTCCTGATATGACTCAGAAGGATACACTAAGAGACACCCCAGAGCATGCCCCAGCTTCCTGACTTATGTCTGGACCTCAGTGTATAATAGCAACCTGAGCTCTCTATGGTGATCAGGATAGCTCACCCTCACAATTCCACTGGCAGGAGGGACCCAAAGTGTGATGGCAGCAACACTTTCTATCTCCCCAATCGACCCAGTGCACCTCCTGGGAATCAGGACCCCTGAGACTCTGAGCTTGAGGTTTAGAGAACAGGAAAACACAAATCCCTAAGGCAAGTAAAAACTCATCCTTCCATCCCTTAGCTCCTGGGCCTGTGTACGCCAAGCTACTAGGGACATAGTACTATTTGTCAGCTATCTCACGGGGCTGGGATGAATTTGCTTTGCCACTGCTCTTTAGAGCACACCATGCCCTTATATGCGGCCATATTGTGGCATAATCCCTTTCTGCACTGAGGCCAAATTATGTCATCTCATCTGTAGACCCAACTCCTCTTTTGTCAGTTATTGTTAGGGATCCTGCTTCTAAGAAAGACTTGGTGGTTAAATATAAATAGGAGGATACAAGAGTCTATGCACCCTGTCCTTGCATGTTCCATGGACCCAAGGGCCAGATTCCAAGTATACCATTCAGTCATATAGTTTGGATTGCTGGTGCTTACATAGGAACATTCACAATTTGGATTGCTCTGTTTACACATATTTAAGTATGTGATTGGGTGAATCTAATAATATCGGGTCATACTGGCAGTTTTAGCAACAGAAACACACATCAATCCATGTGTTCAGTCTTCCTTAGGACCCAGCAGCAGAGCAGAAATTGTTTGATAATACGAAAAGTTATTTATGTTGTTGCCGAGGACATGGCATTTCTCCCAAAATCTAAGGATCTGCGCTAATACTCTCTTTGTGCATGAGGTGCAACTATTTTTTTTTTTTTTTTTTACATAGAGGGATATGTTTGCATTTCATACACCATGGCAGCCCCAAACCTCAACAACAGGGCAGGTCAGTGAATCCTTTGGTCCTTTACCCACCCTGTGGAATTAATGTGCCATGCTAGGTTATTAATGGTACTTACCACCTGTTACTCACCAGTTAGTACGACGTCATTAGGGTAGTACTCTAACATGAAGCTTTACAGAATATCAAGGAGACAAGATCCTTAAAGACCCAAAGACTACTGTGTGACAGAGTTCTGGACAGTTAATACTGCCATAAGGAGGTAGTGAATATATACTACTGAGTTTCCCATATAAAGTCAAACTGCTTTTGATCAACCCTACGGATGTGGATCAAGAAGTACACATTCACAGATCAATGGTTATATAGTGAATGCCAGCAGCTGTATTGATCTGCTTCAGTAAACTACCATATCAGCACAGCAGCTGTGATTAGAAAAAGCAATACCACCTAGTTACATCTACAATAATCCTCCTTCATCTGTTACAATTCCTCTAGTTTTAGCAAGAGTCAGAAAGGTGAATTGGATGGGATATCATGTCAATTACTGATCTTGCATCCTTTGTGTCCCGAGTTGGCGAACTTTGTCTGTAGAGGACCAGATATATATCAGGCCTTGTGGGCTAAAAGGTCTCTGCCATAACTGACCTCTGCAGCCACAAAGAATCCATGAATGAATGAGTATTCCAATAAAACTTTATTTCAGAAAATAAACAGTGGACCAAATTTGGCCAACAGGGACATGATTTGTCAAGAATCTTGCAGCTTGCCTGGGGACACATTATTGCTACTGATTTCCTCTTTTTGCCGCATGAAGGTTGAGTAGTTTCAGGCACTTCACTTGGACCCTCGTGGTGGGTTGAATGGCGTACCCCCAAAATTCATGTCCACCAGAGACCTCAGAATGCGACTTTATTTGGAAACAGGATCTTTGCCGATGTAATTAGTGAAGTTAAAACGGTGTCATGTGGATTAGGGTGGGCTGTAATCCAAGACTGGGGTCTTTATAAGTAGAGAAAACAGAGACATGGATGCACAGAAAGGAGAATGCCATGTGAAGAGAAAGACAGGGTTTGGGGGTAATGAATCTACAAGCCACAAAGTGTCGAGGATGACCAGAAGCCACCAGAAGCTGGGAGAGAAGCATGAGGTAAAGTCTCCCTCAAAGCCTCCAAAAGGAACCAACCCTGCTGTACCCTGTTTTTAGACTTCTAGTCTCTAGAACTGTGAGAGAATAAATTTCTATAGTTTTTAAGCCAACCAGTTTGTAGTCATTTGTTATGGTGACCCTCACAAACTAATACACTTGCTTGTCTTAATAACTCTTACTTGAGGGCTCAGGGACAGAATCTGAAGGTCCTGCCTACTGTTAAGTATATTTCTATTAATTATACACTCAAGGACAAGATTCTTAAGAATATGGTGGGTACACAGTTATTACAAAGTGTTCTAGAGTTCTATTTATCACCCTGCCTTCATGCTATCCTACGCTAGCCACGGGATTATGATGGTCCCCTTGTACTGATGTTAGCTCAGACCCCACACTCATCAGTCCTTAAAAATTTTGTTAAGTCAGCTTTGTCAAGGCATTGTTAGGCTGGAAAAGAGCCATGGCCCTTTGTAAAAGGATTGGGAGAATATTTACTTCGAATACTCGTGATGACTTTGCAGGATCTTTTTGTCAAAGAAACATGGGCATTTTTTTTACTGGATGGGCTCAGTCTCTGACTTAGATCTGAAAACTGACAGAAAGGTCATGATTTGCTGTTGCAGAGCATAGCATAAGCTCTCTGATCACAGTATTTTGACTTTTAAATGCACATATAGCAAGACCCTAGTCAGTTGTAATCTATATCACCCTTCAGGCCACATGATTCATTAGCCATTACACATCAAATACCGTGGATGCTCCCTATTACAGTAATCAGATCACCCTTGTCCCTCAGTACTGTTTATTTTTCCCCTTTTGTTCTGTAGAATGAATCCACCACAGTTGAAAAAAAACAAACAAAATTACTCTCTTGTTGGTAGATATTTGGGCTGTTTCCAGTTTTTGATTACTAAAAATTAAGCTGCTATGAACTTTGGAAGCAACATGGTCCTCATTTGGGTGTGTTACTCTAGCCCATCTACCAAGTACCCCAAAGCTGCTGGTTTCAAGTGGAGATGAGAACAGGAGAAGGCTCTGCAACAAGTCCACGCTGGCTCACAACTCCTCTGTCCCCTGGGCCACGTGATCCAGTAGATCAAATGGTGCTTGAAGTCTCCGTGGTCGACAAAGCGGGTGTTTGGAGCCTTTGTCTGGTCCCCCCAGATGAGTCACAGCATGGGTCTTGAGGATTTTTAGAGACAATCTTACTTCTTCCTTTTCATTATGATTGCCGCGTTTATGTTCCTTTACTTGACGTACCGCCCTGGCTGAAACCTCTAATACGATGCTGGATACATGGCAATAGTGGACAAATGGATGCAATTTCTGATCTTAAGGTGAAAACAGTCAGTCTTCCCCAATTAAGGGCAATGCTAACTGTAGGTTTCTGTTGGTGTTATTTGTCAAGTTCAGAAATGTCATCATGTTTTTTAATATAAATTGTTAATATGTCACAGTACACTTAGTTTTTCCTTTTTTTTAAGATAAAAGTTTTATTAAACAAACCTGGAATGAAGAGTATTATTACATAAATTAGGCAGCAGTAATATTTTCCTAGGGTATATATACAAATCACAGGGATTTTCATTGTGCAAGAATTGAAAGAATTAGCAACAGATTATTTTTTTTTCTACCAAGAAGCTGGGACAACCCCACAGGGATCTTCTATCTTAGTCTAAGTATGCTGATCTCCTAAAATAAATCAGAAAATGGTTAATCCCCTTCAAAATGTCTGTAAGAGTTCATATGTTACTGGTATTTTTCTCTCTAAAATGTTTGTTAAAAATTTACCAATGGAAACAACTATACAGGAGATAATAAAGAAATAAAAAACTTGAACAATACAGAACAAATGAACCTAATAGAACTATACAGAGTGTTCTACCCAATGACAGCAGAATACACATTTTTCTCTCAAATGCACATTGAACATTCTTCAGGATAGACCATATATAAGGTCACAAAACAAATCATAACAAATTTTAAAACATTGAGTCATACAAAGTATCTCTTTTGATCCTAAGCGAATGAAGCTAGAAATCAATAGGAAAGGAAAAAACTGGAAAATTTGAAATCCACAAATTAATGTATGTAAATATATGTAAATTAAATATATATGTAAATCAAACAACACGCTCTTTTACAACCAGTGACTCAAAGGAGAAATCACAAGGGAAATTAGAAAGTATCAGGGTGCCTGGGTGGCTAGTCGATTAAGAGTTCAACTCTTGATTTCAGCTCAGGTCATGATCTCAGTATTGTGAGATCAAGTCCCATGTTAGGCTCCACACTTGCTTGAGATTTTCTCTCTCTCTCTCTCCCTCTCCCTCTGCCTCTCCCCTGTGCTCTCTCTCTCTCTCAAAAAAAAAATAAAAAATAAAAAAATAAATTAGAAAAAGAAAGTATCTTGACACAAATGAAAATAAAAGCACAACATCATAAAACACACGGAAATGCATTTGGATCCTTACCTTGCACTACATACAAAAATTAACTCAAAATTATTCAAAGACCTAAGCACAAGAGCTAAAACTGTAAACGTATGAGTAGAAAACATACAGAAAGCTTCATGACATTGGATTTGGCAATGACTTCTTGGATATGATAGCCCCCAGCCCCATGCCAAACACAGGCAGCAAAAGGAAAATCAGATAAATTGGATGAAATCAAAATTCAAAGCTTTTGTGCATCAAAGGACACTACCAACAGAGTGCAATGGCAACCCACAGGATGGGAGAAACTATTTGCAAATTGTATATTGGTTGGTAGCTATAATCCAACAAAAACAAAAACCTCCAAATAACTCAAAAAATGAGCAAAGACCTCAAACAGACATTTCTCTCTCTCTCTAAAATAAAATAAAATAAAATAAAATAAAATAAAATAAATGCACAAATAGCAACAAGCACCTAAAAAGATTATCACTGATCATTAGGGATATGCAAATCAAAATCACAGTAGACCATGCTTCACACTCATTAGAATGACTATTACAAAAAGACAAGAAGAAAAAGCACAAACCCCCAGAAAACATCACATGTTTTGACAGATGTAGAGAAGTTGAAACTCTCACGCATTCATGGCTAGATTTCAAAAGCTGTAGCCATTATGAAACATAGTATGGAATGGTGGAAAACAGTATGGTTTAATTCCTTAAAATTAAAAATGGAATGACCATATGATCCAAAAATTCCACTTCTGGGAATATACTCAAAACAACTGAAAGGACACTCAAACAGATATTTTCACACTCGTGTTCACAGCAGCAGTATTCACAACGGCCAAAAGTGAATGCAACCCTAGTGTCCACCAACACAGGAGTGGATACAAAATGTGGCACATACATACAGTGGGATGTTAATCAGCCTTAAAAGGAAGGGGATTCCGATGAACTATGAAGATATTATGATAAGTGAAATAAGCCAGTCACATCAGGACAGATTCCATATGATTCCACTTGTATGAGGTACTTGGGGTAGTCAAAGGCATAGAGACAGAAAGGAGAATGGCAGTTACCTACGTCTGAGAAGAGACAATGGTAAGTTACTGTTTAATGGAATGGAGTGTCGGTTTGGGATGATGAGAAAGTTCTGGAGATGGGTGGGAGTAATGGCTGCACAACAATGTGGATGTACTTAATGCCATTGAGCTGTACACTTGATTGTGGTTAAAATGATAAATTTTAGAGGCGCCTGGGTGGTGCAGTCAGTTAAATGATCAACTTCTGGTTTGGGCTCAGGTCATGATCTCAGGGTCATTAGATTGAGCCCCGCCTAGGGCTCTACACTCAGTGTGGAGTCTGCTTAAGATTCTCTCTCCCTCTGACCCTCCCACTTGTTCTCTCGCTCTCTAATATATATATATATATATATATATATATCACATAGCTTAAAAAAAGACCAACAAACAGTGAAGACTTCCAGGCCAAGAGCACTGGGGTGGGGGTGGGGGATTGTTCACTATAAATAAAATTTCTTTAATAGATGTAGAACTATTCAGGTTATCCGGTTCTTCCTAGATGAGATTTGAAAGCTAGTATATTTCAAGTGTTTGTTATTCTTTTAATTTGCGTATTTTAGGTAAATTATGACTTTGAAAACTTTTATAGGCATATTATCTAATCACATTTACTCATAAAGAAAAGCCTAGTTGATTATTTTCCTATCTTTGAGTTGTTTATTTCTTCCATTTTTATGTCAAGTGGACATTCCTGACAATAATGTTTAATTGAAAGTGCTGTGTTATTTATCAATTGCTGTGTAACTGGCTATCCTCATGCTCAGTGGCTTAAAACAATGAACATTATTGTCTCACAATTTCTGGGGGTCAGAAAAACCACAAGATGGTGCTTTGCCTCAAGATCTCCCACAAAATAGAGGCTACTGGTCAGGGAGGCAGGCTCTTCTGGAGGTTTGCTTAGGGGATGATCCACTGCCAAGGTCACTCCTGTGGTTTTTGGCCACCTGAGTTCCCAGATGGCTGTTGACAGGTGACTTCAGTGACTTGTCAATAGGTCCTTTTCACGAGTTGCTTGAACATTCTCATGACCGGGCAGCTGGTTTCCCCCAGAATGGATGATTCAAGAAGGGGAGCAAAATAACTCAACTTGGTTGGAAATCACAGTCTTTTTATAGCCAAATATTTAAAATCATGCCCCTTAATATCTGATGTATTCTAATCATTAGAAATGAGTCACTAGGCCCAAACAATACTCTAAGGGAAAGACATCAAGCTCTGCCCTTTGAGGTAAAAAGTATCAGATAATTTGTAAACATTTTCTTTTAAACCACCACAAATTTTAATGGAAAATCATCTTTAAAATTTGTTACTCAAGTTTGTTTTTGTGTGTGCTTTGCCACATAAAACTTGTTATTCTTTTTGTGGAGTCAAAAATGGTAATTTCTTATAATTTTTGACTCTCATACCATGTGACAAATGACTTTAGAGAATACTCTAGTTTTTTGTGTTTTATTTGTTACATTGCTCTACATTTTTAAGAATAAAACACTCAGGGGCACCTAGGTGGCGCAATCAATTAAGCATCTGACTCCTGGTTTCAGCTCAGATCGTGATCTCAGGGTCATGAGATCAAGTCCCATGTCGGGCTGTGCGTTCAGCGTGGAGTCTCCTTGAGGATTCTCTTCCCTTCTCCCTCTGCTCCTTCCCTCCTTTCTCTCTCTCTCTCTCAAATAAATAAATAAATCTTAAAAAAAAAACCCACTCAATCATTTGGTTAATCTTGAAATCAACATGAGTCAATAGGTCTGTTTATAAAATTTAGTGGATAAGCATTGTTACAGGAATATGATAAATGCTTTTAATAAAATGATATGAAATAAAAAGGTGAAAAATAATCAGGTAACTATCAGCTGTAGCTAATGAAATTATTAATAATTCAGTAGAGAGCAGAAAATAGAAAATTTGACCGTGAGGTTTAGATATATTAATATTGGCAAGAAAAAGTATAATGTGTGTTGCTAAGGATTGGAAAAATATATACACATATAATCTCTTTCTCTCTTCTCTTTCTCTCATTGTCTCATCCATATACATATATATTATATATATAAGATACACACACACACATTCATATATATTCCTGTACCTAAATATAGATTACCATAGGAAGAAGTTTGCAAAAATGCACATCAATATATTAGCAATGGCCATCTCTTATTAGAGAGATTGCAAGTAACAAGTGATTGTTTTTCCTTTTTAAAATCTGTTGATCTCTTTCTTTCCCAAAATTCCCATACATGATTTGTGAAGCGGAAATACTTTGGAGGATAGAGAAAAAGGCTTTATTTGTAAATAGCTGGGCATCAAAAAGGACATGGGGATAACCCTAGAAAGTGCTTTCCTGCTGTTTCCTTCCATCCTGATCTTGAGAAGGATCCGAATCTGTGAAGGGGGTTGGAGTGTCTTCCTCAAGGGTGGGAGCACAATGCGGGCGGAATGAAGGCAGTGGAGGACCCCTGGCGGCGCCTGGCATTTCTTAGGTCCCTACAGCTGCCAGTTGTATTAGAAATACAGTTCCAGGTTTGCTTCCTCCCATTCCTTTCGCCTTCAGTGCAAGCGGATCTACAAGGTCTTTCGGTTCTCCTCCTTCTTCATTTCTCCTTTTGAATAGACATTTCCAGAGCTTTCCTACTTCACCCAATTTTCAGTACTTTTACTCCACACCACCCACCCATCCACATGTTCAGTCATGGGAAGGGACCATGGAGTCTGAGATCATGGACCCCATACTCATTTGCCAATGGCACAGGATGGCCAATGGCAAAGCTACTTCACCTCCCTGGGCCTCTGTTTCTTCCTGGAGGGATGGCTCATTTCCCAAATCGCTTTCATATAGACACACAGTTCTTTCCTACCTGTACCATCATCCTACTATTACAACTATCCCCCTCATCCACCAAGGTTGAAACCCTATTTTTCTAGAAAGACCTGTGTGGTTCTCCCCTGGAAAAAGCTTCTGAAATTACCCCAGCACAAAATGTCCATATTCCCCCTTGTTTTATTTAACATTTATAACACAATGTACCAAACCTCCTCACTCAGGGAAGGGACTGAGAAACACCCACCCTTGGAAAGAGAACTGGCGAGCTTCCCTGGATGGAGCTCATGCGTGAGTAGGTAGCATTTGTCAAGCCTTGACTGCCGGCATGGCAAATAAGATATTACAGAGATTTTAGTACTGCTATTATCCCTAGTTTTTTTGAATCTCCTTTCCTTTACCGCAATTCAGGAAGGTAGACTGTGCCATTTCTTTCCCGAAGGAGAAAATATGTTACAGCAATAAAACATGGACAATTTTTCCAGACACAAAAGAACTTGAAACATAAAAAATAAACAGTGAAAGTGCATGATGAGTAGGACCAATGCTTTCCGCACCCTGAACTGGATGTGGATCCCTGGAATTCTGACCTATAAGAAAGCTGATCTTGTGCCCTGCCTCCCTTGGGATATCCCAGAAGGGACTATGATCTAAACATCAGAAAGCTGGGTCCTCCTACCCAAAAAGAACCCGAAGAGTTGAAAAACTCCAGAAGGCATCCACCATGGAAGTGGATTTAGGTAGATGGGCCTGACACAGCCTCCTAATTTTCTGTGGCCCCAACACAGTGGTTTCTACCCCAATGCGGGAAATGATCAGAAACAATGAACCCGATGAGGCCTTCTGCATAGAAACAATGCATGCAATTCAAAGGCTTATGTGAACTGACAGCTGAGGATCAAGTGGGATGTTACACACCTCCATGGCCCTGGTACCAACAAATGACTCTGAAGAATCTCCCCAGCATAGCTGGCCCCATCCTAGCCACCTGAATTCAGATGTCACTTAGATGGTCCCTGATCAGAGGCACCTGTACCAACTGCACACTTGCTAAGATGTCAGTTCAGAAACACTGGATCCAAAGTGTGGTGTGAAGCCCAGCACTCTGCCTTTGAAGAGCCTTGCAGCCCATTCGACCACAAGTTGGAGTTTATGATTGGTCAAGATGAGGGGAAGCTAAACTCAATGCAGTGACTGATAGAGGGATATCATGCTTTTGCAGCCCAAAGAGATTAAGATTAACTGTAATGTCAAGAAATGTGGACATGGCTAATTGAAAGTGCTCAATGACTAACTTATTACTAGAAAAATCATGGGTGTCTGGGTCGCTCAGTTGGTTAAGCAACTGCCTTCGGCTTAGGTCATGATCCCGGAGTCCCGGGATCAAGTCCCGCGTCGGGCTCCCTGCTCTGCGAGGAGCATGCTTCTCCCTCTGACCCTCCCCCCTCTCATGTACTCTCGCTCTCTCATTCTCGCTCTCTCAAATAAATAAATAAATCTTTAAAAGAAAAGAAAAATCATATAACAGGCAAGAAATGCCTTTCCCCACAAGATATGTGCAGAAGCTCATGGATCCATTGAATTGAATAGCATAGTTTGCATTAGCTTTTGCTGTGGATGCAACTGTATTTGTGTTATATCTTTCCATAAAGCATCTGATGATGAAATTGTGATCAATGGTGAAAACTTCGACCAAGAATCTACTTTATTTTTCTCCTTTGAATTATGTGCATTTCAAACCTAGGAAACTTCAGGGTAACCCAAGCTCTTAATAATAGTGCTTCATCATTGACATAATGTGTGATGGGCCCCAGTGTTGATGAAAAATCCCATCTTAGAAAAGCATTTCAGAGAATGGGTGCCAGGAACGTAACAGATTACTCCTCTGAGGACAGGGTATGCATGCTAAAATCTCCCTGAAACCCATGTGCACATGAAAACTGAGTATTTGGGCCTGGAGAGACTGAAGGGATCATTACATTTGCTCCCATAAATGCCGTTCTCAAACTCACTGCAACTTGAGCTGTTAAGGTACCTGGTAGTAAACTGAGAAAGACATAAAATGGCATTTGTTATTTTTTAAAAATGTCTTCGTATTTTACATTTTTACTTAAAACTTAAAACTATTCATGTTGGAAATAGTCTTTCATTATAAGGAACCAGACCCATCAATATCCCTCATTTTTCTCTACAGTTTAAACCAATTATATGCTCATCCCTCCAACTTTTAAATTTCCTTACCCTCCGACCTTCTGAATCAGTGCTTAAGAGACGGGATGACAAGGTAAAGATCATAAACACCATAGAAGTGGAAGGAAGGAAGCACTACATATTGGGAAATATGCCAGGTTCTTAGAAATATTGTTCACGTATTTATGATCCCCACTTTATAGATAAGAAAACTGAGTCACCGAGCATTTAGGTCACGGATCAATGATCTACTAGCAAACAGTGGATCTGGGCACCAGAACCCATCTCTAAACCCCTTGGTCATCCTCACTCCCAGGAAAATGGCCATACTATATTGGCCATTTAAGATCTACAAGAAAACCCATATGTTGTGAATTATTGTGAAATTAAAACAACCAAAGACAAATGAAAATTCTAAAACTTGACAGAGAGATCACAAAAATTAATTGGAATTATATTGATGACAAGTTTCTAAACAGTGGTACCAGATGGCAGAAGATGACACAGTCATATTTTTTTTTAAATATTGAAGGCAAAAAAGAAGAGGAGGCTATAATTTTATATCTGGAAAATATATCTTTCAAACATGATGTCATAACAGTATTCTTACTTAACTAAGAGGAGAAATGATCCCAGAAGATGCTCCAAGTATGAATAACCAAATCTTGTGAATTTGTGGTTATCTGGAACATACCACCTCCTCTCAATTTCCTCGGACAGACTTAATCTCACTGTCACATCCAGTTTTGAGGGAAATGTGTTCTGGTGACCTCATGCCTATTAAAAATCAGAACTTCCATTATCAAGGAAGAAAGAGGAAATTGATATTGGATGATAACTCGCTATTTCTGCTACAAATCCTATGCAATGGGATTATTACTTTTCTTTCAAAAAGATCTGGAACTCAGAAAGAAAACAGATTTCCCATGGTCACACAGCTTATCAGTGGTAGACCCACATTAGACCAATGTATGGCTTAGTCCAACATTCATGCTCTACCCAAGAAGCTATACAGAACTGCAGCATTCTGCTTAAGGATCATCTAGCCCCATGCTGAGAGTGGGGTCCAGAGTCCAACTACCCGGGAAGGAATCCCAATCCACTTGTAAAAGCTATGTGACTATGGGAAAGTTCCTCACACTTCCTTCATTCTCTCGCTCATAAAATGGAACTGCTAAAGTTCCATCAAACTTTGAAATTAAATGAGTTGACATACATAAAGGCTGTGGGTAGAGAGAAAATTATCCGTGAACATTGACTATAATCACTGTCTTTTTTTTTCTCCTTTACAAATGAGATAATCCCAATCCCCAAAGGGGAAGGAATTCTCCTGTAACTCACTGAGTAAGTTAACTTAGGAACTGGGTGTCAATTTCTATTTACAGTAGAGAAAGTGAGCCCCGATGAGTCTCTATACCTAGGTAAGAGAATTAGAAGGGTTCTGGAAGTACTCCCAAAATGCACTTGGACAGTAGACTTCACGGCCAGTCAGATGAGAGAGGGAGATGGACAAACACAGCCAGTTTCTTGAGTTGGCTCTTGGTTAAGTATGGGCAACTGGATCAGGAACATAGGATGAATTGTAGGTTCACAGGAAAAAGAATGAGTTCGGTTTGACACATGTTGGGCTTGAGATGCCAGTCCAACATCTCAGGAATTTTCTAATTAATTGCTCACACAAGCATCTGTGGTACACTCTCTATACCCAGGCTCCATGCAGCCATGCCTGTGGATGAAAGGCAAAGCAGAGCAGTCACGGGAGCCACACTGGAACTTGGGGGTAAGAACCACACTGAGAAGTGGCAGCAAGAAGGTGAACGTGGACATGACGGAGAAGCATGTCTCCTGTTGGAGTCTCATCTCTTCCATCAACAAGCGGTATCACCTGGGATGCTACTTCCCTTAGTTGCTTACCTTGGGTGCCATCCAGCTTTGGTTTCCCCATTTGGGATTATCAGACTGCAATTGCTTCAAAGATTTCCTCTAAGGTTGAGGCAGATCCCAGGAAGAAAGCACTGAGGATATGGCCTGGAGCCGTGTAAGTACTCACCGTCATCCTTGCCATGGGCTGAAAATTGGGAGAGAAGAGCATCCTGCAACCCAAGGGAGGAGGAAATCTTAAGGACCAAAGATCAAGAGTTTCATATGCTGCGTATGAGTCAACAAATCAAGGAGGAGGCATGTCCTTTTCGTTTGTTCAGTGGACCTGTCAATGCATTTGGGGAGAACCTTTCCAGGGAACAAGGGCATTATGGGGCAAATGGATAACTCAGCAGATAGAAGATGCACAGAATGACCTTCCATCATCTTAACTATGAATCGGATAGAGGCCAACTGTTAGAAAATAGGCAATCTTATCAAGCTTTTTTATTGTCTGCGTGTTTATTTTGTTTACTGTTCATATCATTTCACTAAGTAGATTTCCTGAGAGCAAAAGTCAGCAGAAAGGACGGCAGAGAAATCATGGGGGGAAGGCGGATCAGCTTCTAGTTGAGAGACTGAGGCAGACAGCAGTTGGTTCAAGGTACCAGATGTGGATAATGCTACAGAGAAGGATACAAATGTAAATGTGTATGTCTAAAAGCATCAGATAGAAGAAATTTTCAGATAATGGGATAAATGACAGGTACTTCAAAAGCATAATTGGATCAGAAATGTAAGAAGATTAAAGTGGCTTTGAAAAATAATGGGGCAATTGCAAAGTGCCTGCTAGGATATTTGTTCAAGTAATTAGCGATTAAAACATAAATCTCAAATTGCCTCTGGTTTAGACAGAATATAGACTGAATGATTTTTACCCTCAAATAGTAATTCAAGGAAGTATAAGTGTTCAGAAAAGAATAATAACGAAGTGGTTGCATTGTAACATACCCAAACTATCTTCTGAAATATATGTTACTGTTCCATGCTCACCACTGAACTGAGTCCAAAGTTTATTTTATTTTTTAATAAAAATTGTGGATGTTTAAGGCATACAACATGATGATTTGATACACATATACATCGCAAGCTAATTACTACAGTGGCGCTAACATATTACGGGATTTTGTGTCCCCTGAGCGCCTGTAGTTCTTGGTCATGTCGCTTCGAAGAAGGAAGAGGTAGACCAGACCAAGAGTGGTGGGCAGCAAAGTGCAGTTTACTGAGCAAGAGTGTAAAGATCCCGGAGAGGGACGGAGGCTCCCGGAGTTGCCCCCGGAGTTTCTAAGTAAGGGTTTTTATGAGCTCTTTTTCGGAACTTTCTTAAGCAATCAGGGTGTGCTGAGTCATGCCAATTAGGGCTTTGGACACGTATCTGTCTACCTGTTAGGTTCATGTCCACAAGTTAATGGTCTTTTTTTGCTGATATCTGGGGGCTTAGGTCTTAACTGCCCCTTGCCAGTGATACTGACAAATGTTTTTGTGGTTAATTGTCTTATTCTAGGACCTTTTGCGGAAGTCATTTCTGTAAAGTCTGCAAAGCAGAACATCAGTGCAGTCCTGTCTAAGCTGCAGAACAGGAAGTTAGTGCTGTTTGATCTTAGCTGTCCTGACTCCATATTTCCTTGTTGGGGACCTTGGTCCTGATTACCTAATTGTCCAACTGACTCCTAACAATATCATCTGCTCACATAGTTACCATTTTTGGTGTGTGGTAAAAGAAAGCATCAGAAATCCACTCTCAACAAGTTTCCAGCACTCTTAACTCTAGTCATCCTGCAACTTTGTACCAACTTCTTCCCCTTTTCCTTCTGGTAACCACTGTTCTACTCTGCTTCTACGTATTTAACTATTTTAGATGCCACATATAAGTGAGATCACACAGTTTTCAAACTTTCTCTGTGTCTGGCTTATTCCACTTAGCCTAATGTCCTCTGGGTCCATTCACGTTGTTGCAAGTGGCAGGATTTCCTTTTACTTAAAGGCTGCATAATATTCCATTGTATCTATAAACCACAATTTCTTTATTCATCCAGACAGTGGACACTGAGGTCATTTCCATGTCTTGGATGTTAATGACTAACGCTGAAATGAACATGGAAGTGCACATATCTCTTTGAGGTCCTGATTTCATTTGCCTTGGGTTTAAACCCATAAGAGGGATTGCACGATCATGGGATAGTTGTATATTTAGCTTTTTGAGGAACCTCCACACTGTTTTCCATAGTGGCTACACCACGATGAACGGATACATGAATGAAAGAATAGAGGTAGATGGTGAAAGCAAGCGTCCATTTAAGGAAATAGAAATAGCTCAGTATCAGTAGAGGAAAAATTGAAAGGTATAGGGCTGGAGCAGTTGAAGTATACTCCCCAAGGCACATATAATGGCTAACTTAGAAGTGGGTTCTGATAGAGGAGAGGGGCGTCTCTTGATTTTCTGGAAGTACACTTACCACATTTAGTAGTTGATGATAGTTTATATCGACTACAGCCAATGCGCTTATCTGCACTGATATCAGCAAAGGTCTGTGCTTAAATAGGCAGTCATTGTCCCAGGGTGATGGGAAATGGGAAAGGGGGTTGCTGGAATGGAGACATCGATCACACCGAGGATACCCAGAATCCATAGTAGCCTCTCATCCTCAGACCCTTAACTTAATCACACCAAGTCCCTTGTGTCATCTAGATAACATATTCGCAGGTTTCTGGGTTTCGGCCATGGACAGTGTGGAGAGAGGCATAATTCTGTCCCATATCGTTTTTACTTTACTTACCTTATCTCATAAGCTATGCAACAATTATTCAGGATGATGATAATTAATGATCAGAAAGATGAAATCATATCTTCTCTGTGCAAAATTTATGATTTGCAGAGAAAGGGTGTGAATCCTCATCCATCTTCAGGCCCAAATCTTTCCATTAAACTTTAGAACATCTGGTCATGGTCCCTAGGAGTACAAAATGTTGGCATCTAATGCATCTAAAATCTCAAAGGAAAAGAGCAAATACCTGCCACAAGGCACTACCTCAGCATGAAAAAGAAAGTCTGGGGGTGCTGCTGAGTGGCTGAGTCAGTTGAGCATCGGACTCTTGATCTCAGCTCAGGTTTTGATCCCGAGGTGGTGAGTTCAAGCCCCACGTGGTGCTCTGTGCTGGGCGTGGAGCCTACTAAAGAAAGGAAGGAAGGAAGGAAGGTAGGAAGGAAGGAAGGAAGGAAGGAAGAAAGAAAGACTAACCAATTAGTCAATACAAAGAAATAAGAAATGTTTTTTCTTGAAAACCAAATCAAACCAAACAACAAACAAGCACAGCAAGCGTGCAGCTAATTTTCACGGAAGGAAATACGATCAGTAAGACAGATTCCTTAGCTCAAACTGTTTTACGTACATTTGTGAACACAGATGACACTACTCTTAAACTTGGGAGTTTCTTGGTGCCATTTTTCACTTTATTAATGGTATCTCTGGTTTGCTTTATTTTATGTTGAGAGAGGGTTCATGAAGCTTTGTACTTACTGAAATTCCTAGGCACAAACAGTGGATGCATTAAACCTTATTTTCCGCCATCAAATTGGACTGAATCTCATTATGAGGCACTGCTTTAGCGAGAGCTCTTTCCATAGTCATGGATAACCTGCTGCACCTGGGAGATGCCCAGACCAAATTGGCTGCAAATGAGTGCAGAAAACATTCTCACACCAAGTCTCTTCATCCGAAAATCTGCCAAAAGGTTTCCATTTGAATCATACTCAATCAAAAGCAAATGCTACCCAGCAAAATCAATTCCAGACCAATAGGAGTGAAACAAGAAGCTTTGGGAAACAACACACTAGGCTTCCAAATATTTTGTGATTAAAAAAATTAATCATATTCTTTTATCTCAAGTGCCTTTTTCTTTATTTTTTGTTATTTTATTTTAATTTTTTAAAATTGAAGTATAATAGACATATAATATTAGACCAGTTCCAGGCATGCGACACTGTGATTTGACAATTATATATATTAGGAAATGCTCCCCATGATGTGTAATTACTATCTGTCACCATACAAAGTTATGACAATATTATTCACTATTTTCCCTCTGTTGTACTTTTGATCCTCATGACTTATTTACTTTATAACTGGAAGTCTATACCTCTTAACCCCTTTTGCCTATTTGCCCACCGCTTCCCCCACCCCCCACCACCCTGTCCCTGGCAACCACTAGTTTGTTCTCTGTATTTAGGATTCTGGTTTTGTTTTGTTTTGTTTTTAAGATTTTATTTATTTATTTGTGAGACAGAGAGAGAGAGCATAAGGAGGGGGAGGAAATGAGGGAGAGGGAGAAGCAGGCTCCCTGCTGAGCAGAGAGCCTGACATAGGGCTTGATCCCAAGACCCTGGGATCCATGACCTGAGTCGAAGTCAGACGCTTAATGAGCTGAGCCACCCAGGCGCCCCAGGAGTCTGTTTTTCTATTTGTTGTTGTTTGTCTGTTTGTTTTGCTTTTTAGATTACCCACATATAAGTGAAATCATATGGTATTGTGTTTCTCTGTCTGACTTACTTCACTTCGTTGCTGGGAATGTAAATTGGTGCAGCTACCATGGAAAACAGTATGAATGTTCCTCAAAAAACTAAAAGTAGAAGTACCATATGATGAAGTAGTATTTACAGGAAGAAAATGATAACACTCATCTGAAAAGATCTATGTACCCCTAGGTTTTTGGCAGCATTATATACAATAGCCAACAATTATGGAAGCAGCCCAAGTGTCCATTGATAGATGAATGGATAAAGAAGAGGTGGCATACATATATGAACACACACAGGAATATTACTCAGCCATAAAAAAGAATGAAATCTAGATATTTACAAGAGCATGGATGGATCTGGAAGGTATTATGCTGAGGGTCTTTTCTTGAAAGCTTTAAGATATTTATTACCTTTCTCTTATCTTCCTCAAAATACTCCCAAACTAGCTTGGCCTGCCTATTAGTGCTACAGCACCTTCTGGTTAATATTCATATTTCAGCCAATAAAAAAAGTGATGACCCACCAGTTCATTTTAAGAGGTTATAAAATATAATTCTCATTTTTTAGTTTTTTTCTATTATTAATTTATTTTTTAAAATAATTTTTTATTGTTATGTAAATCACCATACATTACATCATTAGTTTCTGATGTAGTGTTCCATGATTCATTGTTTGTGCATAACACACAGTGTTCCACGCAGAATGTGCCCTCTTTAATACCCATCACCAGGCTAACCGATCCCCCCACCCCCCTCCCCTCTAGAACCTTCAGTTTGTTTTTCAGAGTCCATCGTCTCACATGGTTCGTCTCCCCCTCCGACTTACTCCCCATCATTCTTCCCCTCCTGCTATCTTCTTCTTCTTTTTTTCTTAACATATATTGCATTATTTGTTTCAGAGGTACAGATCCGTGATTCATCAGTCCTGTACAATTCACAGCACTCACCATAGCACATACCCTCCCCAATGCCTATCACCCAGCCACCCCATCCCTCCCACCCCCCACCACTCCAGCAACCCTCAGTTTGTTTCCTGAGATGAAGAATTCCTCATATCAGTGAGGTCATATGAGACATGTCTTTCTCTGATTGACTTATTTCACTCAGCATAACACCCTCCAGTTCCATCCATGTCGTTGCAAATGGCAAGATCTCATTCCTTTTGATGGCTGCATAATATTCCATTGTGTATATATACCACCTCTTCTTTATCCACTCATCTGTCAATGGACATCGTGTCTCTTTCCACAGTTTGGCTATTGTGGACATTGCTGCTATAAACATCGGGGTGCATGTACCCCTTCGGGTCCCTACATTTGTATCTTTGTGGTAAATACCCAGTAGTGCAATTGCTGGATCGAACGGTAGCTCTAATTTCAACTGTTTGAGGAACCTCCATACTGTTTTCCAGAGTGGTTGCACCAGCTTGCATTCCCACCAACAGTGTAGGAGGGTTCCCCTTTCTCCACATCCCCGCCAACATCTGTCGTTTCCTGACTTGTTAATTTTAGCCAATCTGACGGGTGTGAGGTGGTATCTCATTGAGGTTTTGATTTGGATTTCCCTGATGCCGAGCGATGTTGAGCACTTTTTCATGTGTCTGTTGGCCATTTGGATGTCTTCTTTGGAAAAATGTCTGTTCATGTCTTCTGCCCATTTCTTGAATGGATTATTTGTTCTTTGGGTGTTGAGTTTGATAAGTTCTTTATAGATTTTGGGTACTAACCATTTATCTAATATGTCATTTGCAAATATTTTCTCCCATTCTGTCGGTTGTCTTTTGGTTTTGTGGACTGTTTCTTTGGCTGTGCAAAAGCTTTTGATCTTGATGAAATCCCAAAAGTTCATTTTTGCCCTGGCTTCCCTTGCCTTTGGCGATGTTTCTAGGAAGAAGCTGCTGCGGCTGAGGTCGAAGAGATTGCTGCCTGTGTTCTTTAGGATTTTGATGGACTCCTGTCTCACGTTTAGGTCTTTCAACTATTTGGGGTCTATTTTTGTGTGTGGTGTAAGGAAATGGTCCAGTTTCATTCTTCTGCATGTGGCTGTCCAATTTTCCCAACAACATTTGTTGAAGAGACTGTCTTTTTTCCATTGGACTTTCTTGCCTGCTTTGTCAAAGATGAGTTGACCATAGAGTTGAGGGTCCATTTCTGGGCTCTCGATTCTGTTCCATTGATCTATGTGTCTGTTTTTGTGCCAGTACCATACTGTCTTGATGATGACAACTTTGTAATAGAGCTGGAAGTCCGGAATTGTGATGCCGCCAGCTTTGCTTTTCTTTTTCAAGATTCCTCTGGCTATTTGGGGTCTCTTCTGATTCCACACAAATTTTGGGATTATTTGTTCTATTTCGTTGAAAAAGGTGGATGGTATTTTGATGGGGAATGCATTGAATGTGTAGATTGCTCTAGGCAGCACTGACATCTTCACAATGTGTGTTCTTCCAATCCATGAGCATGGAACGTTTTTCCATTTCTTTGTGTCTTCCTCAATTTCTTTCATGAATATTTTATAGTTTTCTGAGTACAGATCCTTTGCCTCTTTGGTTAAATTTATTCCTAGGTATCTTATGCTTTTGGGTGCAATTGTAAATGGGATCGAGTCCTTGATTTGTCTCTCTTCTGTCTGGTTGTTGGTGTATAGGAATGCCACTGATTTCTGTGCATTGATTTTATAGCCTGCTACTTGACTGAATTCCTGTATGAGTTCTAGCAGTTTTGGGGTGGAGTCTTTTGGGTTTTCCACATACAGTATCATATCATCTGCAAAGAGTGAGAGTTTGGCTTCCTCTTTGCCGATTTGGATGCCTTTGATTTCTTTTTGTTGTCTGATTGCTGTGGTTAGGACTTCTAATACTATGTTGAATAGCAGTGGTGAGAGTGGACATCCCTGCCGCGTTCCTGACCTTAGGGGAAAAGCTCTCAGCTTTTCCCCACTGAGAATGATATTCGCTGTAGGTTTTTCAGAGATGGCTTTTATGATATTGAGGTATGTACCCTCTATCCCTATACTCTGAAGAGTTTTGGTCAAGAATGGATGCTGTACTTTGTCAAATGCTTTTTCTGCATCTATTGAGACGATCATATGATTCTTGTTCTTTCTTTGGTTAATGTATTGTATCACATTGATTGATATGCGGATGTTGAACCAGCCTTGCAGCCCAGGGATAAATCCCACTTGGTCATGGTGAATAATCCTTTTAATGTACTGTTGGATCCTATTGGCTTGTATTTTGGTGAGAATTTTTGCATCCATGTTCATCAAGGATATTGGTCTGTAATTCTCCTTTTTGATGGGGACTTTGTCTGGTTTGGGGATCAAGGTAATGGTGGCCTCATAAAATGAGTTTGGAAGTTTTCCTTCCATTTCTATTTTTTGGAACAGTTTCAGGAGAATAGGTATTAATTCTTATTGAAATGTCTGATAGAAATCCCCTGGGAAGCCATCTGGCCCTGGGTTTTTTTTTTTTGGGAGATTTTTGATGACTGCTTCAATTTCTTTAGTGGTTATAGGTCTGTTCAGGTTTTCTATTTCTTCCTGGTTCAATTTTGGTAGTTGATACATCTCTAGGAATGCACCCATTTCTTCCAGGTTAGGTAATTTGCTGGCATAGAGTTGCTCATAATATGTTCTTATAATTGTTTTTATTTCTTTGGTGTTGGTTATGATCGCTCTTGTTTCATTCATGATTTTGTTGATTTGGGTCATTTCTCTTGTCTTTCTGATATGTCTGGCCAGGGGTTTATCAATCTTCTTAATTCTTTCAAAGAACCATCTCCTAGTTTCGTTGATCTGTTCTACTGCTCTTTTCGTTTCTATTTCATTGATTTCTGCTCTGATCTTTATTATTTCTCTTCCCCTTCTGGGTTTAGGCTTTATTTGCTGTTCTTTCTCCAGCTCCTTTAGGAGTAGGGTTAGGTTGTGTATTTGAGACCTTTCTTGTTTCTTGAGAAAGGCTTGTATTGCTATATACTTTCCTCTCAGGACTGCATTTGCTTTATCACAAAGATTTTGAACAGTTGTGTTTTCATTTTCATTGGTTTCCATGAATTTTTTAATTTTTCTTTAATTTCCTGGTTGACCCATTCATTCTTTAGTAGGACGCTCTTTAGCCTCCATGTATTTGAGTTCTTTCCGACTTTCCTCTTGTGATTGAGTTCTAGTTTCAAAGCATTGTGGTCTGAAAATATGCAAGGAATAATCCCAATCTTTTGGTACCGGTTGAGACCTGATTTGTGAGCTAGGATGTGATCAATTCTGGAGAATGTTCTATGGGCACTAGGGAAGAATGTGTATTCTGTTGCTTTGGGATGGAATGTTCTAAATATGTCTGTAAAGTCCATTTGGTCCAGTGTGTCATTTAAAGTCTTTATTTCCTTGTTGATCTTTTGCTTAGATGATCTTTCCATTTCAGTTAAGGGGGTGTTAAAGTCCCCCACTATTATTGTATTTTTGTCAATGTGTTTCTTTGCTTTTGTTATTAATTGCCTTATATAATTGGCTGCTCCCAGTTTAGGGGCATAGATCTTTACAATTGTTAGATCTTCTTGTTGGATAGACCCTTTAAGTAGGATATAGTGTCCTTCTTCATCTCTTATTATAGTCTTTGTTTTAAAAATCTAATTTGTCTGATAGAAGGATTGCCACCCCAGCTTTCTTTTGGTGTCCATTAGCATGGTAAATGGTTTTCCACCCCCTCACTTTCAATCTGGGGGTGTCTTTGGGTCTAAAATGAGTCTCTTGCAGACAGCATATTGATGGGTCTTGTTTTTTAATCCAATCTGATAGCCTGTGTCTTTTGATTGGGGCATTGAACCCATTTACATTCAGGGTAACTATTGAAAGGTATGAATTTAGTACCATTGTATTGCCTGTAAGGTGACTGTTACTGTATATTGTCTGTGTTCCTTTCTGATCTATGCTGCTTTTAGGCTCTCTCTTTGCTTAGAGGACCCCTTTCAATATTTCTTGGAGGGCTGGTTTCGTGTTTGCAAATTCCTTTAGTTTTTATTTGTCCTGGAAGCTTTTTATCTCTCCTTCTATTTTCAATGACAGCCTAGCTGGATATAGTATTCTTGGCTGCATATTTTTTTCGTTTAGTGCTCTGAAGATATCATGCCAGTCCTTTCTGGCCTGCCAGGTCTCTGTGGATAGGTCTGTTGCCAATCTAATGTGTTTATCATTGTAGGTTACATATCTTTTCTCCCAAGCTGTTTTCAGCATTTTCTCTTT
Organism: Eumetopias jubatus; assembly: GCF_037043125.1. Lineage (NCBI taxonomy): Eukaryota > Metazoa > Chordata > Mammalia > Carnivora > Otariidae > Eumetopias > Eumetopias jubatus. The sequence goes on from NW_028274820.1 coordinate 3,291,878, forward strand.
GTCTCTGAGACTCGTAAGTTTTCCTATTAGATGTCGGGGTATTGACCTATTTTTATTGATTTTGAGAGGGGTCCTCTGTGGCTCCTGGATTTTGATGCCTGTTTCCTTCCCCACATTAGGGAAGTTCTCTGCTATAATTTGCTCCAATATACCTTCTGCCCCTCTCTCTCTTTCTTCTTCTTCTGGGATCCCAATTATTTTAATGTTGTTTTGTCTTATCGTATCGTTTATCTCTCGAATTCTGCCCTCGTGATCCTGTAGTTGTTTCTCTTTTTCTCAGCCTCTTTATTTTCCATCATTTGGTCTTCTATATCGCTGATTCTTTCTTCTGCCTCATTTATCCTAGCAGTTAGTGCCCCCAGTTTGGATTGCACCTCATTAATAGCCTTTTTGATTTCGACTTGGTTAGATTTTAGTTCTTTTATTTCTCCAGAAAGTGTTTCTCTAATAACTTCCACACTTTTTTCAAGCCCTGCTAGTATCTTTAAAGGCATGATTCTGAATTCTAGGTCCGACATCGAACTAATGTCTATATTGAGTACGTCCCTGGCAGAGGGTACTACCTCTTGTTCTTTTTGCTGAGGTGATTTTTTCGTCTTGTCATTTTGTCCAGAGGAGAACAGCTGAATGAGAGAACAGAATGCTAACAGATTAACAAGGTCTCCAGCAAATATACTCTATACAAATCAGAAAAGACCTGAGACCAGGGGAAAAGAAAGGGAAAGAAGGAAGAGAAAAAAAAAGGAAAAAGAAAAAGATAAAAACAAACAAAAACAGAACAAAACAAAAAAAAGCAGATTATGATCAAATATGATCAGGCTGGTGCATAGATCAGTGCCACATACTATCTTTTGGGCATATTTTGGTCTGTTAGAAGAAAATGCCTCCTAAAATTTTAAAGGAAGAAAGAGTTATATATGTACAAAATAAGGGTTGATACAATGAAAGGATCACAGATGACTGTAAAGATGAAAATTATAAAAGATTTTATAGAAGGAATTGATAAGATAAGAAGTTGTTTTTAAAAAGAAAGAAGAAAATTTAAAAAGAAAAAGAGAAAAGAAAAAAAAGAAAAAAAGGGAGAGAATGTGATCAGGCAGGAGACTAGAACAAAGCCATACACTAGTGATTTAGGGTATATTTTGATCTGTTAGAAGAAACTGTATCTCAAAATTTTAAAGAGAGAACAACTTATATATATATGCCAAAAATAAGGGTAACTACTATGAAGGGATAAAAATATGACTCTAAAAATGAAAAATAAAAAAATTTTTTTTAAAAGAAGGGATTGATAAGATGTTGTTTGAAAAAGGGAAAAAGAAAAATTCAAAAAAAAAACAGTTAAAAAATTAACTTTGAAAAACTAATGAATCATGGTAAAAAAGCCATGAATTCTATGTGCCGTATTCCCCTAGCGCTGGAGTTCTCCCGTTCTCCTTGATCGGTAAACTTGGTCTTGGCTTGCTGGCTGTTCGTGCTGATCTTCTGGGGGAGGGACCTGTTGCCGTGGTTCCCAAATGTCTTTGCTGGAGGCGGAATTGCCCCGCCCTTGTCGGTCGGGGCTAAGCAAGCTGCTCGGGTTTGCTCTCAGGAGCTTTTGTTCCCTGCAAGCTCTCGGTACAGCTTTGGAGGACCAGGGTGAAAATGGTGGCCTCCCAATCTCCACCCGGAGGAGCTGAGAACTTGGGCCCCGCTCCTCAGTGCGCCCCCAGAGAAAAGCAGTCACTCCCGTGTCCCCAGTCTCCGGCCGCACTCCGTGCTCACCCGGCCTGTGACCGAGCGTTTCTATCTCTGGCACCCGACCCCGTGTGGAGTCTCCAAACCCAGCAGATCCCTATGGTGCGCTCCGGCGCCGCTCCTCCCCGGGGGAGGAAGGAGAGTCTCCCCGGCTCTGCGTTTGTTGGATCCTTGCTGGAGGAGCAGTGGCCCGACTGTCACTGATCACAGTTTATGGCCACCCCGAGCTGAGAGCCCGCGCCTTGGCTCCGTCTCTGCAGCCGGCTTCCCCAGTCCGATCCCTGGGAGCTCTGCCGCACTCAGGCACCCCCGGTCTTTCTGTGATCCCGAGGGTCTTGAGACCCCACTGTCCTGCGAGGGTTCCACCCCCTGCTTGGCCACTGGAGCGACGTCCCTCCGCGGAGCCGACTTCTAAAAGGTCCGATTTTGTGCTCCGCGGCTCTAGCACTTGCCAGAAGCGGCCGACGGAGGCCCCTCCCCCGCCGTCTATCCTCCCGAATATCGCCTCGGATTCACTTCTCCGCACGTCCTACCTTCCAGAAAGGGGTCACTTTTCTGTTCAGAGAGTTGTTGCTACTCTCCTCTTCGATGAGTTCGTAGGTGTTCAGAATGGTTTGATCTCTATTCAGCTGAATTCCTGAGACCAGACGAAATCCAGGTCTCCTACTCCTCCGCCATCCTGCTCCGCCCCCCCTATAATTCTCATTTTTATATTATCCTAAAGAGTCTCTATTTCTGACATAAAAGACAACAAAAAGTAGAATTCCATTTCTATGAAATTCTAGGATAGATATAACAAAAGTCATTAAGCCAGGTCATGAGGTGTTGGGGTTGAGGTCAACTATAAGTGGTCAAAAGGAAACTTTGTGGGGTGATGAAATTATTCTATATCCTGAATGTGGTGGTAGGCACATCACTTTGTGCTTCTGTCAAAACTTATTGCATTTGAAAAATTTTCAAATTATATTTTACATAACCAGCAAGAAAACATGGGGATGACGGTAAGCACCTGAACAGTCTATCAGTTTTAGAATGTTCCTGATCCCCGGCTAGAGCACTGGTGAGCCTGCCTTGGCTTCTCGTGGAGAAGTCAGAGGGCTTTGGGGCCAGAGCATCTTTGCATAGAGGGATTTTGATACCGGAAATGGAAACTGAAGCCAGGCTATGGATGGATGCCAAGTGGCTGAGGATAAGGAAGAAACCAATTTGGCAAGAGAAGGGGCATCTTAGCCACATATGAGGGATTTTTTTTTTTTTCCAGTGCATCTTAATTCCAAGTCCATCCAGAAACCTACCCTGCCCCATGCTCACGCTCTCTCTCTCAAATAAACAAATTAAAAAAAAAAAAAAAAAGACCGCTGGGGTGTGCTCCTCCCAGAACCAAAGCTAAGCCAGGTGTGGGCCATGCGTAGGGCTCCCAGTCAGCAGAGGACAGCCAGTGCTGAAGAACGCCATCAGAGTTCACATCTCTGGCATAGGTCAGTCCATGCCTAGATAGGAGCAAAGCAGCTCTCAATGTCTCAAGGTGCCCAGGGTTTATTTTGAGTCACAGGAAAGATGGGTGGTGGAAGAATTTGAGGAGGTATAATCCTGCCATCCTTGTGCACACGCCTATCTTCTCATTCAGAGCAAAAGCTCTAAAATATAAGCTTTTCTACAATGGTTTCCTCCCTCTTCTTGCATTCTTTGAAAGGGGCTCATTTGAGTAATAAATAAGGAAGACAATTGTATAGGCAGTGATTTGAGGTGTTGAAGAAGGCATACTTCAGCTTGTGTTGTTCAGAGAGTCCTTTTTGGAGGAAGCCACCATGGGCTCTGTTACTGAATTATGGAGAATCCATCACAAGAAGGTCCAGTGGAAGAACATTTTCCACAGAAAAGAGAGAGGTGCACAAGGACTGAAATAAGAAACACAGAATGGTTGATGAAGAAAAATATGGCAGACATTGTTGGAACATAGTGAACCAAAAGAAGTGTCAGTGTAGGGGACCCTGAAGCTAACAGGGATCTGATAAGAGTTTGGATTTCACTCCATTTATGGTGGAAGCCCACTGAAGCATTTTAAGGGGAGCAGTGAAATTTTTTGTTTTGCGTTTTTTACAGTAACTGATAACTTTGAGTATTTGAAAAATAAACTACAAGTGAGTGAATACGAGTAGAAGCACATGGATCAATTGGAAGGATACAGAAGCATCCAGACAGGAGTTGGTATGCTGGATGATAGTAGTGGATTCAGAGAAGACATGCACATGGCATGCACTCTGGATCTGGGATGGGCCCATCTGGTGGGGCTGCTGCGGCTGCTTTGATGTTGAGAGTCTGGAAACATAGAGCAATGCTTGTGCTCAGTAGTGTGGTTTTCCTGCTTCCAGTCCTTGGAAGCTCTGCTTTCTCTCTCAAGGAACATCCCAGACATCGCTCCCAGGGGCAATAGTTCCTAATTGCCCTAGAGGGATCCTTGAGTCCTCCTTCTACATCACTGCTGGCCCCTCTGATGAGGCTTTTTTTGCTTTGCCTTGAAGCTATTTGTCCACATATCTACACTTATCCCAAGAACAAAACCCATATTCACATCGTATTCACTAGTCAAGACCCTCCATGTTCTCGTGTTTGGGTCTGTTGTCAATTCTGTTTGGGCAGAATGGTATTTCGGGCTCTCTGTGGGCACTCAGATGATTAAACACCAAATCATATTATAATTTAAGCTTTCCATAATTTCCCCCAAACAATTCTGAAACATTCATTGTACAACCCACTATTTGCCAGGCAACGTACTAGACCTTACTTGTCTAGCAGCTTTGAAGGGAAGAATGCTGGCTAAATCCTCGGATCTTCATAGTTGACTTCCCTGCATAGAAAATGGAGCCTGGGGCACCTGGGTGGCTCAGTCGGGTAAGCATCTGCCTTCCACTTAGGTCATGATCCCAAGGTCCTGGGAACAAGCCCTGCATTGGGCTCCCCTGCTCGAGGGAGAGCCTGCTTCTCCTTCTTCCCCTGCCTGTGCTCTCTCTGTCAAATAAATAAATACAATCTTTAAAAAAATTAAAAATTAAAAAAACAAAACGGAGCCCCTACTACCTCATCCGTGCCTGTGATAACTATTAAATAAGCTGATGCAAAAAAATACTCATTGAACCCATTGGATGGTGGTGAGGATTAAGTGAGTTAACAAATTGAAAGGATTTAGAACAATACTCGGCATATGTCAACACATCATGTGTTTGTGATGATTCCCCAGAGCTTGATAATTAGATAATATGCTCTGGGTATAAATATTTTATTTGAAAGACTCAAAGGAGAGAAAAAATTTCAGCAACATCATGTGTCATTCATTTCCTTATGTCCACAACTTTGGAATAAGTTCATTCTGCACACATCAAGAATCATCTGATTGGCTTTAGGATGATTTCAAGGCAAAACTTAAAGGTTCTGTGAAAATTTCTGCACCTCCTAAATAGGATTCATTGGAAATATTCCTTGTAATTAGAAGTCCTTTATGAAGGGAGTGTGTTCCTTTTGGGGCTTATACATTGGCATTTCCAGATGTGTTACTTTCATTGCTTACCGAGTGAATAAAATAACAGCTTATCAAAGCAAGAGTGAAATGTGAAAACCTGCAATATTTCACAGGCTGCAAAATCATTGTGATGTGGGTCGTGTGCAGATGGGCAATTAACCTTATAAAGCTCCTGCATTTTAATAGACTAGGAATTGTATATGTTTTCACGTCCTCTTCACCAAGTATCTTAAAATCGGTAGAGGCCATTCTCATTTCTTTGTTAATAATCAATCCATTTGTATCATGGCAGACTCTTCTTTCACGGATAATTCAAGAAAATAAATCCATTATTCTCATCAGCCAAGGAAAGAAAGTAGGAGAAAAATATCCTAATTAGGAAAAGATAATGGTGTCTCTTCTGTAATACTCTTCAACAACACAAAAGTGACCTATCGGGGAAATGTGATACCCAAGCAAAGCCACCTCATCACTCTAGTTTCCCGGACATGGCAGCTCTGGATGCTTCCACCCCTTGCCCCCCATGATGGAAGTCTGATGGTAGAGACTCTGTGGCAAGAGGGTATCATGGCTGCATTCCCATGTCATGACAACACTCAACTGCTCTTTCATTTTGGGGGAAACACTCAACAAAAGCATTGTGGGTTATGAGTCTTGCACTCAGATGGTTCTGGATTAAAATTTCAGCTTTTTTTTTTTTTTTTGGACCACATTTTGACTTCAAGTAAATTTCTTAATCTTTTCCAGTCTCTATTCTTTTCATTTATAAAATAAAATAAAAAAAAAGAATGCATTACATACTTCATAGACTAATGGTAATGTTTACATTGCTTGAAGTGTTGGCTCAGTGCTGGGCACACAGCAGTAATGAAGGCCGCCATTAATTGAGGAAATGTTATGTTCCTTTAAATGTATTATGTGCTTTAGGCTTCACCACAACTGTATGGAGTAAGCACTATTTGCCTTCCCTGCGTGCATTTCTCCTTCTCTTTTGTTCCAATTCTTCTGATGTGTCTCAGAGGTGACCCCATCCCAGCGTAGGTGTAGAGGTGGATGAACTAAATCCCTTTGGACAGCCCCACTCTCTTGCTAATGATGGATTAGGGAAGAGCATGTGATCCAACCCCGACCAGTGGGAAGTCATGTTCTCCAGTGGAGCGGACAACTGCTGGAATCTTTTGAGAAAGGATTTCACGTTCTTCATGAGATGGACCGCGACATCTATTTCCTTCCTCTGGATTCTAATAGGGCTAGGTGTGATGCCAGGGATGGCCGCCTTCCTGGGGGTGAGGTTGGAGCCTACACAGAGGAAGTCAGGGCTGAGAGAGTGGTGGGGAATGAGAACTAATCCTGATTGCAGTGCCTGTAGATGACTTCCCCAGGCTTTGCATTATGTGAGAGAAAGCATCTTATTATTAATGAAGTCAATCCGAGAGTCAAAGCATTCCGACTGAAAATCGATTTTTTTATATCAGAAGGCTGATTTATGCATAAGTTATAGATTCGTCTTAAGTTCACACAGGTAGAAGATTCTAGAACCTGCTTAAGAACCCAGAAGTTACTTTCAGTCCCACATTCTTCTTCTTTTTAAAAAAATTTCATTATGTTTAGTATTCTTATCTTTATTTTTGGAGATTTGTCAGATTATTGGGAATGACATTCCTAGAGATGATGTAAAATGAAGCCATGATGATGATAACAGCAAAGCTTTTTTGAAAGTTTTATGTGTACCTTTTAAAAAAAATTTATTTGAGTATAGCTGACACACAATCACCCCGTTACATTAATTTCACAGGTGCAAGTTCCTAACCAGGAGGTCCTCCTTCCTTCCAGCTACTGAGCTCACTTCATGGGTTTTTTTTTTTATTGTTATGTTAATCACCATACATTACATCATTAGTTTTGGATGTAGTGTTCCATGATTCATTGTTTGTGCATCAGACCCAGTGCTCCACGCAGAATGTGCCCTCTCTAATACCTGTCACCAGGCTAACCCATCCCCCCCCCTAGAACCCTCAGTTTGTTTTTCAGAGTCCATCGTCTCTCATGGTTCATCTTTCCCTCTGATTTCCCCCCCTTCATTCTTCCCCTCCTGCTATCTTCTTCTTCTTCTTTTTTCTTAACATATATCGCATTATTTGTTCAGAGGTACAGAACTATGATTCAACAGTCTTGCACAATTCACAGCACTCGCCATAGCACATACCCTCCCCAATGTCTATCACCCAGCCACCCCATCCCTCCCACCCCCCACCACTCCAGCAACCCTCAGTTTGTTTCCTGAGATTAAGAATTCCTCATATCAGTGGGGTCATACGATACATGTCTTTCTCCGATTGACTTATTTCACTCAGCATAGCACCCTCCAGTTCCATCCACATCGTTGCAAATGGCAAGATCTCATTCCTTTTGATGGCTCCATAATATTCCATTGTGTATATATACCACTTCTTCTTTATCCATTCATCTGTCGATGGACATCTTGTGAGCTCACTTCATGTTAATGGGCACATTTATCTTCTTCACTGCCATCAGCATATATGTTCTAGTATTTACTCCTTTTCCAGGAGCTGCCTCATCTCTACTTCTCCATGGCAGGTGCCACTGTACTTCCTTCCATGTCTTAGAAAGAGTGTGTTTTCATCTCTAGTATCTTGGGTACGAAAGCTGGTTGTAGTACGCATCCCATATTTATTTAGTTTTGATTTGTCTGAATTTTCTTATCTCTAAGTTTAGAATGGTTACAACTACCAGGTATAAAGTACGGAGAGAATGCACATGAGGGAAGAGACATAAACCACCCAGTCCCATTACCTGCCAGTTTCCTGCACCATGGTCCCAGCACGTTGGTAATGGTGCACCCGGGTTCCCCCATGCTGTAACCTTGCCCTACACCCAGCCTCTTCTGATAGAGAGCCCCTCCTCTCTGCACCTCAGCTCAAACATCCCCTCTAATTCCTTGTTTTTTAAAATTAATAATTAATTTCTGTTTTGGTCATTGCTAAAATTATTTGCTCTGTTCCCTCTTTTCTCTTTGTACCAGTCCCTGAAGACCTCAAACTCTTCCTCTGAAATCTATCCATGGAAGATCTGCAATGGTTAGAAATCTCTAAGATTCTGTTAACTCAGTTCCTTGGACCTCAGAGTATTGCACGCTGTGGTGTCCTGTCCTATACCTGAGGTCTTTTCTGCTAGAAATTTTCATTCCACTTAGGTCTCTGTATCATGTAGAGTGCAGAACATTTACATGTTTAAGAACACCTTTGTGAAAAAGAACTCTAATGGCCAGGAGAGCAGGTCACAATCTCCACACTATTTACCTCTCTAGAAGCACCATATGGCCAGTTGTTACGTTTACACTATTATAATTATTCTACCAACGACATCCCACAATTTCCCTCCCAGAACACTGCATGCTCAGATTTGCTGTACCAAAGATCTTGGTTAATACCCCCGCTCTTCAATTCACTAACTAGTAATCACAGGCAAAACAATATGAAGACTTGAGGCATAGTATGCTCACCCGTAGCATGTTGATAATCAAGGTTACTGTCTCCTTGAACTGTGGGTAAAATAATAAGATGGCGCCTGACACTGAGGAGCTGCTTGATTGATAAGAACCATTGCTACTTTTGTTGCTATTCTCACAATCTATCCCTTTATTCTATGTACTCAAAGATCTCTCGTGACCTCCCAGGTGTCTAGCAACAAAACTGGACCTGACAAATGTCCTTACCTCTCAGCTTCTGTGCTTAAGTCCCTGAGAGGAATTCAATGTCAAGTTGGCAAGGTCTCCAGTATCTGTCCTTTGGTCCTAGGTGTATCTAGTCCCAAGACCCAGCCGTTCATTGTCCCCAGCTTCTCGGTACAGGCAGACTTTAATATCAAATTCTTATACTTAACATTTCATCCTGGGCTTCAAGTCTTCTACTGTGCAGCTAATTTTTGGTCACCACAAGTAGCTCACAGCTACCCTCAATTCCTTTACTGTTCATTTAACTTTGGAGCCATAGGATTTTTTTTAAGAGTTTATTTATTTGTGAGAGAGAATGTTCAAGCAACAGAGAGAGAGAGAGAGAGCAGAAGCAGGGAGGAGGGGTAGAAGGAGAGGGAGAAGCAGACTCCACCGAGCAGGGAGCCCGATGCGGGGCTCCATCCCAGGACCCTGGGATCATGACCTGAGCCAAAGGCAGACACTTAACCGACTGAGCCACCCAGGCACCCGAGGATTTTTTAAATTTCCTATTTGATGCTTAGATCTTTTTCCTCAAATACAAGGATGCTTAGATTCACCTCAGGATAAGCTACAAAAGAGATGGAAATTAGTGAATATCCATGTAGCGTTTCAAAACTCAGTGGGAGATCAATATGCACAGGATATTTAGTGTGAGGCTAAATTCAAAAAAAATAATCAAAAATGTAAAATGCTAAACTAGGCTCTTATCTTGTATGCTAAATTTCAGGAACTAAGCAGTTATGCACATCAGTTTTATAAGTCAGTTATATACTCTTTAAGCATTTTCCCTTGGTAAAACAAGAAGATATCATTAAATAATTACAAAGGCCTCTTTTAGCTATAAAGTTCTATGCTGAGCATTTACAGATTTAAACTTTCACCTATGCACTAAAATTTCACATGGCATTTACCAGGTACCAGGTGACAACTTTGATTCCTAGGTTTGAGGATAGAAGGATGAACAAGTGAACATGGTCCCTGGTGCCACTGATTTCACCGTCTGTTGGAGAAAGGAGATCTGCATCAAGTCCTGGCATCAGGTGATCCAGAGGAAGTTAAGAGTGTGAGAAAGAACTGTCTTAGACATGGCGATGGCTTCTAAGATGATGTCATGGCCTGACTACAAACCGAAAGGCATTAAGTAGGTGAGAGGTGGATGTGGGAGAAGCCTTCCAGAAAGACAGGTCATGGTCTTATTTTCGGAGAGCAGGTGGAGTCATATGCCATCACTATTTTTGTAAGTCAAGACATACAGCGGGTGCCTGGGTGGCTTAGTTGGTTAAATGTCCAACTCTTGATTTCAGCTCAGGTCATGATCTCAGGGTCCTGGGATTGAGCCCCACATCAGCTCCTCACTCAGTGGGGAGCCTGCTGGAGAGTCTCCCTCCCTCTCCCTCTGCTGCTCCCCCTCCCCACCGTGCTCATGCTCTCGTCAGTTATGCTATCCGGTCAACCTAACGGTGAAACCTGAAGCACAGGGCAAGGATAAGATGGAGAATGGTGTAATCGGGGATTTTCTATTTGAAACACACAATCAGAGTCAGTGGGTCCCCAAATTATTGAAAATCTTTAACTTTACGAGAAGGCTTCTCCTCTAGAACTGTTCTAAAAGCAAAGCTAGGTAATCAAATATCCGCAACCGGGAGGAAGTGCCTTTCTCTGTATGTATGTGTTGTCTCTGGTGTTGGTATGAAGTGAGGCTAGAGACTCAGAGGCAATCTAAACTCATGGTTTTAGAACATGATGCCTAATTGCTCCACTGAAATCGGTTGGACCAATTTACACCCCTTCAGCAGAGCCGGAGAATTCCAGCCTGTTCCTTTCCTCCCCAACATTTGACATTTTTACATGGGTCTGCTGGATGCAGGACCTATAGACCAGGAAGGGTATCCAGAGTAGAGTTTTGAAGCATTTTTGTTGACGTCAGAAACAAGAACAAAAAAATAAAATAAAATAAAATCCCCATCACCATTCTCCTCGCCACTTCCAATGTCTTCTAACCAATTGTGCAAGATAAAAAAAAGGACATAGTCTCTAGCCTTACTTTAATGAACAATTAAAAGGAAGAGGTTAAATCATTCTTAATGGCAGATGACAAAACTGTATTCAGAGAAAGTATAATAGGATGTAAGGAAAGCCTATTAGAAAGAATTTAGATTTTATTTATTTATTTGACAGAGAGAGACACAGCGAGAGAGGGAACACAAGCAGGGGGAGTGGGAGAGGGAGAAGCAGGCTTCCCGCCGAGCAGGGAGCCCGATGTGGGGCTCGATCCTAGGACCCTGGGATCATGACCCGAGACGAAGGCAGACACTTAACGACCGAGCCATCCAGGCGCCCCTAGAAAGAATTTAAAGTTCCTAGAAATAATAGCATTATTTTTTGTCATCCACAACTCCAGCCATCCATACAGGGGCTGGTTTTCAGAGAAAGCATCTTGTTGAAAATGCTGCCATGAAGACATTTCCTCCACCAGTTATCTAGGTACCATATGGTACTGTAGAGAAGAGTATGGTGAAAAAGTCTTTTTATTTTTATTTTATTTATTTTTTGAGAGAGAGAGAAAGAGAGAGCATGCAAGTGGGGGGAGAGGCAGAGGGAGAGGAAGAGAGAGAATCTCAAACAGACTCCCCGCTGAGCACTGAGACTGATGTGGGGCTCGATCCCACAACCCTGAGATCATGACCTGAGCTGAAGTCAGCTTAAGATTATGTCAGATGCTTAACCAACTGAGCCACCCAGGCACCCAGAAAAAGTCTTGTTCAGAGCTTGACATTGACAATCTTGGTCCCAGCTTAGTTACGTCATTTTAGTCACTTTTAGAAAAAAACTATTTTATCCACTGGAGAGTTCTGAAGCATGAACTTTTTGTGCTAATTTTACTGGAAATTTTAATTAAGAGTTTAACATCTTAAACTTATTTCAGCAATATAACACTGTTGCCATATTAGCAGTAAATAGTTTTAAAAACAAAGCAAACACACACAGACTCACATATACATATGTATGTCTGTGTGGAGATTTAAAACATGTAATATCAACTGTGATAAGCAAAAGGAAATTTTAGGGGGAAGGTTTACAGAGGAAGATTATGTATATATTCATATGTGTATATACATGTCTGAGTGTACACATATGTGTGTATATATGTGTACATATAGCAAAAAAAGACCCTTTCCAAATCCAGGAAACTCAACTAGGCTTGAGGCCAAAGTCAAGTCTACAGGCACCTGCCAGTAAGATTATTCAAGAGACACCTGTTCTTTTCCAGGATACACATGGACTTGCACATGTACATATATACACATATATACATACATAAAAATATATATAAAATAAAATATGTAATATGTAAAAATATATTCCTTCCTAACTCTTCCCCAAGTAGCTTCTTTTCTCCTATCAGAGCTGATGCTTAGCCAGTATGCTCATATCAGATTTTAAAACTTTGAAATGCATTCATGATGGCTGATAAAAATAAAATCCCCTGGTTTCTGCCCTCCACCCCCTGTGCAGGTGCCGGACCGCACTCTGGTAACCCTGCCCCCACATTTCCTCGATCCCCGGAGGAAACTGCCATAAAGGTACTTAGTCTGGTCCAGGGAGGATCTCAAGAACCTTGTGCTCAGCCATCATCAGAGTTCATTCTGACTGATTAGTGTCCCTCCTGTGACAGCTGTTAAATATTTCAAATATTGTCTCTGAAATTCATTCTCTGGAATTAAGACTGTTTATACTTTTCATACCTTGGTTGCATTTGTATAAGCCAAAGACATATTTTGTATATTTATTTTTTTCTTCACTGTTATAAAATATGCTTGCATTATTTGCATTCTCAATAGAGATGTATCCATCTGACATATGTTCTGTAAAGAATTCATTGTATAACTATTTAGTGGTTCAGTGATCTGTTCTGCTGCTGCTGAAAATGCAGATAATTTCCAATGTTTTGATCGTGTGTCATTGAAGGGAACATACCCACCTAGGCTTCCCTGCACACGGGTGCCAGAGCTTTGCTATAGCATGTTCCAAAAAGTGCAGTTATTAGAAGAAAGGGAAGAACAATTGAATCAGAAACCCGAAGAGATCACCTTACGCAACTAGTGGAGTCCAAGAGTCCAGACTGTGTAACGCTGGAAATGAGATTATTCTGAGGTCAATTAAATGACTGGCCCGAACCTGCCCAGGTGGCCAGCAGAGGGTTCTCGAGGTCTGGCTGTTTACTTTCAGTCCAAATTTGATACAGTTGTGTTCGGGCCTCACATCGAGTCGTTGCTCCAGCTTTGCTGTTGATGGGGAGAATTCCTGGTCTTCCCAGCACATCGGCAATGACCCCATCACATCTCCCGGCTAGCTGACGCATTTTGCAGGTCCGACCCTTTGAGACTGAGCTGGGACAAAGCCGGACTTGAAGACACAGAGTCGGTCTCCAGATCTCCCCAAGAAGCTGTTGCCCCCTTGCCATGATGTCCCGCTGTCCTCTCCCACTTTCCTATGTCCCTGTTGCACGTCACCATTACCATCAGCCCCCAAGATAAGACCCTGAATCTGGCTCGATCTGAGTTTGGGGATTACTAACCATGTTGCCGGCTTCTAGAAACATAAGGCTTTCCCATCCGCCCCGCATGCATATGCTGGAGACAACTTGTCTGGACAATCTCCTGACATGCCCGAGGCACCTGCCACTGGCATCCTGCCTCCCACATCCTGTCCCGCCCCCACCTGCCCCTTCTGTTCCAAATACAAACCATCCAATCCACCCTTACCCTGCTCCTATGTTTGCGGGGGCCTCACACTCCTGGCACCATCCATCTGCCTTAACCACCCCGGGGCCTGGAACTAGACAATTAGGGGGAACCCCTAAGCCCCACAGCCCACTGCAGTCATTCAAACTTGGGAACCCTGAGCCTGCTTGCCCTGCCCTGCCCGTGGAAACCACGGTGCAGGCTCCTGCGCACAGTTCCCACTCTCCCCCTGCCTCGCTTCTGACCCTTGGGACTCCCCACTCTCCATGTGGCCCCCTGGGGCATGGTGTGCCCTTTCCTCTTGGGATCTCTGCGTCATAAACCATGCTTTCAACTGCAATCACCTCCTGATCTGCGGGCCTTTACTACCCCTCAGACTTTCTAATAATACACTGAAATTTAAATGGGGGGGCAGGTAGAGAAGAGTCTCCCTCCAGCTACCGCTCCCGATAGCCAGCAGCCAGGTACCCCCTCCCCCCAACTTTGCTGATTTCTAAATTGCCCTTCCAAATGGTTGCACCTCATGCAATGTAGCCAAAAATGTGCCGGGGTTCATGTTTCTCACCATCCTTGGAAACCGTTGGTTTTATCACAAACGAATTTGTGCAAACTGCAGGAATGTAAAATGGTTTCTTTGTATATTAATTAGTATTTTGCTGACCATGAGCGGGCTTATGCATGTAGGGGTTTGGCCATTCTGATCGGTTCTGAAAAGTGCCCGCTGAAAGCCATTTCCACCTTCCCTGTTGGGTGGTTGTCTTTGTCTTTGCCCTAATGATTTGTAGGTGTTCTTCATATATATTTGAAATGAAAATATTTTGTTGGTAAAATACATCAAAAATATTTCACCATCTGCCAGTCTGAGTCCATCCTATTAGTGATGGTTATGTGGTAATTTATTTTATCTCACCATTTTAAGTCTTAATAGACCACTAAATGATGTTGTTATTGTCAATCAGATCCTAGATTATAATAAACATTTCTTTTAGTTATTGCTGATATATAGGAAGGATATTACTTTTTTTAGATGTTCCTGTTGGTTCTGATACCAATGTTAAGATTTTGCCGACTCAGTCATTTCTTTCTCCCCTACAATATAATGTCACCTGAAAAAAAAAAAAGATAGTATTTTTTCCTCCTTAATACCATTCTGTTTATTTGTTGTTCTTGTCTTATTTTTCTAGCCTGGAACCTCAAGGGCAACTGTGACCCATAATGGTGAGAGTGAGCATCTCCTTCCTGACCTGATCTCTGTTATTTATAAACCTGCCACATTTTTCTGGTAGACAGCTTTATCAACCAAAAGGAATTCTTTCCAATTCCTTAGTAACGGTTTTTACAATGAATGTGTTTTAGTTTATTGCATGATTTTTTTTGCATGCACCTGATTGTTTGCAATCATTTTGCACGCATTTTGCATGCATTTTGCACACATATGATTTCTTTGCTTTAGTGGTTAATGACGAGTTTTACGTTAGTCGATTTTTCTGATGTTGAGAATAAACACACACACACACAAATGATTTATTTTTATATGCTGATGTTTAGAATTTTAAAACTATTTTATTAAGAATGTTTATGTTTACATTAATAAATGAGATTGGTATTGGTTGTATTTTCTTATGCTCTTTTGTGTGGTGTTGAAATGAGGATTATATTAATATCATAAAATTACTTGGGGTCTCCTTCTTTTATTCATATCTTTGTATAAAATATAAATTTTATGGTCTTATTTCTCCAAAGAAGACATCCAGATGGCAAACAGACACATGAAAAGATGCTCAACAGCACTCATCATCAGGGAAATGCAAATCCAAACCTCAATGCGATACTACCTCACACTTGTCAGAATGGATAAAATCAACACAAGAAACAACAAGTGTTGGTGAGGATGTGGAAAAAGGGGACCCCTCATGCCCTGTTGGTGGGAATGCAAACTGGTACAGCCACTGTGGACAACAGTATCTAAGGTCCTCAAAAAGTTAGAAATAGAACTACCCCGTGAGTCATCAATTGCACTACTGGGTATTTATGCAAAGAATACAAAACCACTAATTCAAAGGGATACATACATCCCGATGTTTATAGCAGCATTATCAACAACAGCCAAGTTATGGAAGCAGCCCAAGTGTCTATTGCCATCAGCTGAATAATGGATAAAGAAGGGGTGATATAGATAGATAGATAGATAGATAGATAGATAGATAGATAGATATAGGAATATTATTTAGCCAGGAAAAAAGAATGAAATCTTGCCATTTGCAATGACATGGATGGAATTAGAGGGTATTATGCTAGGAGAAATAAGTCAGTCAGAGAAAGACAAATACAATATGATTTCAGTCATATGTGGAATTTAAGAGACAGAAGAAACAAGCAAAGGAAAAAAGAGAGAGAGAGAGAGAGAGCCAAACCAGGAAACAGATTCTTAACTCTAGAAAACACACTGCTGGTGACCAGAGGGGAGGTGGGTGGGGGATGGGGAGAGAGGTGATGGGGATGAAGGAGCGCACCTGTCATGATGAGCACCAGGTGATGTAGGGAAGTGTTGAATCACTAAATTGTACACCTGAAACTAATATACTGTATGTTAACTGACTGGAAATTAAAATAAAATAAAATAAAATAAAATAAAATAAAATAAAATAAAATAAAATAAAATAAAATAAATTTTCTGGTCTTATGTGAATTAGGATTCCTAAACAGCATCTCCTTCTTTGTGTCCAAACTTCTGCATATCAGAAGGGGGAGAATTCATTTTGGACAACTGACTCACTCTTCCCAGAACATGATGGGCACATATACTTACTATTGTGAGCACTTGGCCCTGAATCCAGGATGTGCTGGACAGGCCTCCAGGGCGCAAGCCTCCACCAAAGATCTCAGCTGTGGAGCAGGAATGCCTTTTGCTTTTGTGTCTTGAATTATCTCAAGTCACTGGGAATCTGAAATTGAGTGATCTGTAGTCCTTCACAACTGTAGATAGGCCTGAATTTCCTGAAAGCAGTAGTACTCTTTTAACAACAACAACAAAAAAAACCTGCTTTGGGGGTTGCCTGGGTGGCTCAGTTGGTGAAACGTCTGTGTTCAGCTTAGGTCATGATCTCAGGGTCCTGGGATCGAGTCCCTGCTCCTGGGGGAGTCTGCATCTCCCTCTCCCTCTGCCCCTCCACCCACGTGTGTGCTCTCTTGATCACTCTCTCTCTCTCTCTCAAATAAATAAAATTAAAAAAAACAACCCAAACCCTGTTTTTAATAGAATCACATAGTAAGTATACATAAGTGAAAGCCCCTCTTATTTCAATGTCTTCTCTTGCTTTTCTTTATGAGGCCTCTAAAAATTTCTCTGGGTTTTGTCAGTCAGGATTAAAGTACAAAATTTTTCTTCATTTTATTTTATTTTTTAAGACTTTTTATTTATTTATTTATTTATTTATTTATTTATTTATTTATTTAGAGAGTGAACACAACACGACTGAGCGGAGGGGCAGAGGGAGAGAGAGAGAGAATCTCCAGCAGACTCCATGCGGGGCTCCATCTCATGACCGTAAGATCATGACCTGAGCCGAAATCAGGAGTCAGATGCTCAAACAACTGAGGCAGCAAAGTGCCCCCCTTTTTTTTCATTTTAAAAGACAGTTAAACCTAATGATATGAATACATTTAAGGCCACTGAGCTGTACACTTAAAAATGGTTATGATGGTAAATTTCATGTTATATGCATTTTACCACAATAGAAAAATAAAAAGAAATCAGAAATATGCAAACATATTTATAGAGGTGATACCATACAAACTGTCTTAATGACAGTTTTCTCTATCTTGTAATTATTCTATAATAAGGATGCATTATTTGTAGAATCAGAAATAAACTAATAAGCATTGAAAAAATACATTAACATCAATAATATTTTTATTTTTTATTTATTTATTTTTTAAATATTTTATTTGTTTATTTGACAGAGAGAGACACAGTGAAAGAAGGAACACAAGCAGAGGGAGAGGGAGAAACACGCTTCCCGCTGAGCAGGGAGCCGGAGGCAGGGCTCGATCCCAGGACCCCGGGATCATAACCTGAGATGAAGGCAGACGCTTCACTGACTGAGCCACCCAGGTGCCCCAATAGTATTTTTAATATGCTCAATTCTTTTTCCAAAGTAAGAAAGATTTTTTTAAAAAGTACATTCATGTGAAAAATGTCTTTGGGTCTTCTATATAACATTGTCATCATTGTATTTTATTTTATTTGTTAAAGATTTTATTTATTCATTTGGGGGGGGGAACACAAGCAGGGGGAGTGGGAGAGGGAGAAGCAGACTCCCCACGGAGCAGAGAGCCCGATGTGGGACTCGATCCCAGGACCTGAGCCAAAGGCAGACACTTAACCACCTGAGCCACCCAGGCGCCCCTGGTCATCATTTTAGAACTCAGTTCCTCAGAAAAGCATTGTACTATAAATTGTCTATTTTCATAGTTTAAAGCGGTTGCTGTTTGTACATCATATTTTAGGCTTTGGATATTTTTTATAACTATGCTGATTTCACTAATAGCAATTCATTTCAAGAGTTGCAAGTAATGGGAGTATTTAATTATACAACTATGGATTGGCCTAGGGAGCCCCTGTTGTACCCACAGTGCCCAGCAGGAAGTCTTGGTTGCAGAGGGAAGAATTACTCATTGTCTCTGCCCTAGAGAGAGTAACAATTGTGCATAGAAGTTGAAACAGTAATTGACCACTGCCTAAAGAATAAAAAGGCAAATTCTTGCAGAACAATGGGGAACTGGCAGAACAGCACATTGTTAGAACAACTTTATTTATTTATTGAGATACAACGTACACAGCCTGTATCTCACTTGCGCAAAGGGTACCAACCAATGGTTTTGGGATAGTTACAAAGTTGTGTACCACCACAGCAATCTAATTTTAGAATATTTCCATTACCCAGCCCCACCCCAAAAAAAGTTGGTACCCACTAACAGAGCATCCCCACCCCTCCCCCCTCGCTCCTCTCTACTGGCCAAGGGACTTGTTAATCTACTTCTTGTTTCTATAGGTTTTTCCATTCTGGGCGTTTCATAAAAATGGAGTCCAATAGCATATGGTCTTCTGTGACAGGTTGTTTTTACTCAGTATAATGCTTCCGGGGTTCAGCACTTCATTGTTTTCCATTATGTTGTATGGATATACCAAATTCTGTTGATACTTTCATAGGTGAGTAGATTTGGATTGTTTCCACTTTGGGGCTATGATGAATAATATTGCCATAAACATTCTTGTGCAAGTTTTTGGGTTGACATGTGTTTTCTGTTTTCTTTGCATATATTTCGGATAGTAATTGATGGCTCATATGGTGGTGATGGTTAATTATGTGTCAACTTGGCTAGACCTCAGTACCCAGTTTTTGGTCAAACACCAATGTAGATGTTGCTTTGTACATTTGATACACGTTTATAACCAACTGACTTTTTTTAAAGATTTTATTTATTTATTTGAGAGAGAGGGAGCATAGAGGGAGAGTGTGAGTGGGCTCCCTGCTCAGCAGTGGGGCTCGATCCCGGGACCCTAAGATCATGGCCTGAGCTGAAGGCAGAGGCTTAACTGACTGAGGCACCCAGGCGCCCCATAATGAGTTGACTTTACATAAAGGATATTATCTTTGACAATTTGGTTGGAACTCATCCAGTCAGTTAAAGGCCTTAAGAGCAAAAACTGAGGTTTCCAGAAGGAATTCTGCTTGAAGATTGTGACGTGGAAATCCTGCCTGAGATTCTAGCTTACAGGCTGGCTCGACTGATTTCCAACTTGCCAGCCAGCACTGGGGTGAGCTATTTGTGTGTGTGTGTGCTTAAATATACCCATATAAAACATAGATACAGAGCTGGGTATAGATGTGTGGTTAGTGTCCTATTGGTCTGTTTATCTGGAAACCCCTGACATATGGTAACGCTATGATTAGTCATCTAGGGAAGTGCCAGACTTGCTTTCCAAAGTACCTGCACCAGGGCGCCTGGGTGGCTCAGTTGGTTAAGCGACTGCCTTTGGCTCAGGTCATGATCCTGGACTCCCGGGATCGAGTCCCGCATCGGGCTCCCTGCTCAGCAGGGAGTCCGCTTCTCCCTCTGACCCTCTTCCCTCTCGTGCTCTGTATCTCTCATTTTCTCTCTCTCTCAAATAAATAAAATCTTTAAAAAAAAAAAAAACAAAGTACCTACACCATTTTACACCCCTACGAGCAGAGGATGAGGGTTCCCGTTTTTCCACATTCTTGCAGATGCTTGATACCACCTGACCTTTTGATACTAGCCATCCAGTGGCTATGAAGCAGTGTCTCGTGGTTTTATTTTGTATTTCCCTGATGACTAGAGAATTTTTCACGTACTTATGAGCCATTTGTATATGTTTCTTAGAGAAGCGTCTATCTGAATCCCTTGCCTGTTTTTTTAATTTGTCTTTTTATGCATTTTAAAAGTTCTTTATATATTACGCATACAAGTCCCTGCTCAGACATGTGTTTTGCAAATATTTTTACCCATTTTGGGGGATGTCTTTCACTGTCTTCATGGTGTGTTCAGTAGCACAGAGGTTTTGAATTTTGATATAGTCCAATTTTATCTGTTTTTTCCTTTGTTGCTTGTGCTTTTGGTAGCATATCTAAGAAACTGTTGCTGACCTAGGATCACGAAGATTTGTGTCTCTTTTCGTTTTTGAGTTTAATGGCTTTAGCTTTTACATTCTTCAGGTCTTTGATACAACTTAAATTTATTTTTGCATATGGTGTGACGAAGGGTTCCAACATCAGTATTTTGTATGCATGTCCACTTGTCTGAGCACCATTTGTTAAAAAAAATGTTATGTTCCTTTTGAATTTTCTTTGCATCATCATGGAATATTAATTGACATATATTTTTAAAAGATAATAAACAGTTTAGACAAGGGTGAACGAAAGTTTTATACATCTTGGTGTTTGGAGAGCAATTTGGCCATGCATGTTTGAATTGGAAATATCAAAAATCAATTGGCCATAAATATTAGGTTTATTTGTGGACTCTCAGTCTCATTCCATTGGTGTATGTGTTTATCTTTATATTAATACCACATTGTCTTGATTACCATAGGTTGTAGTAAGATTTGGAAGTGGGAGTCTTCCCATTTTGTTCTTCTTCAAGATTGTTTTGCTCTTACGAGTCACTTTTCATATACATTTTTGTATCACATATTCAGTATCTGCCAAAAAGCAGCGGGATTTTGACGGGGATTACATTTAACTGTTGAATGATTTTAGGAAGAATTGCCATTTTAATGTTATTAAGTTTTTCAATACATAAACAGAGGGATGTTTTTCCTTTATCTTTAATTCTTTGAAAACTTTTTTATAGTTTTCAGTGCACAAATCTTGAATTTTGTTAAATTTAATCCTAAATACTTTATTCTTCAAATGCTATTTTAAATGGAATTATTTTAAAGTTTCGTTTCCAGATTATGTATTGCTAATGTATAGAAATACAACTAATTTTGTATATTGATCTTGTATCTTGCAACCTTGCTGAATTGATTTTCAGTTCAAGGAGTTTTTTGTGGATTCCTGAAGATGTTCTATGTATAAGATAATGCCATCCATACAAAGAGATTGTTTTAATTCTATTTTTTTGATCTAGATAACTTTTATTTATTTTTCTTGCCTGATTGCCCTTGCTTGAATCTCTGCTAAATGTTGAATAGAAGTTATTTGAGAGGACATCTGTCTTTTGTTTCTGATTGTAGGAAGAAAACATAGTCTTTCACCATTTAGTATGATGTTAAGTGTAGATTTTTTTGGATGTTATTTATCAAATTGAAGAAGTTCCCTTCTTTGCCTAGTTTTTTGAGTGTTTTTTTTAATAATTAAAGGGTATTAGATTTTGCATAATGATTATTGTAAGCCTATAGAAATCATCATATGATTTTTGTCCTTCCTTCTATTAAAATGCTCTATTATATTGATTGGTTTTTGTATGTTAAACAAACCTTAAATTCCTGGGATAAATGTGAGTTGGTTATGATGAATAATTCTTTTTATATGTTGCTGGATTCAGTCTGCTAGTATTTTGTTGAAGATTTTTGTGACTATATTCATAAAAGATATTGGTGTGCACCTTCCTTGTGATTTCTTTCTCAGTTTTGGTATCAAGGTAATAATGGCCTCACAGTGTCAGTTAAAATGTAGTCCTTCCTCTTTTATTTCTTGGAAGAATTTTTAAAAGATTTGTGTTAATTCTTCTTTAAAAAGTTTGAGGGACACCTGAGAGGCTCAGTCACTTAAGCATCTGCCCTGGGCTCAGGTCATGATCCCGGGGTCCTGAGATCAAGCCCTGAGTCAGGCTCCCTGCTCACTGAGGAGTCTGCTTCTCCCTCTGCTTCTCCCTTGTTCCTCCCCCCAACATGCTCTCTCTCAAATACATAAAAATAAAATCTTTAACAAAAATGTGTGAAAAATTTACCTGCAAAGGCATGTGGGCCTGGGCTTTTTTTTTTTTTTTTTGGTGGGAAATGTTTTTTTTTAATTTTTTTAATGTTATGTTAATCACCATACATTACACCATTAGTTTTTGATGTAGTGTTCCATGGTTCATGGTTTGTGCATAACACCCAGTGCTCCATGCAGAACGTGCCCTCTTTAATACCCATCACCAGGCTAACCCATCCCCCCAACCCCTCCCCTCTAGAACCCCCAGTTTGTTTTTCAGTGTCCATCGTCTCTCATGGTTCGTCTCCCCCTCCGACTTACTCCCCTTCATTCTTCCCCTCCTGCTATCTTCTTCTTTTTCTTTTTTCTTAACATATGTTGCATTATTTGTTTCAGGAGTACATATCTGTGATTCAACAGTCTTGCACGATTCACAGTGCTCACCATAGCACATTCCCTCCCCAATGTCTATCAAGCCAACACCCCATCCCTCCCACCCCCCACCACTCCAGCAACACTCAGTTTGTTTCCTGAGATTAAGAATTCCTCATATCAGTGAGGTCATATGAGACATGTCTTTCTCTGATTGACTTATTTCACTCAGGATAACACCCTCCAGTTCCATCCACGTCATTGCAAATGGCAAGATCTCATTCCTTTTGATGGCTGCATAATATTCCACTGTGTATATAAACCACTTCTGCTTTATCCATTCATCTGTCGATGGACATTTGGCTCTTTCCACAGTTTGGCTATTGTGGACATTGCGGCTATAAACATTGGGGTGCAAGTACCCCTTCGGATCCCTACATTTGTATCTTTGGGGTAAATACCCAGTAGTGCAATTGATGGATCGTATGGTAGCTCTATTTTCAACTGTTTGAGGAAACTCCATACTGTTTCCCAGAGTGGTGGCACCAGCTTGCATTCCCACCAACAGTGTAGGAGGGTTTCTCTTTCTCCACATCCCCGCCAACATCTGTCGTTTCCTGACTTGTTAATTTTAGCCATTCTGACGGGTGTGAGGTGGCATCTCATTGAGGTTTTGATTTGGATTTCCCTGATGCCGAGTGACGTGGAGCACTTTTTCATGTGTCTGTTGACCATCTGGATGTCTTCTTTGGAAAAATGTCTGTTCATGTCTTCTGCCCATTTCTTGGTTGGATTATTTGTTCTTTGGGTGTTGAGTTGGATAAGTTCTTTATAGACTTTGGATACTAGTCCTTTATCTGATATGTCATTTGCAAATATTTTCTCCCATTCTGTCGGTTGTCTTTTGGTTTTGTGGACTGTTTCTTTTGCTGTGCAAAAGCTTTTGATCTTGATGAAATCCCAATAGTTCATTTTTGTCCTGGCTTCCCTTGCCTTTGGCGATGTTTCTAGGAAGAAGTTGCTGCGGTTGAGGTCGAGGAGGTTGCTCTCTGTGTTCTCCTTTAGGATTTTGATAGACTCCTGTCTCATGTTTAGGTCTTTCAACCATTTGGAGTCTATTTTTGTGTGTGGTGTAAGGAAATGGTCCAGTTTCATTCTTCTGCATGTGGCTGTCCAATGTTCGCAACACCATTTGTTGAAGAGACTTTTTTCCATTGGACATTCTTTCCTGCTTTGTCAAAGATGAGTTGACCATAGAGTTGAGGGTCCATTTCTGGGCTCTCGATTCTGTTCCACTTATCTATGTGTCTGTTTTTGTGCCAGTACCATACTGTCCTGGTGATGACAGCTTTGTAATAGAGCTGGAAGTCCGGAATTGTGATGCCGCCAGCTTTGCTTTCCTTTTTCAAGATTCCTCTGGCTATTCGGAGTCTCTTCTGGTTCCATACAAATTTTAGGATTATTTGCTCCATTTCTTTGAAAAAGGTGGATGGTATTTTGATGGGGATTGCATTGAATGTGTAGATTGCTCTAGGTAGCACTGACATCTTCACAATGTGTGTTCTTCCAATCTATGAGCATGGAATGTTTTTCCATTTCTTTGTGTCTTCTTCAATTTCTTTCATGAGTATTTTATAGTTTTCTGAGTACAGATCCTTTGCCTCTTTGGTTATATTTATTCCTAGGTATCTTATGCTTTTGGGTGCAATTGTAAATGGGGTCGACTCCTTGATTTGTCTCTCTTCTGTCTGGTTGTTGGTGTATAGGAATGCCACTGATTGCTGTGCATTGATTTTATAGCCTGCTACTTTACTGAATTCCTGTATGAGTTATAACAGTTTTGGGGTGGAGTCTTTTGGGTTTTCCACATACAGTATCATATCATCTGCAAAGAGTGAGAGTTTGACTTCCTCTTTGCCGATTTGGATGCCTTTGATTTCTTTTTGTTGTCTGATTGCTGTGGCTAGGACTTCTAATACTACGTTGAATAGCAGTGGTGAGAGTGGACATCCCTTCCGCCTTCCCGACCTTAGGGGAAAAGCTCTCAGCTTTTCCCCATTGAGAATGATACTTGCTGTAGGTTTTTCATAGATGGCTTTTATGATATTGAGGTATGTACCCTCTATCCCTATACTCTGAAGAGTTTTGATCAAGAAAGGATGCTGTACTTTGTCAAATGCTTTTTCTGCATCTATTGAGAGGATCGTACGATTCTTGTTCTTTCTTTTGTTAATGTATTGTATCACGTTGATTGATCTGCGGATGTTGAACCAGCCTTGCAGCCCAGGGATAAATCCCACTTGGTCATGGTGAATGATCCTTTTAATGTACTGTTGGATCCTATTGGCTTGTATTTTGGTGAGAATTTTTGCATCCATGTTCATCAAGGATATTGGTCTGCAATTCTCCTTTTTGATGGGGTCTTTGGTTTGGGGATCAAGGTAATGGTGGCCTCATAAAATGAGTTTGGAAGTTTTCCTTCCATTTCTATTTTTTGGAACAGTTTCAGGAGAATAGGTATTATTTCTTCTTGAAATGTCTGATAGAATTCCCCTGGGAAGCCATCTGGCCCTGGGCTTTTGTTTGTTGGGAGATTTTTGATGACAGTTTCAATTTCCTGAGTGGTTATAGGTCTGTTCAGGTTTTCTATTTCTTCCTGGTTCAATTTTGGTAGTTGATACATCTCTAGGAATGCACCCATTTCTTCCAGGTTATCTAATTTGCTGGCATAGAGTTGCTCATAATATGTTCTTATAATTGTTTGTATTTCTTTGGTGTTGGTGGTGATCTCTCCTCTTTCATTCATGATTTTGTTGATTTGGGCCATTTCTCTTTTCTTTTTGATAAGTCTAGCCAGGGGTTTATCAATCTTGTTAATTCTCTCAAAGAACCAGCTCCTAGTTTCGTTGATCTCTTCTACTGTTCTTTTGGTTTCTATTTCATTGATTTCTGCTCTGATCTGTATTATTTCTCTACTCCTGCTGGGTTTAGGCTTTATTTGCTGTTCTTTCTCCAGCTCCTTTAGGATTAGAGTTAGGTTGTGTATTTGAGACCTTTCTTGTTTCTTGAGAAAGGCTTGTATTGCTATATACTTTCCTCTCAGGACTGCCTTTGCTGCATCCCAAAGATTTTGAAGAGTTGTCTTTTCATTTTCATTGGTTTCCATGAACTTTTTAAATTCTTCTTTAATTTCCTGGTTGACCCATTCATTCTTTAGTAGGATGCTCTTTAGCCTCCATGTATTTGAGTTCTTTCTGACTTTCCTCTTGTGATTCAGTCCTAGTTTCAAAGCATTGTGGTCTGCAAATATGCAGACAATGATCCCAATCTTTTGGTACCGGTTGAGACCTGATTTGTGACCTAGGATGTGATCAATTCTGGAGAATGTTCCATGGGCACTAGAGAAGAATGTGTATTCCGTTGCTTTGGGATGGAATGTTCTGAATATGTCTGTGAAGTCCATTTGGTCCAGTGTTTCATTTAAAGTCTTTATTTCCTTGTTGATCTTTTGCTTAGATGATCTGTCCTTTTCAGTTAGGGGGGTGTTAAAGTCCCCGACTATTATTGTATTGTTGTCAATGTGTTTGTTTGCTTTTGTTATTAATTGCCTTATATGATTGGCTGCTCCCACGTTAGGGGCATAGATCTTTACAATTGTTAGATCTTCTTGGTGGATAGATCCTTTAAGTATGATATAGTGTCCTTCTTCATTTCTTATTACAGTCTTTGTTTTAAAATCTAATTTGTCTGATAGAAGGATTGCCACCCCAGCTTTCTTTTGGTGTCCATTAGCATGGTAAATGGTTTTCCACCCCCTCACTTTCAATCTGGGGGTGTCTTTGGGTCTAAAATGAGTCTCTTGCAGACAGCATATTGATGGGTCTTGTTTTTTAATCCAATCTGATAGTCTGTGTCTTTTGATTGGGGCATTGAGCCCATTTACATTCAGGGTAACTATTGAAAGGTATGAATTTAGTGCCATTGTATTGCCTGTAAGGTGACTGTTACTGTATATTGTCTGTGTTCCTTTCTGATCTATGCTGCTTTTAGGCTCTCTCTTTGCTTAGAGGACCCCTTTCAATATTTCTTGGAGGGCTGGTTTCGTGTTTGCAAATTCCTTTAGTTTTTGTTTGTCCTGGAAGCTTTTTATCTCTCCTTCTATTTTCAATGACAGCCTAGCTGGATATAGTATTCTTGGCTGCATATTTTTCTCATTTAGTGCTCTGAAGATATCATGCCAGTCCTTTCTGGCCTGCCAGGTCTCTGTGGATAGATCTGTTGCCAATCTAATATTTCTACCATTTTAGGGTACATATCTCTTCTCCCGAGCTGCTTTCAGGATTTTCTCTTTGTCTCTGAGACTTGTAAGTTTTCCTATTAGATGTCCGGGTGTTGACCTATTTTTATTGATTTTGAGATCGGTTCTCTGTGCCTCCTGGATTTTGATGCCTCTTTCCTTCCTCACATTAGGGAAGTTCTCTGCTATTATTTGCTCCAATATACCTTCTGCCCCTCTCTGTCTTTCTTCTTCTTCTGGGATCCCAATTATTCTAATGTTGTTTCGTCTTATGGTATCCCTTATCTCTCGAATTCTGCCCTCGTGATCCAGTAGTTGTTTATCTCTCTTTTTCTCAGCTTCTTATTTTCCATCATTTGGTCTTCTATATCGCTGATTCTCTCTTCTGCTTCATTTATCCTAGCAGTTAGTGCCTCCATTTTGGATTGCACCTCATTAATAGCCTTTTTGATTTTGACTTGGTTAGATTTTAGTTCTTTTATTTCTCCAGAAAGGGTTTCTCTAATAACTTCCACACTTATTTCAAGCCCAGCTAGTATCTTTAAAGTCATGATTCTGAACTCTAGGTCCAACATCGGACTAATGTCCATACTGAGTAGGTCACTGGCTGACGGTACTACCTCTTGTTCTTTTTGCTGAGGTGATTTTTTTCGTCTTGTCATTTTTCCAGAGGAGAATAGATGAATGAGAGAACAAAATGCTAGCAGGTTAACAACGTCCCCAGCAAATATACTCTATACAAATCAGAAAAGACCTGAAACCAGGGGAAAAGAAAGGGAAAGAAAGAAAAATGAAAGAAAAAAAAAGAAACGAAAAAGATAAAAACAAAAACAGAACAATACAAAAAAAGCAGAATATGATCAAATATGATCAGGCTAGTGCATAGATCAATGGCACAGACTAGATTTTGGGTGGTTTTTTTGTCTGTTATAAAAAAGTGCCTCCTAAAATTTTAAAGGATGAAAGACTTATATATGTACAGATTAAGGTTTGATACAATGAAGGGATGGAAGATGATTGTAAAGATGAAAATTATAAAAGATTTTATAAAAGGAATTGATAAGATATGAAGTTGTTTGAAAAAAGAAAGAAGATTTAAAAAAAAAGAAAAAAAAAGGAGAGAATGTGGTCAGGTAGGAGACTAGAACAAAGCCATACACTAGTGATTTAGGGTATATTTTGATCTGTTAGAAGAAACTGTATCTCAAA
The DNA here is from genome assembly GCF_037043125.1 of Eumetopias jubatus. Classification (NCBI taxonomy): domain Eukaryota; kingdom Metazoa; phylum Chordata; class Mammalia; order Carnivora; family Otariidae; genus Eumetopias; species Eumetopias jubatus. The sequence continues at coordinate 3,319,935 of NW_028274820.1, forward strand.
ATTTTAAAGAGAGATCAACTTATATATATATATGCCAACAATAAGGGTAACTACTATGAAAGGATAAAATATGACTCTAGAAATGAAAAATAAAAAATGTTTTTTTAAAAAAGTGATTGATAAGATGTTTGTTGGAAAAGGGAAAAAGAAACATTAAAAAAAAAACAGTTAAAAAAATTAACTTTGAAAAACTAATGAATCATGGTAAAAAAGCCATGAATTCTATGTGCAGTATTCCCCTAGCGCTGGAGTTCTCCCGTTCTCCTTGATCGGTAAACTTGGTCTTGGCTGGCTGGCTGTTCGTGCTGATCTTCTGGGGGAGGGGCCTGTTGCCGTGGTTCCCAAATGTCTTTGCCGGAGGCGGAATTGCCCCGCCCTTGTCGGTCCGGGCTAAGCAAGCTGCTCGGGTTTGCTCTCAGGAGTTTTGTTCCCTGCAAGCTCTCGGTACAGCTTTGGAGGACCAGGGCGAAAATGGTGACCTCCCGATCTCCGCCCGGGGGAGCTGAGAACTCGGGGCCCCTCTCCTCAGTGCTTGGTGGGAAATGTTTTTATTAGTAACTTAATCTCTTAGTCCTATTCAGATTTTCCATTTCTTCTAGATTCAGTCTCACCAATTTGTTTCCCTCTAGGAATTTGTTCATTTCATCTAGGCTAGAGTCTTAGTCCATTTGGTCTGCTATAACAGAATACCATAAACTGGGTGGCTTATAAACAACAGAAATTTATTTCTCACAGTTCTGGAAGGTAGGAAGTTCAGTCCATGCTAGCAGATTTGGTTTCTGGTGTAGACCCACTTCCCAGCTCATAAACTGCTTCCTTCTCACTGTGTCCTCACATGTTTGGAAGAGAGGAGAGTCCTCTAAGTCTCTTTTAAGGGCACCAATCTCATTCATGAGGGATTCATGACCTACTTATCTCCCATCTCCAAGTACCATCACACTGGGGATTAGGTTTCAACGTATGAATTTTGGAGGGACACACATAGCAGTTCTCGAATTACCATATATGTATGTGTCGTATTTCCCTATAACATTTTTATATTTCTGGAAGGCTAGTGGGGATGTTCCTTACCATTCCTGCTTTTCATAATTAGAGTGTCTAAAGTTTTGTCCATTTCAAAGAAATAAATTTGGTTGTGCTAATTTTATTTTTTTTTTATTCTCCATTTCATCTATTTCTATTGGCTCCCACACAAAAACCCTAAAAATCACAACAAAGACTCTTGGAAAACTAATAGGTCATTCTGAAAATAGCATCAGACACTTTGCAGTTTCCATTCTGAGTGAATTCCATAAGGCCTGAGGAATATCTGACAGCTGGTAAAATATACAGTATCCATTTTTTGGTAAATATTCATATTCAAAGTTTTGTCCATGTTTGCATAAAAAGCTTTAGATTTGTCTTGGGATATGATTGTTTCTCCATTTGCATTGACCATTCTGACTACCAACAGATCTTTGTCCTGCTTGTCAGTACTGGACCATATAGATAAATATAGAGACAGTAATGATCACAACAACACCAGTTACATTGTAGAGCTCTCACATGTCTCATATTTGGGGCTAGTCTTCTCTATTAATGATCTGCAATGCTCATTGCATTATGGTTAATATTACTTCATCCAATAATTATCTGATCTCTATTTTTGCTTAGCGATAAAGTATCTTGGTTTAAGTACAGTGCAACATAGTGTTGTGTAGGTATTGAACATTTTCAATTGGGTAGAAGTAATTAATTTCATTTTTGTGTTGAGTGGTTTTGTTTTCTCATGGGAAATAAATCACTTCTTGAATACATATCCTTCCAACTGCTTGAAAGATATGACAAATTGAAAACCCTCTGAGGTGTGTTGATACATTTTACTGTCTGGTTATATTACATTTTAATGTGGGACTCCATAAAAGATTACTTAGATTTTGTTCTGGCTGTATAGAGGTGCACTCAGTGACTCCTGTCAGATAAAGGTAAAAAACTAATAAAATAATAAATCCATACAAATTGTTACAGAAAAATAGTGACTGCATTTTTTATGACAGCAATACCATATCAAAAAAGCATTAGCTAGTATGGCAAGCCATGACTCGGTCTGAAGCCAAAAAAAAAAAAAAAAATCCTTTGTTCATTGGGATTTATGTCATATCTGCTCAGTTTGGTTTAGAACAACTAAGCAGAAACTGTGCAACTCATCTACATAATTGTGGACGCTTTAAAACTCCTTTTTAATAAAATTTAGAAAGTAAGTCCTACATTTATGAGAAGTGTAGTTGTGTGGGAAATAGATTTTTAATTGTCGAAAATAAATTTCACATTGAGATAAAATGATGAGAAATGAAACAAAAACAAAAACAAAGCCCCCAAAACAAAAAAAGCAATACTTCAACAAACATTTATTAAACAGCGGTCACTGAAATGTTTAGTGTGTGTTGGTAGGTGTGTGCTTTAGCAAGCTAAAAAGATGAAAGAGACCAACGTGATAATTTTTTTGTTTGTTTGTTTGTTTTAAAAATTTTATTTATTTGACAGAGAGAGACACAGCGAGAGAGGGAACACAAGCAGGGGGAGTGGGAGAGGGAGAAGCAGGCTCCCCGTGGAGCAGGGAGCCCGATGTGGCGCTCGATCCCACGACCCTGGGATCATGACCTGAGCCGAAGGCAGATGCTCAATGACTGAGCCACCCAGCTGCCCCCAACGTGATACTCTTAACAAAGTTACAAGTTAGTTACAAGTTAGTCCGCATCCTAGTTGACTGCGTTCCTGTTGAGTGATTAGTAACTAATGGAATCAGACAACTGGATTGTATTTCTTCAGTTCAGCACATCAGAGCCCATTCTAGACCTTTAGACTCTGCGGCTTTGAAGGCACCATAACTGACATGTAAATAAGAACAAGTGAAAGAAACCTTAAAGTCATATAAATAAAAACAAATGAAGGGGTCTTAAAGGACATAATCATGTAAGGGACAAAGGACACAAAGCTTATTCAAATGCATCAGGTTATGTGGGCTAACTTAGTATAATGAAGTAAATTTGGGGTCTGGCACACAGATTTTATTTTAACATGTGAAAAATATATCAAGCACCAGGAATGTCAATGTATAAAAAGAAGTTCTAGACAATGTAATCTCACCATCCACCCAGTGCTTGAAATATATCCCTCCCAAACACCTACAAGAAAGTTACATAATCATTTCCTGCAGTAATTAGTTTTTAAAGATTTATTTCTTTGAGAGAGAGAGAAAGAGTGCAAATTGGGGAGGGAGCAGAGGGAGAGAAAGAATCTCAAGCAGACACTGAGCTGAGCGTGGAGCCCTTCACAGGGCTTGATCTCATGACCCTGAGATCATGACCTGGAGCAGAAATTGAGAGCTGGACACTTAACCTTGCCTGAGCCACCCAAACACCCCTCCTGCAGTAATTATTAAAATAAATATTCCAGGTTCTTCATTAGGTCACAGGGACAGACTACTGGAATAAGAGAGTGATATTCAGGATCCAAAAACAGTGTGGGCTGAGAAAACACTGACATCTGACCTGGAGACAAGGCAGGCATGTATCTAAGGGAAGTTCAGTTAGGACAAGGAAAATAAGGGCTATGCTTGGCTAGAGCAATGATGATGATGATGTTCTTGATGATCATAACAAATCTCCAGTTCTCTCAGTACATACTGAAAAGACATTGGAACAATGAATCTGATTAGTTGATCATACTCGGTTTTCTTGGAAAGCAGTTTGAGGTAGTTACATAGAATTGAAATAAAAGGTACATTTGATCAGCAGGAAGGGAAAGAAATCCTCTTCCTGTAAAACTATGCTAAGAAAACTCATTGTAACAGCACATTTTCCAGCCCCCCCCCCAAAAATGTTAGAAAGCTTCTATTGCCTAATTCAAGAAATTGGGACGTATTATTCCCCATAGTAGAGTAATAATTTCCCTAATTCTGAATTCTCAGAAAAATTTTTGGTACTATGTAGAACCAGATTTGTGCCTTCCTATTGATCTAGCAGAAAGTAAGAATAAAACTTGAAGAATCATGAGAAAGAAATTATTAGAAGATCCAACTTTTGGCTATTCTCAAAATATCAGTATTCTTGAGTTTTTATTGGTGTTTCATAGGAGGTGATTCAAAATTTAGCTGAATATGCAAACTGTGGGTTTCATGTTAGAGTTTCAAAGAGATGTATATGCCATAGATATTGGCCAAAAGGGCATTTTGCAGTAAAAGTCCAGTGGCCTATTTCCTATGCCATATTAGTATCCAACCAGAGGTGGAAAGCCAACAAGGCAAAGAAACCTCTCAAAACATTGATTTGTGTTTCCTGAAAGGCTCAAAGAATTGGTAAAGGAAAAAGAGAGAACATGAAGGATCTAGAGGAAAAAAGAAGGTAAAGTGGATGACAGAAGATCAGTTATATTTTACAGAGCAGCTTGGAGATTGACTGAAAACATAAAATTTGGAGAGATAAAAGCGTGATGCCAGAATCAGAGTCCTTGTGAAAGGAGTGGGCTGAGAAGCCAGGTGTGAGACAGGGGGAGTGGCGGGGAGGGGCGCCAGACAGCGTGGCGCTGGACCCTGGGGGCCAGCCTCCCACCTGCGGTCCTCCAATGCAGCAGCATAAGGGCAGGTCACCATCACCCCTGCATCCTGAGTGCTGACAGCAAGTGAGGAGACTCCCCCTTTCCACCAAAACACGCAATTTGATTCCTTTGGAAGATTTCATTCCGAGCAGGATGGCAAAACACCGACTCTATCAGCAGTCTGGCCACAAATCACAAGTTCTCCAAGCAAAATTAGCTCACTTCTTGAACATAATTTTTTTTTATGTTATCCATTTGGATAATGAAAAAATGACACTGAAGCACTTCGGTTTTAGAAGAAAGAAAATGTTTAGCTGGATCACTGTGGGCTCTTTCTGCTGTTCCCTAAGGTCACGTGAAAGAGCTGATTTAATAAAATGTTCTCGGTGAGATCTTTAATTATCTGCTCTCCTTTGTAAACATGCAGAGATTTAATTTTCTGAGTATTTGAGTGGCTTGATCGGGTCTCAGTATTGGCCATTCTTCTCGATCTGTTCACGACTTTGTCAAGACATACACCATTTTCGATTCAGAGCTGCAGAAGGATGTGGTGATGGTCATGGACAGTATGTGGCCCAAGATGTCCATTTCATGGAGTACCCAAGACATACAGGCCAATCATGGGGAACAGCTACTCTTGTCCATTTGTTGGAAATGTGGATCAATTTCCTAATGGGTTTTTCCACGGCCTGACCTGCAAACATGTCACAATGTAGTTTTAGAGGAGTATGGTCTTTTTCCAATCTTTTTATGTTAAATTATTCACCTCAAAACTTGTACACCATGGAGGATCTCTCATCCTGATACTGGTCTTTTTAGACAAAATGCAAATTTAAGCAAAGTTATTTCCGATCTTGCCTTTTGTGTAATATACAGTCTCTATATTGGGTAAGAGATTCAATGAAAACATAATTTTATACAGAGAACAAATTGGTGGTTGCCAGAGGGGAGGTGAGAGGGAGATGCGCAAAATAGGTGAAGAGGATTTAGAGGTACAAACTTATAAAATAAAAAGTCACAGAGAAGAAAAGCGCAGCATAAAGTCAACAATATCGTAATAAGGTTGTATGGTAACAGATGGTGTAACAACATATGATTATTGTGGTGAGTATTGATTAATGTATAGAACTGCTGAACCACTATATTGTACACCTGACACTAATATAACATTGTGTATCAATATACTTCAGTAATAAAGAAATAAAAATGCAATTTTAAAAGAGTTTCAAATTGAAGTAGTCCAATGTTCTTTATAAACTCCATAATTGCATTCTTTAGCAGATATTTAGATATATTGAGTATTACTTTTGATGAGGCTAAAAAGGTAGATGAATTGTGGTTTTCTTGACTCCATAAGGAAATTGAGAGCAATGTGGTCTAGCTAGGTCTTCTATATCTAGGAGATATTCTGAAAGTGATCATATTTAGGAAAAAAATAAATGCATTGGCTTTAAGTACAAGAGTAATTTTTTTTAAATTAAAGACAAGAAAGGGGCCTTTTATAGACACAGAAGATTATCAAGTTGAATTTTGTTTCTAAATTCAAATGTAAATAACAGACTCCATCTTTCTTTTACATCCTTGGGGGAAGGGGCAGACCCTTGGTCTCATTTGGAATGCCATGGGGATACCTCTCCACCACTTTTTACCCTGTCATCAGTAGTCAACAAGATAGAACCTATCTGGGGAGGTTCAGCAGGGTCTCTGGCAAATGTGAGCTCTCTTGGTATGAAGACCCTCGGAAATTCTCCAGAGGAGGTTGGGTCATTCCCAAGGAAATCCGTAGGTAGCCTCCTTAGCTTTGTTCCCTGTGCCTGGAGATACCTAGGTACATGTTACCAGGTGTTCTCAACCCCTCTTGAGATACTCTATCCATATGTAACAGGAAGTGGGATGGTCTGTCTTGCATGTCCATCTTTTAGCCTAAGAATGGCCCTTTGCAGACCGTAGGAGAAGGGGGATCTGATGCTTTACTTTTTCTCTAATCTGAGGTCTGTATCAATAAATCGTTTTATAAGTAGAACCATGTGCCTTTAGTGGAGTGAGTTTTACAACTTCACCCCTGTGGGTTGTGTACTTATTCAGGAGCTGATTAACGGATGTAGTCTGTAAAACAGTCAGTATTATACAGTTATAGAATGAAGTATCCATGTTTCTAGGGCAAGTTTTGCTGTTTAAGTGTGCTAAATAAAAAATGTATATGTATGTCCTCACCGTGTAGATGAAATATGTTTTCAGCCTGATTTCCAAAATAACATTTGATCTTTCTACTAAAAGTAATAAGGGGGTTCCTTCCCCACTCACACATTGGAGTAGAAGGCATAACAGAACGCTGACCCATGCAAACGGGGCAGAACAGCCATCACTGGGTTCATAATTAGTATCAGTGACTTTACGATCATAGTGGAGGGAATAATCCTTAATAATATTACAGATAAAGGCTATGTTTAAGGTCAGAATTTTTATCAAAAGGGCAAGATTAAAAATCTCTTTCGGGGATAGAATGTAGAATACTTCCTCTCCTGATTTGATGTCTAAAATATTCCACATTAATCCCTTTTGAGCCATTTCTTTACATTCCCCATTTGAAATAAAAGAGAGTCTCAGAATATATTTGAATAAGTTAGGTGATTACTCAATAAAAGGGAGAGTGTACAGAAAAACATTCAATTACATATAAATAAAATACAACTCAATGAAACCTCCAAAAGAACAAGCCTTGAAGGAGTCAGTTGTGAGAGAGAAAGGTTCTTCAAAGAAAACTATGACAAAGGCACCCAGTGGACAACCACACCGGCAAAGAGCCTGTGGAAATCATCTTGCAGAGAATTCAGAGGCTCGTGCCTCTGGGCAAAGCATGCACATGCTGGACTCCCTGCACAATTGAGCCAAAACATCGATATCCAACTGAAAAAGCACCACGATTTTCCAGGTTCCCCTGCCTCCAAACATATTTTAGATGTGAAGGTCCAGGGTTAAAGCAGAGTCTACTTGGAAGTCAATGGGGAGAGACTTGAGAGGAGGCCAACCTAAATCAATGGGGATGAGCTTGGAAGACTGGGTTACATGCTCACCATATAGTCAGCTACGGTTTGAACTTTCTCAGACACAGCATCAGCGTGGAAATGTGATATCAAAGGAAAATCTTCTAGCTGTCCAAGGAGGCAGGAGACACACAAAATTGAGTATAAGTTTGTTTTAGCTTTGCAGACTCAGAAACTCCATTGTCTAACATCCTCCAAATGCAGACCAACGTAATAATGCATTTTCATCTGTTTCCATTAGTTTTCTGGGGTTTTAAGTGGTAAAAATGAATGTATCTTATTTTATTCTAAAAATTTTAAACATTTAAGAAATATTTAGATTGAAAACTGAATATTATCCATTACCATAACTTTGTTTCTCATCTTCAGAAATTTTCAAAGAACTTAGCTATTCAATATGTAGGCTTCCTTATACCTGTACATATATATTGTATACACATATATATGCATAAATATATACATATTTTCCAAGCATGAGTATGATTAGCTACTTACATTATCATTATATCAACTTTAAATCAACTTATTTAAGTGTGATACATCATTTAATCCACCTACTATCCAACTTTGAGGTTATCTCCACTTTTATTGGTATTCAATAAGAATGAATATTTTTTGTTTCTCATACTTATGCAAATATTTTTTAAGATTTATTTATTTATTTGAGAGAGAAAGAGAGAGCACACACATGTGCATGAGTGGGGGGAGGGGCAGGGGACGAGGGAAAGACAGAGAATCTCAAGCAGGCTCCATGATGAACACAAGCCCACTGTAGGGCTCAGTCTCACAACCCTGAGATCATGATCTGAGGCAACACCAAGAGTCAGACACTCAACCAACTGAGCCACCCAGGCACCCCTGCACTTATGTAAATATTTATGGGTAGATGCTCAGAAATATAACTGTCTAATAGCTGGGTCTAAGAGCATGCATGGTATTAATTGTGAATCATATTGTGAAATTTCTCTCAAAATAACAATATCTTTGAAACTCTCATCAAGAGCACTGAGTGATATATGGAAGTGATGAATCACCACATTGGACACCTGAAATTAATATTACACTATATGTGAACTAACAGGAAATTAAATAAAAACTTAAAAAAAAACACTTGGGAGAGTGAAGGATTGCTACTAATGATGACACGAAGTTGGGAAATTCTCCTCTAGGAAAACAGTTCAAATTTATCAACAAATTTATTAGCCATAAAAGCAATAAAAAAAATAAACAAACAAAATTTCATAACATAGGAAATTGGCCAAAGGAAGATAACCCATTGATTGTTACTGATTCTTCTTTGAGTAAGACCAACAGGAGTTTGTGAGTTTCTTGCCTGGGGATACTCCGACCCAACTCTTTACTTGATTTGCAAAAAAAGTGCACGTCTACCAATTTGGGGGTGGTAGTAAAAAGTAACCACTATGCAGTAAGAGGTGGTAGGCTCTGTTTGGGAATGGTGTGAGTGAAGATCCACGGACTGGTCCATAAAAGGGACAGAATTTGTTTGGAAGAGATAGGAAAAGCCACAGTCTTTGCTTTTAGTCCATTTGTGGACCCAACTTAGGGCAAGCATTGGAAGCCAAAGATTCAAAAAAAATGTGGGAGCCATAGATGGGTTGAGATAATCTATGCACGTATGCATGGCTTGTTGCTAAACTTTATAAACTGGGGGCAGAGATGCTGAGACAAGACAGGAAAATGTGACAGACAGGAGAGAGCCGGCTATAATTTGAACAAATTCTTTAATCTACATACACTTAGCTGGCAGAAGATAGAAACTTATCCAGTTTAAGGTATTTGTGTTAGTTTTAGGCTGCCATAGTAAAGTACCACAGTCTGGGCACACCTAATCAATAAAATTTGTTTCTCACATCTTGGAGGCTAGAAGTCCAAGAACAAGAGCTGGCAGGGCTGGTTCCTCCTGAGGCCTCTCTCCCTGGTATATAGATAGTTGTCTCCTCCCTGTGTCCCCACAGTTGTCCTTCTGCGTGTATCTGTGTCTTAACCTCTTCTTCTTTGAAGGATACCAGTCATATTGGAGTAGACCTCATTTTACCTTAATTACCTCATTAAAGTTTCTGCCTCTAAATATGTTCACATTTGGAGGTCTGGGGGATAGGGAATTTTAGGAGAAATGTTACTCAGCTTGTAACAGTACCTAGGTATAATCTATACCCCCCCCCAAAATGGTTGGTCATTGGACTATGCAAGTCCATGAGCAACCTTCCAAGGGAAGTGGGCTAAATTTTTTTTTTTTTTTAATTAGCAAAACCATCAGCACCTGCACATAGCAGGCTAAGGTCAGGCAAGTAACTTAACTAAAAATAAGTAACATTCACCAGGAAAATAGAAAAGAATTGATAGTTGCTACAATATATTATATAAAATACAAGACTAAAATATAGTTTTCAGGGGCTCTTGGGTGACTCAGTTGGTTAAGCATACAACTCTTGATCTTAGCTCAGGTCATGATATCACAGTCCTGGGATCAAGCCTTGTGTTGGGCTCTGTGCTCCATGGGGAGTCTGCTTGAGTCTCTCTCTGCCCCTCCCCCCAAGTAAGAATAAATAAATCCTTAAAAAAAATAAATAAATAAAACACAGTTTTCAACCAAAATACCAGATATATGAAAAAAAATTGTGACCTATACTTAGGAAAACAAACAAACAAACAAAAAGCTTTCAATAGAAACAGTATCTGTGCCTATATATGTTGGTTTTACAAAGACTTCAAAGTAGCTGTTATAAATATGTTTTAATAATTAAATGAAAGTAAATTTACATAATTAACTGAACATATGTTTGCAATGAGTCAACAGATAGAGATGGAAACTATAAGAAAATGGAAATTCTGGATTTGAAAAGTACAAAATCTGAAATTAAAAATTACCTATATGGTTGCAACAGTGAAACTGAGATATCAGAAGAAAGAATCAGGAAACTTGAAGAAACAGTAGGAGAGATTATTGAATCTGAAACAGGAGAGGAAAAAGATTGAAGACAAATTAATGGAATCTTTAAATCCTGTGAGACAAAATAAAGTGTTCCAATATATGAATAATAGGAATCACAGATATAGAACAGAAAAAATATGGACAGAAAAAAAAAACAACTAAAAATATAAAAGATGAAAAGGTCTAAAATTTGATGGAATACACAAATATACAGACTCAAGAAGCTCAACAATTCCAAAATAGGATAAATACAAAGAGAATCAGATCTATTTATATCATAGTTAAATTGCTAAAAACCAAGGACAAGAAGAAGAAGAAGAAGAAGGAGAAGGAGAAGGAGAAGGAGAAGGAAGAAGATCTTAAAAACAGGAAAAGAAAATGACTTATCACACAAAGTGAATATTCATTTAATGGCCGATTTCCCATCAGAAGTGCCAAAGGCCCGAGGCAGTAAAATGGCAAATTCAAGTGCTGAATGATTTTTAAGTATCTGCAAACCAAGAACTTAATATCCAGTGAAACTATCCTTCAAAAATGAAGGTAATATAAAGACATATCTATATAAACAATAACTGCCAGAAGTTGTTACTCACAGACTTGTCCTGAAAGAAATTATAAGCAAGTCCTGGAGGCTAAAAGAAAATCCACAGGAATAAACAAAGAGCATTGAAAATATAAATATGCGGGTATATATAAAAAATGGTGTGTATGTACATATACATACACGTACTCAACCTGAAGCAAAAACTGGATTCTGTATTGTTGGGCTCATAACATATATCATTGAAAAATACATGGCAAGGAGCCTGGAGGATGGAGACAAAATTATTTTAGCGCAAAGTTAAGGTAGATTGTGATAAATCAAACATGCATATTATCAGCTCCAGAGAATTTAGTAAAGTTGACTAAATTTCTACAACTAAAAAATATTTTTAAAAGAAGACAAAACCAAAGTACCCCAAAAAAGTGTGACTTATAGAAAAAGACGGCAAATATAAGACATAAATACAAACACATCATTGATTACATTACATGTATGCAGACTAGAATTTCGATCAAAGGCAGAGACTGTCAGATTACATGAAGAAACAAGATCCAATAATATGCTGTCTGCAAGAAACATACCTCAAATTCAAACATAAAAGTACACTGAAAGTAAAACAATTGAAAAATATATACTATGGAAACGATAACCATAAGAAAGCTGAGGTAGCTATATTAATATTTACTGACAAAGAAAATGGATAAACCAATAGTGTTATGTTCAAAAAAGGCAATTGTGCACCAAAGAAAAGATGAATGATAGTCCAATATGTACATAAATATGATTAATCTCACAAGTGTTCTTTCAAGTAAAAAAGAGCAAATTATAGAGGAATACACAGAAAATGGTTCTATCTGTGTAAAATTCAAAAATATGTATGACATACAAGGTATATTACAGGGAAATGGTAACAAAATTATAAAAAATTATAAGAAATTATTAAACATGAAAATCAGGTAGATTTTGTCTATTTTATACTTATAAATTTTCATAAATTAGTATTTCTGATATGATTTGCAGATTTATTTTGATTGTTTTGATTTGTAGATAAACTCTTTTCTCTTTTACTCTCAAAATGTTTAGCTATTTGTCTTTATCTTCAGAGTTCAGGTTTTCATCATGATGTGTTTATATGTTCCACACATTAATTTGGTTTATATTTTTTTCTTTCTCAGCCAGTGGTGAGTACTTTTAATATGAAGGTAAATTTTCCTCAATTCAGAAATGTTGTATACATTGTTTATTAAATTATTTACATCTGTCTACCCTTCCTATTCTTTCATTCTGGACCAAGTATTGGGTTTCCTCAAGCTCTTTTTCCTACTTTGAAATTTTCTTGCCTTTTTTCCTCATATATATTTGGATGTCTGGATTTTTTAAAACATTTTTGCATGCATTCATTTTATATTTCTCTATGTTTTCTGTTGTCGTTTTATTAAATTTTGCTCTTCCTTTGGGAAAATGTGGTTTCAGTTTCTAATACCTGTTCTTATTTCTCTGGTTGAATGCATTTAACTTCACAGCATGTGCTGTTTTATAGCTTGCAATATTCGCTAAGATGTCCTGGAATATTTTCCAACTGTCTTCTGTTTCCTGCCTCATTTATTTTCCTCTGGGCTCAGTTATCCCATTTGCATACCCTGGTTCTTTTATTTCATGCTCTTAGGTTGCTTCAAGATTGGGAAAACCCTTCTCTTGCTTATAGCTCTAAAGAAGGAATAGATCAATTAGTAGATTGGGTTAACATACAAATAAGTAGGTCAGACACATCCCTCCCCTGAACTAAGACCTGTATAATTGGCTACTGATTGTCTGTAAGCAGGTTTCAAGGCTATGGTGCAAGCACAAGGAATACACAATTATACACACATTAGTAGTTAATTATATTATCTGTGAGAGAGCACTGTTATGCTTATCACCTGTGTCCTTCTTTCCTTCCTGTGTTCATTGTAGAAAGGTGACTTATTCAGGTTCTATCTCCCTTTTCAGCTCCCCACTTCAGGCAGAACTGGGTCCCATTTCTTAGGGCTTCATCCTTGGCTAAAAATACAGCCCTGCCTTTTGTAGGGGAGGGTATGGAATCTCCTCACTCAGCTCCTCTGCTGGCAGGCATTCAGTTAATTTCTCTTTAAATCATCCTACAACGAATCTTAAAATTTGAATCTCTTTATGAAATATTACCTAAATAAAAATAAAGTCAGTGAAACTTATGTGGGAAAATTGACAGTGTCATGTGTAAAATCCTTGACTTGAGACCAGAGTCAGATGTCCTAGCCTTAGAGATATCCTCAGGTTCTTCCTTTTCAAAATGGACATACTATTTTTTAAAGATTTATTTATTTTGGGGGCGCCTGGGTGGCTCAGTTGTTAAGCGTCTGCCTTCAGCTCAGGTCATGGTCCCAGGGTCCTGGGATTGAGCCCCTCATCGGGCTCCCTGCTCAGGCGGAAATCTGCTTCTCCTTCCCCTTGCTTGTGTTCCCTCTCTAGCTGTGTCTCTCTCTGTCAAATAAATAAATAAAATCTTTTTAAAAAAAGATTTATTTGTTTTTATTTTAGAGAGAGGTGGGGGAGGAGCCACAGGAGAGGGAGAGGGAGAATCTTCAAGCAGACTCCTCGCTGAGCATGGAGCCCAACGCAGGGCTAGATCTCAGGACCCCAATATTATGACCTGAGCAGAAATCAAGAGTTGGACACCCCACGGACTGAGCCACATAGATGCCCCTAAAAATGGGCCCATTTTTAAATATTTATCTTAAACTATTCCAAATGGATATAATCTCTTTAAACACTATTTTAAAATATTTTAAAAGGTTTAATATATTAGAATATTTTAAGAGCATAACATTAGTATCTGACCCACAGGACTGTAGTGGAGATTAAATGAATTAGCGGGTGCACAACACTTTGAAAAGTGCCCAGCACATAGTGAGAACTATGACAAACACCCATATGGATCTCTATTGCTACACTTTGCATAATTATTTTTAGACATGAAATTATTGAGTGACTTATGCATCAAGTATTTTATTTTGGCAGCTAGAAAGAAATTTACACCTTAGAGAAATGTGTACACTTTCTATTTATTGTTTCTTCAGGAAATAATATCAGAAGGAGAAGATAATTGGTTTTATATTCAAACCTGGATTTAAGCCCCAGTTATGTCTACTTATAAACTCGAGCTAATTACTTAATGTCTCTAGGTCTGTTTTCTTTTCATTAAATAAAAGAAAGACAAAATAAAACATGTCACAAATTTGCAGGATTACATGACAGAAGATGAATAAAAACCCTTGTGGAATCATATATTTATTTATCAGACTTTCCTCTGCTTACTTCTAATGAGAATATAAGAAGGATTAGCATACTCTTCTTTGGTTTGTTTAAACTCTTGGGCATATTATTTATTGCCTCCTATTGGTAGGCACCAGATGACTACCAGTGTGAATTCTTAATAAACTCTGACTGAAGACTACAGACAGAAAGACAGTTTAGACCAAAATTTGGAGGTGCCAAGTCCAAAGAAGAAGAAATGCTTATGTTAGTCCTGCAAATCTAAACCAACCCTCTGACCTGAGCTACTGATATATGCATTTTTATTGAGAAAATATAATTTAAGTTTCTCTATCTTTTTAAAAAATCTGAGACATTTGGTTTGCTCAGATTGCTCCACACTAATCATATGAATTTAAAGAACCCTTTCGTGGAATCAATGTCACCAGAGTAACCGGATCAATATTGAACAAGGGAAAGCATTTCTTATGCATAGTTCCAGATCCCCAGGTCTCAAGACATATAAAAGGAACTCGATGAGATGTTTGCTCCTGTAGCTAAAGATTGAGCGAAAGATTTACTTTATGGTTTTAAACAGGGAAAACAAAAATTCAGCAACATCTGTACTTATAAATTAAGAAAATAAAATTTTGCATACTCTGAATTTCCTCTTTAATAATGAAATGGTGTCATCCACTGCATTAATGTAATTAAGAGTTGATTTGTTTCTTTGTCAGAATAATTCATTTTGACCATATTGTATTTATGAGCAAGACTATTTTATTCTCCCTCCAAATCCTAGTTAATGAAATCTTTCACATTCTACTGGCAGAATTTATGTAACTTTCTATAACGGTTTATTTTGATGAAAGATGGAAGTTATGAGATACTGCAGGTGTGTCACTCCATAACTTAAATCTGATGGAAAACATTGTCAAAAAATTCATACTGATGATTTTGAGGAAAACTCAGGTACAAGTCCTCCATTATTTCCTTCTGTCACGGTGTTCTCATCTACTTGGATCAGGCTTAAAGTTTCCTTGAAATAACAGTAATATGAGTCATCTGATAAAGCCTACATTGAGATTGCTATTCTCTGTGTTTCAGAGTCTTTAAGTACAAAGGGGATGTGATTTAGCAGGGTCCCTCTTTTTTTTTTTTTTAAAGATTTTATTTATTTATTTGAAGGAGAGGGAGAGAGTGTGTGAATGGGGTGGGGGGTGAGGGGAGAGGGAGAGGGAGAGATAATCTGAGGCAGACTCCATGTTGAGCACTGAGTCCAACACTGGGCTTGATCTCACAACCACAAGATCATGACCTGAGCCAAAACCAGGAGTCAGTCACTTAACCGACTGAGCCACCCAGGCACCCTTAGTAGGGTCCTTCTCAAACAAAGTCATATACGACCAATAATACCTGGCACTTAATTGCTTTGTAAAAGTATGTTTTTCTCTTGCCCATACAATGGTGAATTTTGATCATGTATTTTAATAATGGGAATGCCTGAAGCAGTAATTTTAAATAATTTCCTTGCCTTCTAAATATGCTATTATAAAAATATTGTTCCCATATCTCATTTTAGTACATTGGGTGATAGCAGTGTAGTTTGGACATGAACACAGAATCATAGGAGAAACATTTTTTTCTCTATCATTTTGTTCAACCTCCAGATAAATCACGAGTAAATGTCGATGCAGAACTATTAGAAGACAGTCCCAAGGCCACAGTAAGTAGTGAAAGTGGAAAGCCACATTGTTAAGCATGTGGAGCAGAAAGCCCTCAGGACCGTGGGGAAACACAGAACTCTGGCACCAGGTTGGGACCCCAGGGACCTGTCCCATTGGTGAGTGGAGAACAGTAAGTCTCTGTACTCATCTAGGTAGGTGGCTGTAAAGCTTGTCCCTGCCGAAGAGTAGGGATTAGAAAGAAAATTTTTAATTTCACATGGGAAATTAAAACCCCGACATCACATCAAATACATGATGAGAGTCCAAATTTATACTACTCATCTGATGCCAGAATGACCTAGTAAAAGTGAACATGTGTTGGCAAAGGGAAAGAGACAAAAACAGTACCTCTCCAAGGAGAACCCACACTCAAGCCAAGGGGGCTCCCGTTAAATAATGACAGTGACCTTCACTGAAGGTGAGTCAACAAACAAGAGCAAACCTCAGTTAGAAGGGGAAAATGCCCCCGCAAAGGGTCAGCATGGGCTCAACTCAGCAGAAACAAAACTGGAATTACTCTCGTTCAAAGAATATCAGGTTGTAGGTCAACCTAAAAAGAGACCATAACATAAAAGATACCACAAAACAGATAACTGGAGAAATATAAGAAAGAATGGGAATCAAAAGGAAAAGTATATTTGTGACGAAGGAACATACAGCTGTGAGAAGGAACGAGAAGGAACCACCAAAAACAAACAAAATATACAGTTGGTGGAAGTGAAAATTTATGACCAGATGAACAGCACATTAAATTTTGTGACAGGAAGGCTTTATGAACCGGCAAGCAGGTATGGGGATAACATTATATTATAGATATAGAGAGACATAGATATTACGTTACTATTATAATTAAATTGGATAATAAATAAATACATGCATATAACATTTACATCTCTCTCTGTATCTGTATTTATATCAATGTATATATAAAAGGATATATGACATGAAAAATAGGAAAAAATGTTTGAAATATATCTGATTAACTTATTGGAATAAAAAATACAATATATTACATAAAAATAGATTTAATGAAGGGGCACCTGAGTAACGCATTGAGTTACGGTTGAGTGTCCGGCTCTTGGTTTCAGTTCAGGTTGTTATCTCAGGATCCTGGGATCAAGCCCCATGTCGGGCTCTGCACTCAGCGGGGAGTCTGCTTAACTCTCTCTCTCTCTCTCTCTCTCTCCCCCTCTGCCCCTTCCCCCACAGTCTCTCTCTCTTGTTCTCTCTCTCTATCTAAAATAAATAAATAAAATCTTTAAAAAAAGTAGTATTTAATTAAAATGTCTGAGGATTTTACAAAAATAATGACACCTTGTCCTCAGGTTTAAGAATTGAAGCGAGTGAGACTGCTGAATTGCCAAGACAAGGAGAAATCCCAAACAGACTCTATTTACCTGAAACAGGTTATTTGCCAGTAATAGGACAAAAGGAACAAACAAAAGAGAGAGACAAGAAAATAATTGATTTTTTTAAATGACATAAACTATCACAGTGCAGGCATCAAAACATTTTAAATCACCACTCAAATTAAAAGACATTAAAATGAAATAAGATGGAAACAGAGAGGGAGGCAAATCATAAGACACTGTAGAGCTAAGAGAACAAACTGAGGGTCTCTGGAGGGGAGGTGGGTGGGGGACGCGCTAGATGGGTGACGGCCATTAAAGAGGACACTTGGTGGATGAGCACTGGGCGTTATATGTAAGCGATGAATCACTAAATTCTACTCCCGAAACCAATATTACACTATATGTTAACTAACTTGAATTTACATAAAATTTAAAAAATAATAAAAAACAAAGGAAATTAAGAGCACATTGGAAACAGAAAAAAATACATTCATCCTGAAGAAGAAAAAAATGCATTCAGTAACGAATGGGAGCATAGCCTTTAATAAACTGTCACTTGCAATATTCAATAATATCCTAGAAATCCTAGCAGTTATATTAGAATGGTAAATAAGTGGTTTAAAAGTGAAAGGAATGAATCAATATTTTATCATTTTAAGGGAATATTTTAAAGGAAAATTCAAATGGTTCTACAGACAGTCTATAAAATCTAATCAGAGATGCCAGCAAGCTCTTAGACGATAAACACAATCTATTTATGATCAACAACCATTTATAAATATAATTAAAAACAACACATCACATCATGGACTTCTTCTCTCAAGATTTCCAAAATGGCTCTATGGTCCAGGGCTCACACAAGATCAGACAATTCCTGGTTCTGCCCGGCCATACAGAACAATCACAACTGAAGGAGGACCAGGTGGAGGACAAAGCATGTATTGACTTTGAGGGTGACAAAGCCAGCCCTCGACCACAGGTTGCCTTGATGCTACTTGAGTCAAGAGAAATACATTTCCAAACAAGATGTTGTAAAAACGATTGTTTTACCTTCCTGCCTGCAAGTGTTTGGGTAGATGAGTCAGTCCACTTAGATAAGAGAGTAAATGGGTCAGACCTAAAACATATACAAGAATGGCCACGGACGAATCCTTCATAAGAGGACAAAACGGGTAACAACTCATATGCCTCAACAGTAAAATGTATATAGAACCTGTGATGTATTTATAAAATGAAAGTGAATGAGTAACAAGAGGGGCAGATACTCAAAGATAAAATGGAGTGAATAAAAACCAGGTACAAAAGAACTATCATATATTACAATTATATAAGTTTAAGCAACAGGAAAAACTTACCCATGGTTGATGAATATCAGGATATTGATAAAAAATCTTCCTGAAGGAGGGACATTTTAGGGATGTCCAGGATACGGAGGCTTCACAATGCTGCCAAAACTGGGTAGAAATTCATTAAGCTCTACACCGAAGAGATTGCATTCATCTGTGCATTTCTCATACTTCAGCAGATATGTTTTCTAAAACTGTGGGAGAGACAACAAGAGCGTGAACAAAAAGAGTAAATACCAAGCTCAAAAGGAAGAGGGCTGAATTCCAAAGAGAGCAAAGGTTACCACCAAAAATGCAAATAAGTTACATTTGCCAATTAAAAGCTAGAACTGATCAGACTGGAAATAAACATACTGTGCCCGGCACGGAGGACTGACATATGAAGCCTAGAAATGCTAGAAGTAAAGAGTTGATAAAATCCGTGTAGGAAAATGGTCGCCAACGGTAAGATGGACACCAAATAGATTTTCTGACATGATGTAATATAGAGATCTGTTACCCATTACACTACAGGTTTTAATTCACCATGATGAGTCAGATAAAGCACACAGCTCATGACGGACAACTCTGGTGAAAGCACCTTGGTTTCCCTTAATCAGACACTTAACCTCAACTAAATACAAGGAGCTCATTTATAAACAGAATGCAGCCTTTCTCTAGAATTCTAGGAGTACGTGCCTCCCTCACTGGGCTTTTCAAAGACTCTGGGTAATGTCCGTATCTACAAAAGATCTTTTGAACACGATCGGATCTGCTGGTCATTGGGCTCCTGGGCAGAACAATTCTAGCCTGGATATGATGCAGAGAGAGCCCTGTCTTGCTCCTGGACCTACCTGAAACTGACAGCATCCGCCAACGAGTGGGTTGCTTCAGGATTTCCAAAAGCCATGTGGCTTCCGTAACTTTTAGAAGCTTGCTGAGCACTATCTGTCTTTCTTATGCAAGGTGCAACAGCTCCTCCCAAACCTTAAAGGGGATGTCTTGGTATGTGAGAGGACTCTGGGTCCCAAAACCCTCCCTGATTCTGCAGGCCAATTAATCTTTGGGAACTTAGCTCCTCCCTCTCCCAGGCATGGGTGGTAAGCCATCTGGAGTATATCTCTTGCTTCTTGTGTGCCAGTTGCAATTAGCTAGAATTTATCATAATGTGGACTTACATGATATTCTATCAAACACAACAATGAACAAAGATTTCATAGATTGTATAAAAACAAGATTTCAAAACAGCTCTGGAACAAGACTGTCCTTGCCGTGAAAGGTCAAACTGCTATATTTGTAAAATTAAAAAAAATAATAATCCATACCCTGTGATAGAATCTACGTCAATATCTATAATGATGCCACCATTTAATTAAGTTGATGGCAGCCCATCATCACCCAGTTTTTTGTGGAGGCCAGACAGAGCAATTGAATGGGAACATGGTGAGGTCCTTCATCATGTATTATGGGCTGAATGTGTTCCCTCAAATTCCTATGTTGAAATCTTAACCACCCCCAAACATGACGGTATTAGGAAGTCGGTTGGGAGGTGATTAGGTTATGGGAGTGGAGGCCTCCTGCTGAAGTTAGAAATGGAAGGAAGCACTACATATTGGGAAATATGCCAGGCTCTTAGAAATATTGTTCACGTATTTATGATACCCCTTTTACAGATTAAGCTTCTTGCTTCTTTCCAGTATTATGTCAAGGAGGTACACTTAGAGCAGCCCATCTTTTATTTTTTTTTAAGATTTTTTATTTATTTATTTGTCAGAGAGAGAGAACACAAGCAGGAGGAGCGGCAGGCTGAGGGAGAAGCAGGCTCCCTGCTGAGCAAGGAGCCCGATGTGGGGCTTGATCCCAGGAACCCGGGATCATGACCTGAGCCTAAGGCAGACGCTTAACCCACCGAGCCACCCAGGCGTCCCTAGAGCAGCCCATCTTTGTGTCAGGCCTTAAACCAGCCTCCCCAGCAAGTGATTAGAATCAGCTGAATGTCAAGGATGACATGAATGTCCCTGTGTAGGATTTCTTCCTACCTTGTGTAATATGTCACAGCCATTCTGGTTCTAACACCCTCTGGAACCCTTTCCTGGTGCTACCCCCTCTTTCTTGTGTTGTCCTCCCTTTCTTGCTGGGACATGCCAGTCAGGTCCAGCAGTCTTTTCCACATACAGCCTGTTTGGGGGAACGTTGACGTTCACATTCGATCTCTGCCGAATCGTGACTCTGGCATTGGTGGAAAACCAGCACCTGCCTCAGGTGAGGTCACTTTCCTGGTAGGAGAAGGCTGTTCTCCTTCGGCAAGGTCAAAGGTGCTACGGCCCATGGCCAGAATGGTCCGCGAAAATGTGAGAGTTCCAGATTTTCAGGATCATTTACCAAAATATCTGCATCCCTGGACATGGGGTCCCTCTCATTTCTAACCACAGCCCTGACTTTGACAGAAAGACCACCTGTAGCCACGCAACATTTAGATGCTTAATTTGGTTTCAGCCAAGACACGTGGAACGAGTCCCTTTGTAACTGCCCCAGATGGCTTTGGGCTCTCAGAACGTGCTTCGGGTTGTCAGTTAATTGTTCTGAGCC
The DNA here is from genome assembly GCF_037043125.1 of Eumetopias jubatus. Taxonomy (NCBI): domain Eukaryota; kingdom Metazoa; phylum Chordata; class Mammalia; order Carnivora; family Otariidae; genus Eumetopias; species Eumetopias jubatus. The sequence continues at coordinate 3,341,314 of NW_028274820.1, forward strand.
TATCATTTGAGGTGTCCAAAATCACAGCACTTGTCAGAACAGCCATCACCCTTCATCATGCTAACATTATCCTAATCAAAGCAGGAGGTAGCTACTAATCTCTCAGCACTTGCTTTCCACTTGTACCAAATTCCAAGACGTGAACTCGGTGCATGCCAGGGTCATTATCATTCCGCTGACCACAAGCTAAGGGCTCCCAACGTCTATCGGAGAGATTCATGATCCAATTCCAAAATCCCTTTCCGAGGGTCTGATTTACACGACTAGTCCTCTATTAGCCAGATCCCCTAAGAAACGGGCCTGAAACAAGGATTATGGGTGAATGATTCTCTGTGAGAGGCAGTCCTGGCCGTGAGCAGTGGGAGAAGGGGTATTTGAGAGGGAGGGTGGGAGTCAAGCTCAGTGATGCGTCTCTGTGCTGATCACTCCTTCCGGATGAGCTCTGCAGGAACCAGCCAGCCGCTGGGCTCATGGATGTCTCCACAAGTCCAGCCAAAAAGGAGAAACTGCAGCTCAACCAAGCCTATGAGCTAAAGGACTGGGCGTGGAATTTGTCTTTTGCTCCCTCCCTTCTGTTTCCTACCTACTAAAGTTCACTTTGAGGTTAGTTAACTCTCCTACAATTTAGAGGTACATCATCCCACACATTAGTGACTGCTGAGGAAGCCAGACATTGCAGGCCCCAGAGTGTGGCATTGCACTGGAGTCTGGAGGAAGAGGAGCCTGCACGGAGGTCCTACAGTCCAGAGAGAGGGGGGTTGGGGACATCCAAGGAGGTTCATAAGATGACAAAGTGTCATGTTGGGAAAACAGGGAAGAATCCGTGTGTGTGCGTGTGCACGCGCGTGTGTGCGTGTGTGTGCGTGCACGCGCGTGTGTGTTGCCGCGAGTCCAGACTCCAGGGAACAAAAGGACCCAGGGACACTAGCTCTAGCTGTTAAACAAAGCAGGATACGTAAATTTCAGAACTCAGCATGGGATAAAATCATGGGCATCCCTGTTCAAAATCCCAGAGGAAAGTCCTCTTAAAGGTGCTGAAATAAAGGGGCGCCCGCGTGGCTCAGTCGTTAAGCGTCCGCCTTCGGCTCCGGTCACGATCTCAGGGTCCTGGCATCGAGCCCCACATCGGGCTCCCTGCTCCACGGGGAGCCCGCCTCTCCCCCTCCCCCTGCCGCTCCCCCTGCTCGTGCTCTGTCTCTCTCACTCTCCCCCCCTCAAACAAATGAATAAAATCTTAAAAAAAAAAAAAGGATAGAGCTTAACATTCGTCTTTCTTTTGTTAAATGACACTTTTAAATGTAAATATAAGAACATTCGCTGCATATGGAATCATCGCATTTCACAATTTGTATTTTGTGACTTGGATATGCATGCATATTTCATTGTTATCAAAACAGTGGGACTGGGATGCTGCATAGAAGTAGCTCAATTTTTGTTGTTTCACTTCTTGATAGGCGCACATTCTGTCAACAGTGTCAACTTCCGGCTGTGCCCCAGTACCACAGGACTGGCGGGAAAGGAACTCGGAGGCTCTCTCTCCGAGTCCTTCCTATCACTGCAGTAGGGGAGGGCGTCTGATGCAGGGAAGGGACACAGCAGTAGGAGAGGACAGGTTAGGGTCCTTGGTCATCTGGGTTTCTTAGAACAGCATTGCTTCCTTTCTGAATTCAAAAACAAGAAAGCGCAAAGTTCTGGTTCGAAAGGAAAGGTGGCCCCTCGGGGCTGAGAAAGCCCCCACTTATTTATGCACTGACGTCACACTCGCCTTGCATTTGGTTTGAATCTTCTGGAGCTCCGAGCCTGTCAGAAGTGTGCATGTTAATGGTTTTAATCGTACATACTTGTGTGGCTATCCCTCCAATCATGTTAGAACATTCCATACCCCAAGAAGCTGGCACGTTCCCCTCCTACTCACCCTTCCACCCCTACCCCGGGCACGCTTGAACCAAATTTCTATCACTACAAAGTAACTTCCATAATTCTAAAACCTCATGTAAACAGAATCCTACATTAGGCAATTTTTTGTTTCTTCCATTCAACGTGTTTCTGGCATATCGTTGTCCATAGATGTTTGAGTTGTTTCCAGTTTTTGGCAATCATGAGTAAAGCAGATACGAAAATCCACATACGATTTTTTTTTTTTTCCCAGACATATACTTTCATTTATTTTGGGCAATTACCTAGGAGGGTAATTTATTGGTCTTATGGTAAGGATATGTTTAACTTTATAAGACATTTCCAAACCACTTCACAAGGGCTTCTATCGATTTTTACTACCACCGATAACATGTGAGAAACTTACCGGCTGCAAATCCTCATTGAAATTGACACTGTCAATGTGTTCAATTTTATTCCTTCTCGTGTATGCAAAGGTGGGTCACATGATTTAATTCAATCTCATGGCCCATGAGGTCAAGCATTTTTTCCATGTGTTTATTGGCCACTTTTATATCACTTTTCAGAAGGGTCTCTGCAAATTTTCCTGATGGCAATATATATCTTCTTGTTATTTAATTGAAAACTTCTTTATTTGTTATGGACACGAATCCTTTGTCACATGTTCCGTATGACAAATATTTTCTTCCAGTCTGTTTCTGGACTTTTCATTTTTCTTCATGGTGTGTTCTGGATATCAGGTAAGTTGTTTATTATTTTGTTGGAGGCAATTTATCAGGTTTCCTTTAGAGTTAGTGCATTTCATGTCCCAAGAAATGTTTGCCAACCCCAAGCTTCTAACTGGTTTTTAATCTCACATCAAGATCAAAAGATCGAGTCACAAATGTTGACAGTGACCTGGATTTTATGTTGGCGGTAAGCCCGCAGCCACTCTGAGTGTGAAGTATCTTATTTGGGACAAAGCATCATACCTCAGCTTTTACTGACATAATATTGAATACTATGAATACTTTATTTCACCCTAAAATAAAAACAAAGGCAAACGTTTTTACATTTGGAGAATTTCTGCTTTTAGTAAAAACAAGATTGAATTAGCAACTTGATTTTACCAGCTGTAACCTACCTGGCTGAGTTATTATTTCTGTCCATGACTTTTATTTTTTAATTTCCTCTCTCCTTAACTTGTGTTCATGTAGAGTGTCCATCATGGACAGAGCCAAGTTGTTGGCTTCTAAGCTGGACACTCTAAGCTTCTGGACAAATGCATACTCTTCTTACACTATTCTGTATTGCTATAAGCCTTTCCCCTGCCTTTCCTGGAGACTGTAAGACTGTGTGTGACAGAGACCCTGTCTGGGGTATTTTTCTTTAAATCCAGCAACTTAGTGTCTGCCATATGATAAGAGCTATATTATGTTTCAGGGTGCTTTTTGTAACACACATAAATAACACGTTTTAAATCTACAGTGTTAGCGTAGTATGTGGCTATTTCAACATTTTCAAATATCAGAAAATTACACCGATGTCAAACAAGATTTCCCACCTGTTTTTCTGCCCTTCATTCCTCAAAAAGCTCTTATGCCTTCTAACACACACACACACACACACACACACACACACACACACACACACACACGGTAGGCATCACAAATAAGACACACGTGTTTAGACATAAACTAATTTGTAAAAAAAGCAATAGTCACCTAAAAGAAATATCATTTATTCATTTAAGATAGTTTTAAATTTTATTTAAAACATAGAAGATAGAGACATCTGGGTGGCTCAGTCCATTAAGCATCCAACTCTTGATTTCAGCTCGGGTCATGATCTCAGGTTCATAGGATCGAGCCCTGCATTGGGCTCTGTGCTGAGCATGGAGCCCTCTTAAGATTCTCTAGCTCTTTCTCTGTGTCTCCCTTTGCTCCCCCCTCACCCCATTTGCACAAGCTCTCTCTCTTTCTCTCTAAAATAAATAAATAAATAAATAAAACATAGAATATATATTCATGTTTTCTTTTAAAGGTGGGGAAAATGCCTTTTCTGTAGAGAAATTTTCCAGTTGATTATTTAGATGCATTTTTCCATTGTTATCGGCACAGACTTTTTTCACTGTGCTATAATTTTCTACAGTCAGGGAAGTGACCCCACATTTGTAGAAATCCTGCTGTGTGGTGGTTGGCATCACACCATTTCATTAAATCAGTGCACTAGAGAATTTTTTTTCTTTAAATTTTTTTATTGTTATGTTAATCACCATACCTTACATCATTAGTTTTTGATGTAGTGTTCCATGATTCATTGTTTGTGCATAACACCCAGTGCTCCACACAGAACGTGCCCTCTTTAATACCCATCACCAGGCTAACCCATCCCCCCACCCCCCTCCCCTCTAGAACCGTCAGTTTGTTTTTCAGAGTCCATCGTCTCTCATGGTTCGTCTCCCCCTCCGACTTACTCCCCATCATTCTTCCCCTCCTGCTATCTTCTTTTTTCGTAACATATGTTGCATTATTTGTTTCAGAAGTACAGATCTGTGATTCAGCAGTCTTGCACAATTCACAGCGCTCACCGTAGCACATACCCTCCCCAATGTCTATCACCCAGCCACCCCATCCCTCCCACCCCCCACCACTCCAGCAACCCTCAGTTTGTTTCCTGAGATGAAGAATTCCTCATATCAGTGAGGTCATATGAGACATGTCTTTCTCTGATTGACTTATTTCACTCAGCATAACACCCTCCAGTTCCATTCACGTCATTGCAAATGGCAAGATCTCATTCCTTTTGATGGCTCCATAATATTCCATTGTGTATATATACCACCTCTTCTTTATCCATTTGTCTGTCAATGGACATCTTGGCTCTTTCCACAGTTTGGCTATTGTGGATGCACTACAAAATTTTATAGAGAAATAGACTTCTAGTTTAAGGGACTGGTATTCAGAGGCTTTTAGACACTCATCTGATTGCCATATAATAATTCATAATCAATATTGATATCCCTAAGAAACTGAAGATAGTTCAAACCACAATACAAAAGCAATTCTCTTATTGGAAAGGTGATGATGTGGGGAACAAAGTACCTCAGATTTAATAATAACAAAGTTAATTTTTAGATATGATTTCCCCAAATTGTTACTTTAAAAAACAACGTGGATGGAACTGGAGGGTGTTATGCTGAGCGAAATAAGTCAATCAGAGAAAGACATGTATCATATGACCTCACTGATATGAGGAATTCTTAATCTCAGGAAACAAACTGAGGGTTGCTGGAGTGGTGGGGGGTGGGAGGGATGGGGTGGCTGGGTGATAGACATTGGGGAGTGTATGTGCTATGGTGAGCGCTGTGAATTGTGCAAGACTGTTGGATCACAGACCTGTACCTCTGAAACAAATAATACATTATATGTTAAAAAAAAAAAGAAGATAACAAGAAGGGAAAAATGAAGGGGGGGGGAATCGGAGGGGGAGATGAACCATGAGAGACGATGGACTCTGAAAAACAAACTGACGGTTCTAGAGGGGAGGGGGGTGGGGGGATGGGTTAGCCTGGTGATGGGTGTTAAAGAGGGCACATTCTGTGTGGAGCACTGGGTGTTATGCACAAACAATGAATCATGGAACACTGCATCAAGAACTAATGATGTAATGTATGGTGATTAAGATAATAAAAAAAGGAACTTTAATATAATGTTATATTTGAATTTCAAACTAGAGTGGTGAACTGGTTATAAAAAATTGTTCTCGGGGTGCCTGGGTGGCTCAGTCAGTTAAGCGTCTGCCTTCGGCTCGGGTCATGATCTCAGGGTCCTGGGATCGAGCCCCGAGTCAGGCTCTCTGCTCCGCGGGGAGTCTGCCTCTCCCTCTCTCTCTAATCCTCCTCCATTTGTGCTCCCTCTCTCTCTCTCTCTGTCTCAAATAAATAAAATCTTTAAAAAAAAAAATTGTTCTCCATACCCTTCGGTTTCCTCTAACACTTTCTTCCTGGATTTGTAGCTTGCTTACAAACAATTCATTACAAACAGCCAACAACAAACCAAAAAACCCCATACAGATGGGGGAGAAATGGCAGTGCAGACGGAAAAGTCAACCGTTAAAAGGTACTGAGTATTTCTACTTACTCTCTAAAAGCTTTTCCCTACCGCTAGGGAGAGAAGGACTCTCTCCAGATTGCCATAGAACCTGTGATGGAACGCACGAAATTGTGGTTCTGATTCAACCCCTTTTGAAAGATTCTTGTTCTAGGAGAGATGCTGGCCTTTGAAAATGCAGGTTACAGTGCCATTTATAATGGCTGCAATATTACTGAGTGCTTCTCTTCCATTTAATCTTAAAATAGTTTTGTGGAATTATTTTTTTTTTGTCTTTAAATCAACATGCACATATGTGAAAAAATGGCTCCTTTGATTTCTACTTTCTACTTGAAATTTCCTGCTGCTTTTTTCCCAGGAAGGCACGGTCAGTCCCACACCTCAGGACTGTCAGAAAGAATCTCAATAGATGCGGAAGAAAAGGTCCTGGAAAATGCACCTGTAATTAAAATTTTAACAGAGCTATAGGTTTCCTTGGTTCCTCAAAGCCTTCTTACATGAAATTAAGTCTGATCAAAATTGTTTTTGAAGAGCATATTGCTGTTACTGGTCTGTTGCGAATGAATGGGAAAAGTGCCATTGATAGGAATATATAACCAACTGAAATCAACAGTGTGTCAGATAGACCATACTAATGTGAATTAAAACCCAAGGCATACTTCACAGTGCTATAAACAAGTCTGGAGATAGCTGGAGTAGATAATAAAATATGACATGCACAGTGAGGGTGAAAGTTACTGTGTCAGCACAAGATTCAACAGGCAGGAGATGCTCGAGATGCTCAAGTGATTGTTGTTGATCATTTCGTAACACTGTCTTAATTTGCCGTCTTTCCTTGCGGCGATTGCAATGATAACTTTGGGTTAATATTGCATCATAGGAGTTAGGACTGAACATCCTGTTACATGATGGGCTTGTCCAGAAAGTTTGCAGTTAGCTAAGGAAATTCTGCAGGCTAGTATCAAGAGAAAAATCTACATTGTTGGAGATTAATAAGGAGTTGCTAATGCAATACGATGTTGAGTGACATTTTGTGAAACAATTTTCAAACTACAACTATATTCCTCAGAGACGGCAAATGCCTGTCTCTTTTGCTCAAAAGCTGGGACTGTTGTGGAGATCTGAGACCTAGTGTTTGATACAGTTCCTTATACATAGTAGGATTTACATTTTATTTATCTCTTGCTTCAATGTACTTAATTATTCACCGCCTCTTTGTTTGTATCCTTATGATGAATCTTTATAGATTTCTAAGAAATATGTTATTTCCTATTTATACACACAAAAAGTCTGATTCCAATTAGTTTCTCAGCCACTCTTTCTGATGTTTCTATGCTTCCATTTCAAATTAATGAGTGTAACACTGGTTTTCTGAAGACGTCTTTGATCTGTACATTTAAGATAAAATGCTACTTTATTAAGTCCTGAAAGCATACAGACATTATCTTCAAGTAAATTATATTTCTTATCAGAACAACAGACACAAAAATTGCCTGATAATTATTTGTAACATGAATGAGCAAGACCTAGCCTTACCTGATCCAAAGAAGGAGATAAAATGTGTTCTCCATATGCTAATGCTGAAGAAACAGAATTGTTTAGAATACCACCTCTTGGAACCCTGTCTGAGAAAATACAGGTGAACAGAATGGAGATGCTAGCAGGAAACCGTGCAATAATCATTTGCTTTGTCCCTCCTGTGTGTGAGTCACTGGTAAAGTTACATTGTATGTACAGTAAACTCATGATTTCCTGTGATGACACGTGTGGTATTCTCCTTAAAGGTGAGAGAACCCAGGTGGTCGGCAGAACCCAGGTTGCCACCTGTCACACACAGGGATGGGCACATTCAGAGGGCAGTAGGTTGTTGGAGCTCTCTCCCAACAGTTTGCCCCTGAAAGGCACGTCCACTTTATATTTAAATACAATTTACAATAGACGATTGGCTGGTGGCAGTTCAAGTGGAGCTTATGAGAGCAAAATTGTATTTATCTATTTGTCTCGGGGTGACTGGAGTTGGGATGATTCACCAACAGAACTCGGAAGAGAAAAATGTTTAAACCAGAAAGCAACTGAACCCACCTACTTCGGAATTTTCCAGAATCGAGCTCTTTGAATTTTAGTTATTTTAATAGAATTCATTTTGACAGTGATTTCTGTGGGCAAGATCCTTCCCCTCTATATTTTGTTAATGGTTTCACTTCCATTCTCTGTTAGGTTCTATTTAATCACTAGGAGGAATATGTGCCTTTAGTAGCTAGTTATAATAATCTGACGGTCTGTTCTCCATGCCTTTTATTTCACCTTGTTCTTCATTTTTCCTTTGCATTGTTCTTTGTGCTGTTGTAAATGTGATTTTTTGCACTTGAAATTTATGCGGTTATTTTCCTGTGTTACCAATGCGAGAGACTGGAACCATTTCTAATGTGCACGTGACTTCTTTCCATGGGACGCAGTGATCGGGTGCCTGCCCTGGGGCTGTGAGTGAGGAGGTGTCCTTCCCAGTCAGCCTCTGATTCACATGTTTATTTTCCAAATATGTCAGCAGTGACTTTTGGCAACTCGTTGTCGGAGGTGGGAATGCTAATACACATGTATTTCCATCCAAGGTTTTGGTTCTTAAACTTTTATCTGTGGGCGATGGAATAAGCACCTTGGGTCTTGGGAAGGAGAGCAATCAGGAATAAATGGTGCCTTTTTGCAAATTTCTGGTTTCAGGCTGAGGGATACAAGTGCAGGGAAGAGGTCAGCTGTAAAACAGAGGAGCCAAGGAAGGCGGGAAGTTCCCTGCCCCGGGGTTTGTGCTAGCTGAAGGTGAGATTGTTCGTTAATATTTGACGGTGTCCAAAAGAGCTGAAGGGTGTGTCTATTATGGAATCCAGAGTCAGAACAGGGAGAACCTATAAACTTGCTTTGAGGCATGCTACTTTGGAGGGCAAGCAAGCAACGACAACAACAACAACAACAACAACAACAACAAATAAAGCTGTTGGCTGACTTCCACTGTGTTATGCTCTGTCAATAAGTCAGCCTTCTCTGACTGAGCTCCTGTGGATTTCAGAACATGTGGACCGTTGGTGACAAATGAGCTACGCTTGGCTTCACTTCTGGGGAGACTGTGCTAGAAAAAGCTACCCAGGCTTAAGGCAACTGCACTTCACATTAATTGACATCGTATCTAAAACTTTCTACAATTTCACATCTTTTTACATGTAACTTATGAGATAGAGTTCTTGGTGTTGACACTTTTTTAAAAGATTTTATTTATTTATTTGAGAGAGAGAGAGAGAGCACCAGCAGGGAGAGCCGCAAAACGAGAGGCTCTGGGACCATGACCCGCGTCAAAGTCAGATGCTTAACCGACTGAACCACCCAGGCGCCCCGTTGGTGTTGACACGTTTTATAAAAAACCCTCCAGCTACACTGCTATTATTGTTCATGAAATAGTACCTTATAATAAGGTATTATCATTGTATATTATATAATATTAATATATTATTATAAATTATCTTTCTAAATCTTCCCTTTACAAAATGAGGATCATTCAAGCCAATGTTTCTCACACTGGGGTAAGCGTATCCAGAAGGGAAGAAAATGGTACATCAATTTTTTATTATTACTGTTTTCTTTTGAAGATTTCTAAGGAAAAATGATCAAACTAATTACTGAAAATATGCTATAATAAATGGACATAGTATATAATGGGACACAAATTTGGATGGAGTTTTAAGCAGAAGGTGAAAATTTAACAACATTTTGATACAACGTTGCCTATGGGCCCCTCTGTGGGGTGGGGTTTTGGGACGCTCCTAGTCTCTTGAACTTTCACAGATTGTTTACGTGATCCTGTCTTTCAAGATTGCCAAACATGAGGGTACTCCCTCCTGCCCCCTGCTCTGTAGCAGCGTGTGAGCTCCAACATTAAAATAAATAGAATTCTCCTGTCACTTCTTTGGAAATGGAGAAAAATTGACAGCTTATTGCTCATGTAATCACCCATTTAAAATTGAAGACAGTTTATTAAATCTTCCATTTACTGTTCTATTTTTCAAAAAGCCCGAATCACTTAATGCTTGCTCATAAAATTTATTTCCAATTCCTGTATCCTTCCCTTGAAGGAACGATCTTTCCCTATGACATGATGATCATTTGTATATTGTGCTGAGAAGGGCAGATGAGCATGTGATTAATCATGTGGTTGAACCAGTGGGCTTATACAAAACCTTTCAATTAAAAATACATAGAGGAAACTGAAGGGAAGGTATTCATCTTCACTTTCTTAATCTTTCTTCAAAGATAGGTCCCATCCATCTCTGTTTAAAGTTATTTTATTTTTTCTGAATCTTTCACACTTGAATTATATCATTTGTGGAACCATTTAGATAGTTCAGATGCTAAGAAACCCATTCAAGTATCAGCTTTCAAAGAATGTGGAAGGACAATGTATCTCAAAGTTTATTTTCATGTAAGGGAAGCATAAGCTTTTTTGTGTGGATATGGTAACTCTAATTTTTAACAAGTGAGCTAACAAACTTTTAATGACAGAAATACAGTATCCATGAGGAGGAAAAAAAATTTTATTACAAGTTTCACGGGGCATGTTATGACACATCAGGGTATCTATACACAAAGGTTGCTGATACATTTTCCTAAAATTCAGATTGTAGCGTAACAAATACCGGAACAGGACCATAAAACAACCTTGGGTACCACATGCCTCCACACACTCCCAACCCCTCCAGGGCAACCGCTATTGTGAATTTGAATACCAACAATTAGTTCTGCTTGTTTGGAAATTCATGTACATGGAATCGTACTGGGAGCACACCTCTCGTGTTGGGCTTTTTTACTCCAGTTTGTGAGATCTATCCGTGTTGAGGAGAGTAATTATATATTTTCCCTTCTTGTTGCTTTAAAATGTTACTTAACATAAATATGCCACAGGTTATTTATCATTCTTCGGTTAATACTGGTTTTCCCCCCATTTTTTGCTCTTTCCAGTTGTGCTGCCGTCTACACTCTTATAGGTTTCTTTTGGTGAGTTTATCTACACATAGGTGGTGCCCAGGAGGGGAACAGAGAGGAGAGAAGAGGCTTACCCAAGTGTTTGCACTAATTTCAGGTCCTGGGAGCACTGTACCCAGTATCCTTGCCCACAGTTATCTAGTGTGCTGTTTGTGGTTTTATTTTGCATTCCCTGAGGACTAATGAAGTTGAGAAACTTTACATTTTTTAGGAAATTTGGAGGGCGCCTGGGTGGCTCAGATGGTGAAGCGTCTGCCTTCGGCTCAGGTCATGATCCCAGGGTCCTGGGATCGAGTCCCGCATCGGGCTCCCTGCTCCTTGGGAGCCTGCTTCTCCCTCTGCTTCTCTCTCTCTCTCTCCCTCTCTCATGAATAAATACATAAAATCTTAAAAAAAAAAGAAAATTTGGTATCCACTTAGTGAAGTGCTGATACAAGGCTTTTTTTTTTTTTTTTTTAACTTTTATTTGAGAGAGAGAGAGAGCATGGGGGGAGGGAGGGGCCGAGGGAGGGGGAGAAGCAGACTCCCCGTTGAGCAGGGAGGCTGATGCTGCTGGGTTTAATCCCAGTGATGGGGTTTTGGAATATAGGTGAAGTTCAGTGAGGTGAGGTTTGGAGCCAATGGCCAAGAAAGAACTCTTGAGACGTCTCTGGCGCAAAAAGGTGGTTTTATTAAAGCACGAGGGACAGGACCTGGAGGCAGAAAGAGCTGCCGCCCTCTCCCGGGCTTGTGCGGGGTGGCTGACTCTATACTTGGGAGTTGGGGGAGCTAAGGAAAAAGGGAGATTTCAAAAGGATTTTTGTATGTTAAAGAAGACTCACAGGATACCAGAGGCCTAACCATTGTCAAGTTAGGGTTGTTTCACCCTCCAGCAAGGCATTAACATGAAGAGACTTGGGAGCTTCCTGGAGGAACGTTACCTTCTGCCCACTTCAAGTGTCAACGGGCTGCAGGTTATAAGGACACTTAATTGTATCTGCATTCCCTTCTGGAAGCTAGGCCATTGATAGAAATGCTCTGTTCTTGTAAATTGCTAACACTTTTATAAACTGATGGAGGCTCAAGTCTTGCCAGACTGTAATCTCCATAAATTAACTATTTGTTTTTCCTTTAGGGCAGCAGGGGTGCCTGAGCTGTGTCACATACGTCCCATGCGGGAGTTTGTGGGGTGTCAGCTTCTTCTGCCTTGTCCTCAGCTAGCCTTTTGTTCCTCATCACCAGGACCCTGACCTGAGGTGAAGGCAGTTGCTTAACCAACTGAGCCACTCAGGCACGCGAGCCTTTTTTTTTTTTTTTAATAGAGATAAATTATTTTTGCTCTTCGATTTGGAGAAGCTCTTTATATATGTTGATATGATTCTTTTGTAAGAAACAAATACACTGGATCCTTATTATTTGCAAATCCTGGGCATGTGCCTACTTGCTAAAATTTGTTTGTAACCTAAAAATCAGTACAGATTCATGTGGGAAATAAAGGCAAAAGAAAAATAACTAAATTTCCATACTACCTACAGCCCATTGACAAGTCCTTGAAACAGACAGTGGTCTTCCTTTAGGAACTTAGCTGCCTCCACGTTAATGCTTTGCTAAGAGCAAAAGGCAATCTTAGCCCACCACCAGGATCCTCAAAGTCTACTTTTTAAAGAAAAATTTTTTAAATTTTTTATTGTTATGTTAATCACCATGCATTACATCATTAGTCTTTGATGCAGTGTTCCATGATTCATTGTTTGTGCATAACACCCAGTGCTCCACGCAGAACGTGCCCTCTTTAATACCCATCACCAGGCTAACCCACCCCCCCACCCCCCTCCCCTCTAGAACCTCAGTTTGTTTTTCAGAGTCCATCGTCTCTCATGGTTCGTCTCCCCCTCCGATTTCTCCCCCTTCATTCTTTAACATATAAACGTTCGTTTGGAAACTTCCTTTATCTCTACCCCACCGAGATACATGTTGGCAATCATCCCCCAAGCATATGAACCACTGATGCACAGCTGAAGAGTCTCATGACTGAGTTTTTAGTAAACAGTAATAAATGACCTTTCCTAATGATAGCTAGCCCCCCACAGGATTCTGGAAACCTTGTTTCCAAAGTACCTGGGAGGCTTACACTATCCCTAACCCCCTCTCAGCTTGAGAGTATCTAATGGGCCACTCCTCATGACCCCTGTGCGGCTCTTTCTGCCCATGGGTCTTGTCCCTGTGCTTTAATAAAACCACCTTTTTGCACAAACCATTAGGCTTTGGCCATTGGCTTCAAACCCTAACATCTTTCCTACGTCACGAATGGCACTTTTGTGGTCCCTCATGTATATATGCAGACTGGCAAAAACTTTGAGCGGAATCACCAGACACACGGGCCCAGCTGGGGAAAGACAAGGTGATACGCTGTGGTTTGAGCTCTCATACAGCAGTGTCGGTGCTGGCAGGAGAGGGCCGTGCCCTGCCGGGGGCTCCAGCTCCAGGGCCAGCTCGGTGGGGTAGATCCACAATCTGGAGACTGACAGTGAGGTGCTCTCAACCAAGTCACTTAGCACTTTCAAACTTCATTTTCTCTTTTGGAAAAAAAAGAAAGAAAAAAACCGAATCTGCCAGGATGAGTTGTTTAGGATTTAAGGCTGGAGTCTATGTAAGATCCATATATAAGTACGTGTATTGCCCCAAATGAATTTTGAGGAGACACAAACATTCAGACCATAGCAGTGCTCTTTGTGAACTGTTTAAAGAAAATATTTGCCTACATGAAGGGCAGAAACACATTTTCTTATGTCGGATTATAAAAGTTTCCTCGTTTTTTCCTTTTACATGTAGATATGCTATCCCCTGAGGTTGAGTTCTATGTGCAGTGCGAGGTAGGAGTGAGGGGCTATTTTTTCTTTCTTTCTTTCTTTTTTTTTTTTTGCTGTACGAACATCCTGTTAACCCAGCCCACCTTGTCGTGGTACTGCGGCTATATGGTTGGGTCTGTTTTTGCAATCTGTTGTGTCTCTGGGTGAATTTGTGGATCCAGGCACCAATAACACACCCTCCTAGTAACTGCAGCTTCGTGAGATTTGGTGTCAGGTAGTACGAGCCCCTCCTCCAGGTTTTTTTTCCTGTCCCTCCTTTTCCTTCCTGTCCCTTTCCCTTCTGCTTTTTCTGTTACAGAATTGCTTCAGATTTTATTTTTAACTTTGCATTTTCATACAAATTTTAGAGTGTTTGAAAACCTTAGATTAAAAAAGATACCTACTTGATATTTATTGGAATTACATTGTATTTGTAGGTTATTTGGGGGAAGAACTGATATTTTTACACTATGAAATCTACCAAATCTTGAATGTGGTATACCTGCCATTTACTTATTTATTTTTAATTTCCCAATACAATGTTTTGTGCTTTTCAGTGTCTAGGCTTTCTGTATATTTTCTTTAAATTTATTCCTAGGTATTTGATATTTCTTTAAACTATGTTAAGTGCTATTTTATAAACTCTCTTTTCCTTTTTTTAAAAGGTTTTATTTATTTATGTTGAGAGAGAGAGAAAGTGGGAGGAAGGGCAGGGGGAGAGGGAGAAACTCAAATAGACTCCCTACAGAACATGGAGCCTAACACGGGGGCTCCATCTCACGACCTTGAGATCATGACCTGAGCTGAAATCAGGAGTAGGACTCTCAACTGACTGAGCCACCCAGGCGCCCCTATAAATTCCACCTTCTGTTTGTTCCTGATATATAGACATACACTGATTTTGCCAAATTGAGAGCATGTTGAACTTACGTTGCAACATTTCCATGTTTGTTAATTTGTGGGTTCTTTTGGATTTTTTTTGTGCATAATCATGGCAACTGTGAGTAGTTATTATTTTATTTTTTCTTATCTGATCTTCTTTCCTTTGCCTTCATGTGCTTGCCAGGCCCTCCAGGGTACTCCTGAGCACAGTTTGTAGCAGTGAGTGTCCCCCATACTATACCTGATAGTCACAGAGACAGCTTTTACCAATTTGCCATCAACTATGATGTTTTGCAGTAAATTTAGTGTGGATTCCACACATCAGATTAAAGAAATTACCTTCCGATCTAGTTTGCTAAAAATTTTTAATACTGCGCTATTGTTGGATTCGATCGGATAGTTTTCTGCATCTAAAATAGTGATCATAAGATAAATTATTTTCTAATGTGGTCCCTGGTGGGTCATGAACATTAATCTCTATCTCACAGTAGTTCTGCAATCTATACTCTGTTTTTCAGTAACTTCCAGCTGAGGTTTTTAATTTCCCTGTGACATGCAGCCCCAGAAGTCAACAAATGTCCTGGAAGGGTCACTGCATGTGTTCAGCCCTCCACCCTAGATGTGCACCCATCTCTGGTCTGGACTTTGGGTCTCCCTGCATTCTGTGCTTTGCAGCAGCTTTCAGCCTCCTGCCTGTTGCTCAAATCAGCCAAAGCCCCTACGCTGTCTCCCCAGCAACGATTTCATCCCACGGAGATTCGCTCCTCTCTAGAGAATCAGCTGTTCAGTTCTGATTCTCTCTGCTGTTCTCCACTGGCCTCAGACTAATGATCCATCTTATCAGCCTTTTCCTACCATATCTGTGGAAGTTCTGTTCTACAGTTAACCACTCCATTTCCAAAGGGAGAAGAGGGAAATTATCTCTACTCATGTTAATTTATTTCAGACACTATATTGAGCTATCAAATATTTTAGGGAAAACATGCCCATAATTTTATAACAATTGCTGTGACAATCTTATCTTAAATATTTTAATTTCACTTGTGTATTTCTCCACTTTCTCCATCTATAATCTTCACTCCTCTTTCCCGGCCCCAGCCCTATAGAATCAATAAGAGTTGTAGGTACCTATGTTTTCCTTTTTCTATGCTTAAAAATTGTATAAAATGTCTGCGTCCAGCAATGACTAATGGGTTGCTTTGTATCAACCTTCTACTGACAACAAATATATATCTAGACCAGATATATTAAAAATAAATATTTTTGAAAGGATCACAGAACTACCACGGCCTCAAAGATTTGCAGGGCAACAATGTGAGAGAGAAGGGAAACTCAGAGGAGTCCAACTTGGCATTGCTTTCCCCTCAGAGTTATTTGCTGACTTTAAACAATACTGGATTCATGAGTTACAGAACACAATCCCGGGATTTGTGGAATGGAGAATGGCAACACTGTTTGGATGTATCAAAATGTAGGGTTTGCAAAAATGTGGAAGGAACAACTTTAACATAGTTGTTGGAACGAAAATAAAACAATAATAGATATAATAGATATAAAATTAAAATGCACGTATATGCATTGCATGTGGACTTGCCTAAGAAAGGGGCCGTACCCCCCATCCGTGCAGTGTGAGCAACCGGCACACAGGTAGGCAGTGTGGTGAGTCTAGTGAGGGGGATGGAGGGTCGGAAATGTCATTCCGCACATTTGATCTTCTTTGAATCATTTGTAATAAGAATATTCTTGAATCCCTTGAGCATGAAAACATACATTTGTAAATAAAATATTGTTCTTGAGAATGCTTTCTTTCTTCCCTTTAATATTTTAGATTTGTCTGTGTTCCCATTGTTTCCAGAGAGGGAAAAGCACTGAGGCATGTGTGCAAGGTACGTGTTCAGCAGCTTTTAGTCATGCAGTCCTGTGGATCATCGAAGTAGTGAACTTCCTGCTTTGAACAGTTAAATTTATCTTCACTGTGTGGTTTGCAGGTCTACAGTGCAGGCAAGATTGATCTGAAAAAAATATATATGTATATATATTATGTATCTATAGTACAGAATATCTAAAAATTGTAGTGAGATTTGATAAACTATAATCAGGGATATTTCAAATATTTAAAGAATTTGAGGATGTTTTGGCAGGAATAAAATGAATCGATGGAGTGCAAGGAGGCCTATGTGCTACCTGCGAGAGATGCTGATGGCCACTTGCCCAGAGACACAGGTCTGACTAAGACAAAGGCAATGCGTGCCCCTGGTGCTTCTGCATCCCAGGAGGAAAGGGAACATGTGGAAAGTGTCTACGTGGAGACCTTTGTCTGGCCCCGATTGGGTTTGTTGCTCCTTCCCTTCTCTGGTGGCCCAGACTGTCAGGCCTGCACAGGCAAATGGGGAGTGCAGCGTCATCCTATCTGAAATCTTCAGGGATAAAGACATTCTCTAGCAGGAGATGTGACCCAGACACCTGCAGGCGGCCCCATAAAATGGAGAAGCCTGCCAAAACGAATCAAACTTACTTTGGTCCTGTATTTCTTCTCATGCTGTACGATGTCAACATTCACTAGGCTACCAGCTAACTGTGTATAATCCAGGCAAAAGAGGCGCAGGGAGATTGTATTGTAATGGGTCTGTAGTCGTTGTGAGGATGAGAAAAGTCAGCTCTAACCATGGGGAGAAGGAGACCAGCTTGAGTCATCCGAGCGAGGGCGCCCTGAGCTCCTGTGAGCAACGGGTTCCAGGTGTGGAACTCGGGGCTTCACGCCCAAAGGCATGTGATGGCCTCTGTGCAGTTGTCCTCCTTGGCGAATGCCATGGAAGGTTCATGATGTGGTGCAGGGGCCCCTCCATGGTCAGGACGGGACACTGGGACACCTTGCGGAGAAGCAGCCCAGATGAGGGAGCACAGCCCCTTGAGAGAACCCAGCTGGACTGAGAATTTGTACTCCGGTGTCCTTTGAGCCACTAAGGGTTGGATGGTTTGCTCGGCAACCACAGGTAACTCCCACAGGCTCCTTGCCCCGTCCTGGAGAGCAGCTTGCACCGAGGGCTCAGTCCCACGCCCCACTGCTGGCGTGGCCCCTCCTGGCCTGCCTCCCCAGAGAACAGTCTGAAATGCCCCGGTGATCCTTTGCAGAATGCAGAGACCCTGCTGTAGAGAGCTGACCAGGTTTCTCAGCCTCTCGGCCTTGGGAGCATGACTTCACTCTTCCACTTCCTAGGCTGCCTGCCTCGGGAAATCCATATTCACCAGACCCTGTGAACTCCTTCCATAAGCCTTCAATACCATGAGCCTTCAACTCCCACCATGAGCCTTCAATAGTAATAAACTGCCCCATTCCACACGAGGGGCTTTGGTGCTCCATCAAATTATAGCTGTCTTTGTGTGTTAACCCACTGCATGCCCCATCCCACCAAGCAGTGGCCTCTGAGAGAAGTGGCTGAGAGGGGGACCCAGAAGAGGCTTATGCCTGGGGTCTCAGGTCCATCGGATGGGGAGCTCCCTGCCTGAGAACAGCACAGGCAGTTGGCAGGAAGTGAAGTTTCATCTCAGTTGGGCAGACGCCATCTTGGCATCAATGGCCAGTAGAAGACACGTAGCCCAGTGGGGAATGCTGAGGGCTCTGATGTCCAGTGGCCTGGATTTGAATCCTGGCTCTACTGGGTAATAGCATTGTGAGCTTAATGCGGTTTCTTATTCTCTATATGCCTCAGTTCCTTCATTTCCGAATGGGGTTGACAACAATATGTACCTACTAGGGTTGCAGTGAGGATTTGGTAAGTCCATACGTGCACAACCTTGCCAATGTCCACAACAGTAGGCATCGAAAGCCCAGAGCTCATTACTGGGGTTTGGGGGCTGTGTCCTCTCTGTTGAGGTGTACTCTGCTGCAATCTGAAAGCCCAGGTGAGGCTGAAGACAGCTGGGCTTCTCCCCCACCCAGCCACACTGGGCTCCTGCACTTCCTGTTTGTTCAGAAAGCATGGCCTTCAAGAGCACTGCGGGCATGTATTTGCACCCTGTTCTGCAGAGGGAACCCCGGTTATATCATTATGATTGTGAATCAGTGACTGTCCTGCCCAGGTCAATCATTCAAGGCAAACTTAAATGTAAACTTTTCACCTCATTGTTTTCTGGGAGGAATATTACAGAAATACTGAGTTTTTAAGTGTTTCCTCTGACCAGTTAATTTTGCTCATTGCACTACTTTCATTTCTATTTTTCTGTCTGAATTAGTGGTCTGGGTGGCCACTAATGGAGAATGAAAGTGACCGCGCATCCTGTCCCTCAGGCTGTCTCAAGCAGAGGGAGGCCACCTGTTGGGTCTGTGGCCAGTGCAGACACAGACATGGCGGCACTGGGGGTCCAGTCATGGCCATGCAGCCCATACAGTTCTGTGTCTTTGTACCCAACAGCAGCCTGTGGTCCCAACGTCATCAAACCCTCTTGTAAAAGGTACTCTCTGGTTAATAACAATATATCAGTGAAACTACTGCTAATTTCAACCTCCCCAAGACTGTAACCTGGAAACAATGACCAGTTGACCTTCCATCTCTCTCCAAGTGAAAATAAGTGTTCATAATAAATATTTGAACAAACAGAGAGAGCTTCTGCCTAAGTGCATGTGTGTGTGTGTGTGTGTGTGTGTGTGTGTGTGTTTCTTCTCAAAGGAATTTGCCAACCAATATGAACAAGACAAACTGGAGGAGTGAAGTGTTATATAGACCATGCATCAAGTTCCAACTGCACTTTCCAGGATGGGCCACCAGACCACTTACTTTCAGACACGTTCCTCATATTTTCCCACGTGCCCTCCTTTGAAGACCTATGAATTGAGAATGAAAGCCAAACCAGACAACAACGACCATAGCAGACAGGTCTTATGTAAATACCCATGGGCTTTGTTCTGCAGGACAATGTCTATGCTCTGATATTAATAAATCCTAATTTTTGATATTTGTTCCTATCATGAATTCCCTCCTATTGTTATTTCCCAGAATTAAAGTGCTATTATTATTATTTATGCTTCAGACTCAATTAGAAAGAGAGCTCTTTGGGCGATAGCATCTGGGGCATGTTGGCAGAAGAGTCAGGCTTATAATGAGTGGACATGTGGTGGGAGTTAGCATACATATCCTGCCAAGGAGGATGGAAAGGTCATTCACTGGAGAGATGGTAATTCACACAAAAAGGAAATGAGACATGTCATAAACTTCATGCCAGAGGGCGTCCAAATTAGTCCCCAGGTACTTAAGTTTATTAGGACTCCAGGAACAATGAGATCATGCTATTGTTCTTTCAGATGTAAGTATTTGGTCGTTTGTAAGAAGACCTTGTAAAAATTCTGTCCATCTCTTTGGCCAGCGGCCGTCCTGTCACACTTTGCGCTGCGGCCCCAGGATTGACCCATCTCTTCCTTTTGCTCAACGTCAGGTTGAGGCACTGCCAAGTTGTAGATTTTCACATAAACCCTTACAGGGAAGACTGTTACTCTAGAGGTGGAATTCTCAGTACAAGAGAAAAAATAGAGACCAAGATCCAGGACGAGGAAGGGATTCCCCCTGATCAGCACGGTCTGATCTTCGCTGGCAGATAACTGGAAGATGGCCATTGTCTGGTGACAGCTTTCAAAGGAGTCCACTCTTCATCCTGTGTCAAGAGCTTGTGGTAGAGCTGAGAAAAGGAAGAAATCTTAAGCCACTCCCAAGAAGACAAGCACACGGCAAAGAGGGGCTGTCCTCAAATACTGTAGGATGCAGAGAATGGCAGAATGAGTCGCTTTTGTTGCGAATGCCCTTCAAATGATTGTGGTGGTGGAGATTTTATGACCAGCCACTTTGACAGACGTTATTGTGAGGAATATTGCCTGACCCATTGCATCCACAAAGCAGAAGAAAAGTGATTATATATGGATTAATGAGAGACATGAACTAAAAAATTCCAAAAAAATAATCTGTCTGCGTTCATCATCTTCCTTATGAAGTAGGTAGAGAGGAGGGTACAAGTGGTGACTTCTAAAGACTACAGACTCTTCTTTTAGAACTTGTGTCCACAGGGGGACCTTGAGAACCCTCTCTTTGCCTCAAGGTAGGGCTTTCTGGCAATCATCCTGGCAGATCACCTTTGAGGCAGGGCAGGGGTGCGGAGGCAGGAGCAGCATCTCTAACCGGAGGCACAGCCCTTCCCCAGGTGCACAGTAAGCTTTAGTCACTGGTAGGAAATGTGTCTTCTCCTGAACTTGAACCTTCAGGCTACTATCTACCATCTCTTTTTCCTCATTTCTTCTGAGCCCAGCTGGCCAGGGCTGAAACACTGACTTGCCCTCCCAGGAACCCTCAGGCTGGAGCCCAACAGTCAAGATGGACCAGGAGTCAAGATCTCAGTCCCAGGGATGGTGCAGATGAGAAACAATGCCTCCCCACTGCAAACCATGGGGCCTTGGTGAGCCTCGCCCTATATTAAAAGACACCGATCCATTTTATAGAAGAAAAACAACTTTAACTTGCTTAAGCCAACGTTTCTAAATTTATTTTTGCCATAGACCTGTATTCCAGAAACGCCTCTTGTGCTCACAACTGAGTTTATTCTCATTCCCAAACAGGCTTTAACCTTTCTGCATCTACTTTCCTGTACCCTCCACCTTCATATGTCTTCTTACAAATCGGTCCACTGTCTGAGGTCAACTGGCACAGATACGTTGCTTTTTCCGCAATTGCATCACGTCTGTAGGGTGTTTAGGACTTCTTCACGGGTGTCTAGCTTCTGTGCCACCTCAACATGACGCCCACTTGACTGCAGATAAAACAATCACACTGACTTTGTCCAGGCCCCCTTCCCCCCCTGCCACCTCCCCCATTATCCACACTAGTTCTCTGAATCCTGAAGGCAGAGCTTCTGTTTTGCTGTGGTGTGTTCATCCTGATAGGAGCTCCCCACCATGCTGCGTTCAGAGCTTCTTATTTTGGTAGGTAAATAGCCTAGACTCACAGATTCTTATGACGAAGGTCAGAGAATAAAGGAACGAATCTCATCTCCTTCAGGTCACATGTGTACTTTTGTATTGGGGTCTACACACGTCCTTTTTACCTTCCCAAACACGGCATGTCATCATTTCTGACTTGGCCTCGAGCTCTTTCCCATGTTCTTGATTCCAATATGTGGTCCTCTTCAACCTTGAAGTGTATTTAATACAAAACTTACGGAACTTTTCCTTATTAACAGAGAAATCAGCTCATTTTTGGTCTTTCCAAATACTTCTTTATTCCATCTGGTCACGTATTTCAAGACCCCTTCTTCACAGATACACACCACACGTATAATGCAATTTAACCAGAGACGGGAAGAAAGGTAAGCCAGGAAACAACGCAACGGAACTTTTCCAACGATTTCAAAAGAAGGAAAGGAAGTAAACAACAAGGACTTGATGATTTCTCATCCTGTTTATAGGGTATCCGGGCTGTTTTTAAGGAGAACATTGCACTGCATTTATGATTGTATAAATTATGGTTGAAGGCGGCTCTTTGTTCCCTGTGGTTACTGCAGCTGTGTGTGACTATGTTGGGAGAAATTTGATATACTATTGACACTATTTTATGAAAGCCCCGTCAGGTTTTATTTGCGCAAATGATAGCTGAGAGACCCAAGTGGCTGTCACTTTCTGCAGAGAACATCAAAGGAAATAAACAGATGGGGGTGAAAAAGACCAATCTTGGGCCAGAACCTAAAAAAGTGGAGGGAAGAGAAAAGTGATGCTAATTTCTGCCATGTACAAATACTGCCTAATGAGAGCTTCATTCACCCTCATCAAACGCGGCTAAAGACTAGTTGGTTACAACCACCACCATTTTCAGGCTAGCCGTTATGGAAACATCTGTAGAATCATCTTCAGTGCATCTGATTTCTTTTTAATTCCATGTTTGCAAAAGTGAGTTGTTTTTCCTTTGGTTCTGAACTGATCTGACTGCTCTGGGATTTACACAGGTGCTCTGGAAGGGGCAAAAGGGAATATTTTAGAAATAGGATAATTAGCAGTTCTGGGCACAGTTGGTGGAATCCAGAAGTAGAGATAACCGCATTACCCTCTCTGTGACAGGAGGTGTCTCACTGCTAGCCCCGGGAAGTCCCCTCTGTCCCAAGTATTCAACGCTCTCTGACACCTGGCCTCAACCCTGACCACTTACTGTTTCTTCCAACACATCACATTCATCCATTCTTCTTGAAACACCCCCCAGCTGCCAGCCCCCTCTGATTAATGTCCATTCCTGCCTCCGTGTCTTTACGCAACCGGGGCTGAGAACAGTGTTCCTACTGTGTGAGGCACTTCCTGCAAATTTCACCCATCCTTCAGATGGGGTCCTGGAAACTTCCAGAATTCTCCCCATCTGGTGTATTTGTTCCCTCGCCATTGTCATCTTCATGATCATCTTCATCAACAAAACGACGACAACTGGGGGCATTCACTATCAATGTCCTCATATTGCTACCCCAAAGCATAGACCAGCCGAGGTGAAAAATCTCATTTTTTTTTGTGGGGACTGGAACTTATGAAGTTTAGATGACCCCCTTAAGAAGAAGAGACCAAGTTACACGCACAAAAATCTTAGGTAAAGAAATAAACACGAGGGCGCCTGGGTGGCTCAGTTGGTTAAGCGACTGCCTTCGGCTCAGGTCATGATCCTGGAGTCCCGGGATCGAGTCCCGCATCGGGCTCCCTGCTCGGCGGGGAGTCCGCTTCTCCCTCTGACCCTCCCCCCATCTCATGTGCTCTCTCTCTCATTCTCTCTGTCTCTCAAATAAATAAATAAAATCTTTAAAAAAAAAAAAGAAATAAACACGAATTCAGATGAGGAAAGACATCACAATGAATCACAAATTTTAAGAAGCTTGCAAATAGTATAAGCATCCCCAAATCCCGGCAAACAACACATACCATACTGTTTTCATTAATAAACTACTTGACACTTTTGATACTTTTCTTCATTGTGCTCCCTACTCCTTGTCCAAAGGAAGGCAATGCCTTTGTTCATAGGTAATTATTTGGAACATAGTTTTGTTGTTGTTGTTTTAGGTAGAATAAAAGATAATTCACTCTTCTTCTAGTATGGTCGATCAAAAAAATATTAATGACAGTTTGGAATTTCCTTGTTGGCAAGGTTGTGTAAAATTGCACGGTTGTGTTAAATTAGGAACAGCCTCCATCAGGCTTCTCTGGTGTATGACCTCTGAGACTTGGGAGAAATTCTTAAGCACTAGAAACCATACTTGTGTTTTGGAAACCTTGTTCCCCATCCTTTACCACACTTGCATGCTGCCAGGTACTGGGAATGAATGAATGGCCCTGCCGGCCCCCACCATGCCCGGTGAATCCACTGAGAGGTGGGGGGATGGTCCTGGAACACACCCCAATTCCAGGTCAGCCAGCAGAGACCTAAGTCCGCAGGAGTGTAATGCCAAACCCCAAAATCAATAAACCCAGACTCCTGCATCCCCAAGTAAGCGTTCCTTGGCAGAGCCCCAGATGCCCAAACCTACTGTAACAGCATGCTACACCCACCTGCAGGGGTGTGAGGGACAGCGATCTTAAGGAGTCGCAGCTAAAATGCCTTACTTGTGCAAATATCCTTGTACACTCGTGAGCAACATGCCCAGGACCTGCAAAAAGGCGGCGGCAAGGGAGAGGTGTCCAGAAGCCTAGGCTTCGCGGTCAGGTCAGTAAATCCACCACGGGAGCGTGGGAGCTTCTCCCCCTCACCTGTGCAGAAGAGTGTTGGATGGATTGTCTTTGCAGCCCCAGGGCCCACCCTGCTGGCAGAGCCCCCCCGGACCCTCATTTCCCAGGTGGCCGCAGGTAACGTGACTCACGGTCTGCAGCCCTGAGACCGCGTCCTGGCAGGACAGGGGATACTATCAAACCTGTACTTCCCAGCTGGTAACAATTTGAACACCTGGAAACACTTATTAGTGGATAACTGTACTCGAGGTCGTCAATTGAAATATGATGCCTTATTCTACAACGCCAATTCCTGCTTCACTAAAGCCCAAACATTGCTACATCTGTGGGATCTTCTTGGGTTTTTTTTGAATATCCATAAACAATTATTAATTGGTTGTTTCGATTGTGACAACATTTCTGTTTTATTTTTGTAAGACATTGGTGTATGTTTTTCTAAAATCGTAACAGTCTCAGACAAAAGTGTCAGGTGGCAAAATTAACTTCCGTGCAGGGGAGAGTTCATTAGCTGGCAGAGGGAATCTGGTGTGTTTGTGTCTGCATCCCCTTGAAATGAGCCAGTGAAGCGGATTTCAGTCTTTCTCACAGTTCTTTGTAATGCTAAAGCAATCTAAAATGTGCTGGGTACAAGTCATCATGAAATATTTGATAAAATGAATAGCTCCACTGGTCATTAGGTGCTTCTAATTAATAATAGAACAGAGTTAATCCTTACACACTTGGAAACCCATTTTAATTCGATTCATTTAAATTCTACGCCATTATTTTTGTGGGTAGACAGGAAGAGCAAGCACATCACTTTGTCCAAGGATTTAAGACGTCTTTAAATTGCAATTACTGTCATTTCTTGATTTGGAGATACCAATTACAGGACAAGAAAGTAAGTTTATAAAGGCTGCTCTTTTCAAGGAGGAGCCTAGTTTCAACTGCAGGGAAGAAGTAGTTTCCCAGCAAAACAAGAAAATCCAGCCAAGGCGCTGTCATGTATCAATAGCTTGTTGAAACAAGTGTGTCAAATGCAGATTTCTGGGGAGAAAAAAAGAGGGTGGTAGTTAGTATTTGAGCAATTTCACGCATGAGATTGAGATTTTCAACCTCTATTTTCAACTTTCCCTAATTCAATTTTGCACGTCTTATGCAAAGACATAATTTTTTTAAGGATTTTATTTATTGATTCATGAGAGAGAGAGAGGCAGAGGGAGAAGCAGGCTCCCCACTGAACAGGGAGCTTGAGATGCGGGACTCGATCCCAGGACTCTGGGATCATGACCTGAGCCAAAGGCAGAGATTAACCGACTGAGCCACCCAGGCGCCCCTGAATTCTATTTCCTGTATGATTTATTATGACCACTATTACTTGACGCCCCCGCCAAGATATGCTCTTCTGTACCCTCTGAGTTTAGGCCAGTCTCCTTTAGGATAGACAACTTGCTTTTGTGTTCCCTTTCTTCATTAGTGAAGAGGGGTCTGGGGGGCGCAGACTCTGCTGTGCACAGGTGCATGGACAGTCCATTCAGCATCTGTGAGACAGCTGCCTGCGAGACCTTCCTCCAAGCAGCGTGGGTGGCTCTGTCTGTTTGCTGGGGCATGAGACTCCCTCAAGAGGCTGGTGCCATTTTCCTACTGGCTGGTAAACACTGAATATCACCCTGTGGTTTGTCTGATATTTATGTATATTCTCAGATCTTCGTACAGAGTGTGAGATGGGGCGCCTGCTTCACTTTCTGCTGTTTGGCGGGCTCTTGTTGTGTGGGATTCCGTGTGCCCGAGGAAAGAGCCCTGTTCACCCCTACTATCTGGCCACCTTAGCATGAGCAAGAGGGTCTCCTCCTGTGTCAGTTACCGTAGCATGCAAGTGATTTGATCTCTCACCCAAACTGGTGGGTCACACACACACACACACACACACACACACACACACACACACACACAAGAGGGCGGAAGAAAGCACACACACTGTGAAAGAAAGTGGCTAGTTAGGGACCTTGTGCTGGTGGCATTGTGTAAGCAGCCCACCCTGAGTTTTACATTGGGGGGGGTGGTCCTTCTTAACCTCGAGGCAGGAGCACATGGGATTCGTCACGTATAAACCTGGCAATGACATCACCCTGCTCTACACCGGAGTCTGGTCATCCCAGGATTTGTTCACAAAGTATGTGAGTATTTCTCTTCAAAGCAAATTGATTTTCGAAAGCCAAACGCATTTTCTATTCCTTCAGCATGCCCTTTTATGGCTACCCTGTCCTCGGCACTCCCCGAGAGCGCAGGAACCTAGTGACGGAGGGTCCAGGGGACAGACACAAGCCAAGCAGTGAGACTGACAGAGGTCATGTTTCCAGAATATTTGAGAAGTAGGAGAATGCTATGTCTTTTCAAATAGGGCGCACAGTGGATGGCACTTAGCTCACTTTTTCAACTCTCAGCAAAAAAGCATCTCTGCAGTGTTCTGACTGCTAGAATTTATAGAGACTTATTTTTCTCCATTATTTTGTAAACTTGGATGCTATTAACTTAGCAATCTTAAAATAACACTCAAAAGTGACAGGCATCAACTATGAAAAGAAAGGGAAAGTTTCTATTTGGACAATGATTCCTCAAACGTTTTCAGTGTGGTGGCTATTTCTAGCAGGGATTAGACTTTCTGAGCCAGCCGGAGGGTGGAGGTCAAGCCACGTGTGAGGCACCTTCTGAGTTCCGTGGTGTCTGTGTGTCCGAGAGCCACAGACACTCACCTGCCGCAAAGGAGGCACTAGCTTCTCCCTCCCTCCCTCCCTCCCTCCCTTCCTTCCTTTTTTTTTTTTTTTTCCTATTGTTGTCTCCAGTTAAATTCTGTCTTTAGATTCTAGAAAAAACACTGGGTGATTCAAGCGATCCCTTGGCCCTCTGAAGTCACAAGGGAGGGGAGAACCACTAATGAGCTCCTTATCTCCATGAGATAATGGAAAGGAAAGAAGCCCACAAAACTCTTATCACACACAGTGAAGAGAAGCTGTCCTCTGGAATTCTGGTTTAGTGGGTTCTGACAATGAGGATGGGAAATCCAATCGAAGACACGGAATCCCTGACGTTTGACCATCTGTGACGTTCAGGCCCACCCGTCCTGTGTCTGCTTCGTCTGCTTCAGCTGGAGATCCAGGCAAACTGAAGGGGAAGCCCCAGGCTCCCTGCGGTGGTGCTCAAGCTCTGTCCTTGTGTGGGATGCTCTGCGGTCCCATCCCAGCCATCAAGAAATACCAAAGCTGCTCTGCTCCTCGCAGCTTTCATAAACCAGTGTTGCACCTGCTGAGAAAGTCTCTGTGTGCGAGTGACCAATACGTGCAGTCCCCAGGGCTTATTCAGGCATGACTTGTTGCACGTGCCCCTGTGTGTGTGTGTGTGTGTGTGTGCGTGTGTATGTGTGGTTCTGTGAAGTTATAGCACACATGTGGGTCCCTGTAACCTACCCACATAAGGAGCCGCCCTACCACCACCACCACAGGGCTTGGGCTGTTCATTTATAACCACACGCATAGTCCCTGGTTACCTCGTCCCCAGGGGGGACAGCCTTGACAGCCACTGGCCACCTCTCCATCTCATCAACTTTATCATGTAAGAATGTTATATAAAAGGGATTGTGCAGGGGCGCCTGGGTGGCTCAGTCGGTTAAGCGTCTGCCTTCGACTCAGGTCATGATCCAGGGGTCCTGGGATCGAGCCCCACATCGGGCTCCCCGCTCAGTGGATGTGTGTGGGGGTCTGCTTCTCCTTCGGACTCTTCTCTCAGAGTAAGTCTTTTGAGATCCATCCAGGTTGTTGAGTGGATCACTGGCTTGTCCTTTTGTATCGAGAGCAGAGTGGTGCTCCATACTGTGGAGGCACAGCCGCTGGTTCACCCATTCGCCCATGGAAGGACATCTGCTTACTTTCAGGTTTTTGCCTGTTATGATGAGAGCTTCTGTGGACACTTGTGTACAAGAATGTGTGTGAACACCAGTGTTCATTTTATTGGGATAAAGACCCAATAGGAAAATTGCTGAGTCAAATGGCAAGTGTGTGTATGTTTTGTTCTGTAAGAAATGGCCGTATTGATTTCCAAGGTGAAAAAGAAAAACAAACAAACAAACAACAACAAACAAAACATGTTCATACCCCATGATGTGTGTGTGTGTGTGTGTGTGTGTGTGTGTGTGTCTGTGGTGAGATCGGTCTTTACATCCAAACAAAATTGTGTGTCGAGGGGGCCATCCAGCTTCTTCAGGGCGATCACATAAAAGGTGTTAGCACTGATCATATGTACTGAAGATCAGAATTTCTTCTTCTGTTTTGGGAGAATCTTATGTATCTGCAAGAAAGGGAAGGAGCCATAATTAAGGACTAAAGCCATTATCCAATTGGACTCGAGAAAGACTTAAGTCATTAATTCTTTAAAAAGTAACAAATGTTCCAGACCCAAACCTCATATGCTAAACTTCATGCCAGTATATACAGAGATGTCCGTGGGATGACCCAGCATTGCTGCATCCAGGAAGGAGGACAAGGGGGAAGGGTGGGAGGGACTTGTCCCTGTGTCTTCATCCATAAAGCTGCAAAGAAAGACATGATCTGATTTCCAAAATATAACTCCAAAAGGTTATATTTTTAAAAGGGAGTGTAATATAATTATAGTATAATATAATATAAAAGGGAATATAATATAATTAAGATTATAATTGTGCTTATAAGAAATCGGAAGCTTAACATAAAAGTCGGGACCTGTTAATGGAAGAATCACTTGGGCAAATCAAAAGACTCAAATGAACTTTCGAAGACAAAGTGTGATGACAATTCTAGCTACTTCCATTGTTTGATCCATAAAGAGCATCATCTTATGTACACGAGGAACCGGATTTTGATATTTAAAATAAAAGGTGCTGAGGAAAAGATCATATAGACATTGCATGTCTCCTGACTCTGAGAGTTATTATGCATTTGTGAGTATTTCAAATTTGTAAATATTTCAAAGCCTGAGCCTTCCTCTCCTGGTCTAATGATAAATATAATGAATAATACTTCTGGTTTTCTAAAGGTCTTTATTTTTTTTAAAGATTTTATTTATTTATTTGAGAGAGAGAATGAGAGAGAGAGAGAGAGCACATGAGAGGGGGGAGGGTCAGAGGGAGAAGCAGACTCCCCGCTGAGCAGGGAGCCCGATGCGGGACTCAATCCCGGGACTCCAGGATCATGACCTGAGCCGAAGGCAGTCGCTTAACCAACTGAGCCTCCCAGGCGCCCTTTCTAAAGGTCTTTAAAACATAAAAAGAGAGCCTGTGGTTTGGACACGTTTAGTAACATTTAGTATGCAAAAATGGAATGTAATGTGTTAAATGTAATTTTACATATACGAGTAAGGTTTTCTTTGGGGCAAAGACTTGCTTTTTCTCCCTCTGTTCAATTTAATCTTAGAGCTCTGATTGCTTTAATGCTCATTTTTGGGGACAAGAAGATAGTATCATCAATGAAAATAATTTTATCAGAAGCTAGCATGACACAGGGTGTATCAAAAGAAGCTGATAGGCTAGCATGTTAAAATCATTCTAAGCATGTCAGATGATTCTTAATTAACGAGTGTCATCCTTTCCCCACGAGAATGCACGGGATTAAAATTATTATTATGCTAACATTGGCCGTTACTGATAGAAACAAATTGCTCTATTTATGTTATAGATCGCATAGATTTCATTTATGTTCCTGGTGATTTTTTTTCTATAGTTGAAGAACTGGGAGAGCTAAAGTTTAGAAGGAAATCTTATTATTGTGGCACCATAAAGCATCCTTACAACTTACCTGAGATACAGTTGGAGATTTATCTGACAGAAAGCATATAATTTAACCGCATTCCCTTGACTAGACTACAATTATTTCTTGAGTCAAACTAATAAGATCTATCGACTGATTGTATATTGAATAAATTGCTGCACTCTGAATCTCGGATATGCAGTGGGGAGAGCAGGCTCTTACCTGAGCAATCCCCCCTCTTGAAGAATCAGAGCTGACTTTGATAAATATGGGGATAATTTCACATTTGCCAAACAAACAAACCACCACCAGTGACAGAAGCCAAAGATCCTTCCCACATGAAATGCACTGAAACGTAAACTCTTTGAAATATTTCTGAAGTCTGATATGTTATGAAAGAGAAGATACAGATATTTAATACCCTTTAGCTAGGGTGTGTCTTGAGAAATGCAATTATATAAACCTCTGTAAACCAAAATCCTCTTAGCTTTGGAAAACAAGATGAGTTTCTTAGCTGATTTATATGGAATCCATCAATAGGTAAATGGAAGAGAGGAATGTGTGGGATTTCTAGTTATTTTGGAGCCAGGGAGGGCATAGATAATTCAGAATTTCCTAGCTATCTCTTTCCCAACCCACCATATTAATACTTCTTTCTTTCTCCTCTTTACATTTTATATTTAAAAAAGTTTTCTGCTTAAACTGGATAACGATTTCAGAAGAGTGAAATGATAATGGTGTTACTGATTCAGGAGACCTCAATATAATCAGGATTGTAGTATTCTGTCGTATATTTGCTTTTTGTTTCTGTCTGCTATTTTTTCACCTTCTTAGAGATTTTTCTTTTTGCTGTTTTCTGTAAAGAAAGTTTAAAATATATATTTAGCTCAATCTGTCAACTTTGTTCAAAGTTTAACTTTTGATAACCTGCTTCGAGCTCACCAGAACTAGCTACTAAATTGTTTTATTTTTCCTTCTGTTGGTCAAAGCTCACAACTCATTTCTATTCATATTTCTGTGACTTGTGCCAACCAGCACAGATCTGTATGGACTCCCCACTAATATCAAGAGTTGAAAATACAAAAGTGTATCTATAAGCTCTAGGAAATAATTAGAAGGAAATCAGAAATAATAAGAAAGTTAATATTTTGGCCCATTTTAATAAAGTATGGTACTTTTTTGTATTAAATAACTAGCTCAAAAACGTAATGAGAAAAAGATTCTATGCTTCATCGAAATAAAAAATGGAAGGTAATTAAAATTATGTTTTAAAATGCACGGTGCTTATAATATGTAATCAGATACGCGAATTAAGACCATTGTATTGAGAGATGTCATTATCTTATATTAGAGGACTCAAAATCATTAATTTAATGCACAGTGCTGTAATTTTGTGATTGAATCCATCCAACATTAATTGAAGACTTTATTAAAATTTCTATAAACATTAATTCACTTATCGCAGCCTCTGTAAGGTATGATTCTTATTCTGATCATCCCATTACAGTTTGAAGATAGTAAACGACAGAGGAGCAAGACATTCAGGGTCTTAATCCAAAACCGCGTGGTCAATATCCCCAAAATAACATTTAATAAAACCTAACAGAACAATTCTACAGTTTAACTGGATGAATAAAAGTGAGAGACACCGTGGAAGCCTCTAAAGTCAATTTTTTGTGAAGAAGAACTTAGTTTTCATCGAAAGTAGATGGGATTCAAGTACGATCATTGACATATCTTGTATTGCTTTCAGAAGTCAAACAAATGCATGAAGTCAAACATTTCCTCTAGGGGAAGACATGAAGTCCGTGGATGTGCCAACTACCCATGTAATCATTATTACATTCCAAATAGAGGGGTGAGTAATGAGTTATCCTAAAATAGTAGACGGACCATTGGAAAAAGAAAGGTCTACCCTGTTTACTCATCACACAGTTCACCACTAATGAATTCAGAATCAATCTCAGGACTAACTGATTTACGTACGATTGAAAATGCAGGGCGGTTGGACCCAAGTAAGCTTTTGAGGCATGTTGTCAGAAGCTGAGCTTCAAACAAAGTTGATAGACTGGACTAAATATATATTTTAATCTCTCTACAAGAGATGGCAGAAAAGAGCAACAAAACCACCTTTAAAAAGGTTGAAAAATACAAACAGACACAAAAAGCCTGGGTGACTCAGTCGGTTAAGCATCCAACTCTTGATTTCAGCTTAGGTCATGGTCTCAAGGTCGTGAGATCAAGGTCCACATCAAGCTTTGTGCTGGGTGTGAAGCCTGCTTATGATTCTCTCTCTCTCTTTCTGCCCCTCCCCATGCTGACATACACTCCTTCTCTCTCTCAAAAACAAACACACAAACAAACCTAAAAAGCAAATATATGACAGAATGCCATAATCCTGATTATACTGAGTTCTCATGAACCTGGAAAACAGTAGAACAATAGACATCAGGAGAGGACATTACAACCGATTAACCAGAGAAAACTTATATTTGAAATGGGGAGCCTGGGTGGCTCAGTCGGTGAAGCGTCTGCATTTGGCTCAGGTCATGATCTCTGGGTCCTGGGATCGAGTCCCACATCGGGCTCCCTGCTCAGCTGGGGACCCTGCTTCTCCCTCTGCCTGTCACTCCCCCTGCTTGTGTGCTCTCTCTCTCTCTCCCTATAACAAATAAATAAAATCTTAAAAAATATATAAAGATTATATAACAATGTATTTTAAAATTAACATATATAATTTGTATAAATATATAAGTATTTTTCAATTACAGTCCTTGATATTACTATATTAATACTCTCAATATGATAATATTAATATATTACAGATTAAAACAATTTGATACTTTAGATCACCCAGCAGAATGGCTAATATTAAATGGTATATTTATATATAATTTTTAGGCAAGAAAATTTACCACAAATATCAGCATTTCTTTTCTTTTAAAGATTTTATTTATTTATTTGAGAGAGAGAGAATGAGAGACAGAGAGCACGAGAGGGAAGAGGGTCAGAGGGAGAAGCAGACTCCCCGCTGAGCAGGGAGCCCGATGTGGGACTCGATCCCGGGACTCCAGGATCATGACCTGAGCCGAAGGCAGTCGCTTAACCAACTGAGCCACCCAGGCGCCCAAATATCAGCATTTCTAAGGAATTCTTCTAAGAAACAATTCTAAGGAATTGTAAGCATTCAACCGAAAAACAGAATTTTCAGAAATTTATTTTTTTATCTTTAAAATTTTTATTTATTTAATTATTTTTAGTAGTCTCAATGCCCGACGTGGGACTCAAACTCATGACCCTGAGACTAAGAGTCGCACGCTCCACCCAAAGAGCCAGCCAGACACCCATCCAGCAACTTTTTCTAATGGAATTATTGAATGTCTTCCTAGGTTACTTATCACACTGTTTTTATAATCCTGAAAATATATTTTTTTCCATAAGAGTTTAAACAAAAATATTATCCAGCCATTCACAAATTTTTCCATATGTGTGTATCTCAAAACGGAAGAACGTTCCATTAAGTGAAAAGAACATTATAAAGTTTGCTCCAGTTGCGTACACAAAGTAACAGAGATCCCATTTTGGTTAAATAGTTGCAAAAACATACACACATGAGCACACCTGTATTTATGTGTTCATAATGAAATTTCTGCAATTATATACATAATGTGTTTGTTCCTAGGTTATTGGATAAGGTTCCATGTTCCCATTGTATTTTCTTTTGTGTATAATGTAATGTTTGTGTATTGATTCTGTATTCTGAGATAATTAAAGATTAAACCATACGTAAACGACTAATTTCAAATAAACTAGCTTTAATACCAGCGACAAATACACACAAGGATATGTCAAAGGAGACTTTGCCAAGCAAGGATATTCCTGTCAGTTATAATAACCATCAGTTCAGGTAAGGCTTTTCATTAGAGTTTTGTGGTTTTGCTCTAAATATATTCAGTATGTTAATCTGAATGAATGTCCAGCGTGTATATCTCCCTTAAGCTTAAAATTGATTAGTTTAGATGTTTTGTGTGGTTTTTCAAAGCACTCAAAACAGCACAGCAGAGGAACTTTAGTGGGACTATTCCATGGTCCTTGGGAAAAGGCTCCAGCGTCTAGCGTCCTCCTGTTTCTGGGTCCCTTTCTGGGCATCGAGTCTGTAAGGTGGCACCCTGGGCGGGACTTCTGCAAGCAGGGTCCCTCTGAGCCAACAGTAACTTGCCCGAGGTCCTCTGCTCCAATTTAAAAATGATCTCTTTCCTGGTGTGCTTGATGTCACCACTAACAGAATGAGTTTCCCTGCTGGGAGCACAGCCACTGTTTCTTTTTTCTGGGGGACTGAGCCTTCTGAGCGTAGAAAATCAATGCGCTCTTCACAGGGGCAGAGGAGGGAGGCTGGCAGCCACCACCAGGAGACTGCTTTGGAAAATGGTTATTCATACCCCTTCAGCTGCCGAAAAGACACTTTCACTTCAGAAAACAACCAGTATCGTCCCTGTCAGCATCCAGCAAGTAAACAGGCAAGTTATCTCTCTAATATGAAAATAAAGTAAAACTTCTAGCCTCTGAGTGAAGTGTTCATTCCTCGTCCACATCGGACAGGAGGCATCTTCCGTGCCCCGGCAGGACACCATCTATAGAACCACCTGTCTCACCTGAACTTCAACCAGTTGCTGGAAATACTCATTTGTGAGGCTTCTTTCATTAGAGTAATATTACTTCTTTTGTTGGTTGTCTCTGAGAAAGATTTTTCTTTGCAATAAATCGTTATGCATTGCATATTAGCTCCCTGCCATAATACAAGGACAAAAATAAAATAGCTTTCTTCACTGTCAGCAAGCTGTTTAACATGAATCTCAAAATATTCTGAGTAGCTTGAGAAAAGGTAAAGACAGTTTATTAACTCTGAGGGTTACCAATCGTCAATGCATATTAATTGATTGCTGTTTTAAATAAAGGATCTTCACATATTTGCTTAGAATAATAAGAATGCTTGCACCTCACAGATCACTGGAAGATATTCAAGAACACATACTGAAACCTCCTGAAGAAAAGGAAATGGAAAATCAGGTCCAACTCTCCACTGAAAACTAACTTCATCCGGCTACAGAACCCTTTAATGAAAAGTGACGGAATACAACCTAAATGTCAAATGGCATAATCTCGTATCTGAAATATTGTAATCAGATTAAATAGGTAGTGAGGTTGCTTTCTTGAATTCCTAAGCAGCTGGGGGAAAAAAAAAAAGTAACTTTGTTTTCTCATCAAGGAGTTTGTTTAATATGTACTTATTTAAACTGCAAACGGTTTGAGGTTTTCCTTCCACAAACAGGTCACGTGCTTGTCCCACGTGAACCGCAGCCCTTTGGAACAGGCTTGCTCGGGTGATCAGCAGCTGGCTAAGGAGGAGCCCAGTGCTGCTTTGACCACTTGGATGCAGTCACTGAAGCCAGCAGTCAGCCCTCACCAAAGGAGGACCAAAGCTTCCTTTGACCTTCCCTCCCACATTTAACTAAAATGTACAGAATGCAACGAAACCAGTGCCACAAGGGAGTTTTATAGCAGTAAATGCACATGCTAGAAAAGAAAAGAAGTCTCAAACCAATAAGATAAGCTTCCACTTAAGAAATGAGAAAAAGAAGAGCAAAATGAGGCCAAAGGGAGTAGAAAGAAGGGAATAATAAAGAGCTGAACAGAAATCATTAAAATCGAAAATAGGAAAACAAGAAAAAAATCAATAAAACAAAAAGTTGTTCCTAAAGCAATAAAATCATCAAATTTCTAGCAAAACTGGCATTAAAAAAAAAAAAGGAAGGCACAATTTACTACTGTCAGGAACGAGACAAGGGGTATCACCATAGACGCCGCAGATACCGAGTGATGGCAAGGAAACGCTACAAACAACTCCACACAACAAATTGTACAACCAATGGACCAATTCCTCTAAAAGCACAAGTTAATACAAATCACTGACTATAAAGAAGATAATTTGCACAGCTTTATAAGTATTAAGAAAACTGAACTCATAATTTTAAAAATTACAAAACAAATTTTCCCAGGCCCGCTGGTATTCACTAGCAAATTTCTCCAAAGGACTGATGCAGATTTTACACAAAATCTACAAGAAGATACAAGAAGAGGTAATGCTCCTTGATTCATTTTAAGAGACCAGTATGGCTCTGATATCAAAACCTGATAAGAAAGAGACAGCAAATACCCACAAAAAACCTGCAGTCTGGTGTTTCTCATGAACTTAGATGGAAAAATCCACACAATTTTAGAAAACCAAACCCAACGATGCGGGAAAAGATTAATAGCACACGACTAAGTGGGATTTATTCCAGGTATGCAAGGTTGTTTCAACATTTGAAGATCAGTCACTGTAATACAATGTATGAATAGGCTAAAGAAGCAAAATCACATTATTCTGTAAATTGAAGCAGGCAAAGCATTTAGCAAAATCCATCCATTCGTGTTAAAAATTTTGTTACTATTTTATTTTTATTTATTTATGTATGTATTTATTTGATTGAGAGAGCGAGCGAGAGCACATGAACAAGGGCAGGGAGGTGGGAGGAAGGACAAAGGCAGAGGAAGACAGAAATCCCAAGCAGGCTCCATGCTCAGCCCAGAGCCTGACAGGGGGCTTGATCTCATGACCTTGAGATCGTGACCTGAGCCAAAATCAAAAGTTGGATGCCCAACCGACTGAGCCACCCAGGGACCCCTCTTTTACTATTTGAAAAGATAAACTGAGGCACTTTAAATTTTTCAGGAGTTTATTTGAGAAAACATAGGAGCACTCCATGGGCAGGCTCTAGGGGAGAGGCTTTTAGAGAGCTATGCACAAGAGAGGCAAGCGAAATATTTGATCGGCTAGAGTTTAAATGGTTGCCTTATTTGGGAAAGCCTAGTTGGTTGGTTGTGATTGGTTGTTCTTAGGTTCCGATGTCTGAACCTGGAGGCATTTTTAGGGGTTGACTCTGGCTTAGATTTTGTTT
Source organism: Eumetopias jubatus (assembly GCF_037043125.1). NCBI lineage: Eukaryota > Metazoa > Chordata > Mammalia > Carnivora > Otariidae > Eumetopias > Eumetopias jubatus. The sequence continues at coordinate 3,378,514 of NW_028274820.1, forward strand.
TTTTAGTTTTTTTTTTTTTTTTGCCAATGCATTAGCGCTACTTCAGTCTACAGCTCCTTGTTTACTTTAACGATTAGGAATAGAAGGAAACTTGCTCAATCACAAAGAAATCTATTAGAAAGACCTTACAGCTGCATCATATTTAACAGCAAAGGACTAAGCACTTCCCCTCAAAGATCAGAAACAAGGCAGTTATATTTATTCTCTCTGCCCCTATTCAATAGAGTACTGCAAGTTCTAGCCATTGCAAGAAGTCAAGAAAAATAAAAGCCACATAGTCTTGAAAAGAGGAAACAAGACTGTCACTAGTTGCAGATGATGGCCTGATTGTCTAACGGAATAGCCCACATAATTCACAAAACACAACTCCCAGAACTACTGAGGGAGTTTGGTAAGGCGAGGTAACACACAAAAATCTATTGTATTTTTATATGCTAACAACAAACAAGTGCAAGCAAGAATTTTAAAAAACACAATACCATCTACATTAACAAAAATGAAATTCATAGGTATAAATTTAAGAAAACATGTCCGGGATCATGTAAATTGTAAAATTGTATGCTAAAGCTGTAATGTAAAAATTGCAAAATTTAAAAGAAATGAAAGGAGACTGAAGTAGACCAGAGACACACTGTGTTCACAAATTGGAAGACACACATTGGCAAGACACCGCTTCTCCTTTAACTGATCTGTAAGTTTAATGCAGTTCCTACCAATATCTCAACGAGGGCCTTTTTTTTAAAGATTTTATTTTATTATTTATTTGAGAGAGAGACTGTGAGCACAAGGGAGGGACGGAGGGAGAGAAGCAGACTCCCTGTTGAGCAGGGAGCCAGAGGTAGGGCTCGATGCCAGGACCCTGGGATCATGACCTGAGCTGAAGGCAGACGCTTCGCCAGCTGAGCCACCCAGGTGCCCCTCTATCATCTCATTTATATTAACTAGTTGGTAATCTCCCGTTAGAGCTCATGTCTCTCCCCCATGTATTGACGTGTATCAGTAGAGACTCATAGATTCCTATTTACCTCAATGTGTCACAATGCACTACTATTTATTGGAAGCTCAGTGTGTCCCAGACTTGGCCAGTGGGAATCTTTTCAGCTAGCTCATTTGTCCCCCTGACACATCTCATCATGCTTTGAGTGCTTCCTCACATCCTGCCCGGTACAAGACATTCCAGGGTCATCTCGTACTTTCTCTGCCCTAGCCCTGATATGAAGGATCGCTCATTCTTTGCTGTTGGGATGGCATGACTTCTGGTCCCTCCTACACAGAGCCAGAAAAGAAATTCATGTGCACACACACACACACACACATATATCCAATCTGTTTCCATATTTATCTGTAACAACCATGAAATCACGCCTTGACCTTGGGATACTAGTCCGATGCCACACGGTTACTCCTAGCCTTATTCATGTCTTTGTTTTTAACTCCCTTCTGCAACCTGGCTCCCATTATACCTGATACACTTACTCATATGCTTACTCATGTAATCTCTTGGCCAACAGAGCATTCACACAATCTCACGTACTTCTGACAGCCACCACCCCAGGGGTGTCACCCTAATATACTGTCCTGGCCATGCCTCCTCCACCCAATTGCTTAGACCCTACAGGAAGGTGTGAGAAAATTTTGTTAACAAAAAAGTACTTTGAATCAAAAAGCACCCAGCAACTTGCAGAGAACACCAAAACTGCTCAGTAAATTTTATCTAAACTAAATTATTTTTCCTCATAAAATATTTAATAGACTGTCCCCAAATAGATATTTCACTGGCCTCATTTTTCTTAAGGAATTAATTGCACGTTCATTGTCTGTAGTCTTTAGCCTCTATTTTTCCCCTCATAAAATGTTCTAGTTTTCTTTTAGATTCTAATTGTTTGCTTTATTTTCTGTACCTGTTTGGTAGGTAGAGAGTGATGGTCTCACTCTTCTGGTTGGCTTTTATCTATGTTCACGCATCCAGCTTACTTTTATAGATTTTTCTCTTCAATTGAAAAATACTAAAACTGAAAACAAAACCATGCTTTCATCTCATCCTCAAGGCTTGCTTTTTGGTCACTTTGCTTCAACAGAGCAATTATATTTACAATGGTTATTTAAAGTCCCGTGTCTGTGGTTAATTATGGCACTGTTAGTCTCGGACATAGTTTTCTGATTTTGATCCATTAGTCTATTACATGAGCAATTTATGGAAAAAATGATGTCTGTCTGGGGCCCTTACGTTATTTATAATAAAACTCTCCTTCAAAGAATCTTTGGACGATGTCTCCAGAATTATAGAATGAGCACAAATTAGTTTTCTAAAACCAGAAACTGGTGATTAAGTTTTGTCATGTTTTCTGTCGATTACTGCCTCATGGGTCTGATGCTATCAATGCATTTCTGCAAGGTAAAGGTGGTTAGAGATTTCACTGCTTAGCATTTCCTTCATCAAACGATCCCTGAAAATGCAGTGGAAGGAAATTCGTTCTGAAGATAAAAGCCAGCTCTGGTGTTTAGCTATTAAGGATGATTTAGTGTTTAGCAACTTAATATTCCCCACACAGCCCGCCACAGAGTAATGGCATAGATCTTGTGATTAAAATGTTTACAAATAGGTATTTTTGAAGGTTGTTTGCATGAATATCTCAAATAGTAAAAGTCAATAAATCTTTGCACCGCTCTAAGGGTGTTATTTAACTAATTGGATAAATCACCAAGTTCTACAAAGCAATTTTAGACCGCTAGATTTACAATACATCAGAGCTGATCTCTATTTAAATTTTCCATTACAAGATAAATGTTTATAAACAAATAGTAGGACCTGAAATAATGCTGATCATACATCTGCAGCACAAGAGGAAATACTTAAAGGAAAGAAACTAAATTTCATGTGAAATCATTCCCAAGGTGGCAGGTTTGGGTCATGCTTCATGATGCAACTAAATAATTTTTGCCCTGGGCTAATTATGTGTTTGCCTCTCTTTCTCCTCCTCCAGGTTTTAAGTGACTTGAATGTTTTTGAAAATAATAATGCTGCATAAGATTTAGAAAGAATGTCAGCAATATTAAAGCATATTGTACACAAGCAATTAAAGAATGTGTGACCACACTGGCAAATTCACCCACCAGCCAGCACTGATTTTACATGTATGCACAACCATTATGCAATAAGACATACAAGATATGCTTTTTGTGTTTGCCGTGAAGAAAATCACTATATTTGAGAAAACTGGCTCGGGTGCGGGATTTCTTCGGTTGGAATCCCAGTGCTATCATTTTCTGGCTGTGTGAACTTTCTAACATTTCTGTAACTCAGGTCCTCGGTGAGTAAACCTGGGGAAAATCAAGAGGCCAACTTTAATAAATGAACACATAGAAGGCATTCAGAATATCATGAGCAATCAATATTGCCAGTGTCTTTGAAAGATCCTTATTTGAGTGCCATTATTTGAATCATATTATTCAGAGATATTAGCCAACATTAGAGACATTTTTATGGGCCCCTCACTTAAGTGACAGAGCTTTGTAGATAAAAGTACTTTAGCAGATGGTCATCCCCCCATTTTCCCCAATGTTAAGCACTGTTTCAGCTCCCTGTAATCCTGAATTTTTACCTACTGGCAATGAAAACTCTATTCTACATTAGAATATTTCTAGTGTAATTTTCCCTTAGCTTTCACTCGTGGAATAATGACTCAAAAGTTGACATTTATGCTGAGATTTTGCATATTTCCTCACGGAATTTTTTAGAGTTTATAACTGAGTGCTACAAGCCAAGGAACGTTTAACTTGTGTGTTTGTCCATTCACTCATTAATTTATTGAATAAACAAGTATTCACTGGGGCACATGGGTGACTCAGTCAGTTAAGCTTCCAACTCTTGATTTCAGCTCAGGTCATGATCCCAAGAGTTATGAGATCAAGCCCCAAGTCAGGTTCTGTGCTCAGCGGGGAGTCTGCTTGAGGACTCTCCCTCTGCCCCTCTCCTTGCTCACTCTCTCTCGCTAAAATAAAAATAAATATATCTTAAAAAAAAACTTGTATTCATTAACTTCTATGTAGTAAACAGTGCACTGCTAACTGCTGGGGATAAAACAATAAATAATGTAGATGAAATTATATATGTAGATTTGTGTCTATAAAAAATATAATAATCTAGAAACATTTATATATATTTATTATACAAATAATATGAATACTAATATTTGCACTCCTGAAGCTTACAGGTGTTGGGTATAAGATGGGTACAGAAAATTGGGTATTTACCCAAAGCAAATGAAAACCATAATTTAAAAATATATATGCATCCCTATATTTCTTGCAGCTTTATTTACAATAGCCAAGACATGGAAGCAACCTAAGCGTCCATCGATGGGCAAGTGGATAAAGAAGAGGCGGTATGTATTATGCAATGGAATATTACACAACCATAAAAAGGGATAAGATTTTTGCCATTTGAGACAACACGATGGACCTAGAAGGTATTATGTTAAATGAGATAAGCCAGGCTGAGAAAGACAGATACTGTTTGATTTCATTCATATGGGGAATCTAAAAGAACAGAGAAAGCAAATGAGTAAACAAACAGAATGCAGAATCAGACCCAAAAGACCCAGAATCAGACAGAGAAGAAAAGGATGGTTGCCAGAAGGGAGGGGGAAGGGGGATGAACGAAACGGGAGAAGGGGAGGGGGCAGCACAGGCTTCCAGCGACGGAGTGAACAAGTCGCGGGATGAAAGGCACAGAACAGGGAACACAGTCAGTATATTGGGATGGTGCTGGAGGGTGACAGAAGCTAGTTACACTGGTGGTAAGCATAGCATAAGGTACAGAGAAACTGAATCACTCTGTTATACACCTGAAACTAATGTAACATCTTGTGTCAATTGTACTCAAAAAATAAATAAATCAATAAAAATAGAAAACAGGCAGGCATGGAGAAGGCTTCATCACATCACCGACAGGCTGGTGACAGAGACGTCTCAAGTCTGCTCTCCAAGGACTGGGTGGTTTGGATGGCTCAGCATGTGGGATTCTGGGGTACAAGGTGATGGATACGCGTCTCTGACAAAATGTTCCCCTGTGAACTTTGCTTAAAGGTGTGAATAGCAGAAAACATTTCAGTTTTGACCAGTTTCCTCCTTCTCTGTGTTAATAAGAAGCCCATGGGGGCCTTCCTATTAAAACTGATATTCTTGAAATCCTAACGAGGTAATATGATGACATGTAATCAATTGAATTGCACCTTGTGAATACCTATATTATACCATTATGGGATTGTAGTGCACTTGATCCCTTCACCACTAGCATAAAAACAAGGAGAGTGTATCATGCATCTTAAAACTCACCACTACATCAAGCAGAGTGACAGCCAAACAGTGGGTGCTCACAATAAGCTGAAAAATGGATGAATCCATTCATTTGTGATTTAACAGCAAAAACTAATAATAACTAGAATAAAAAAAGAGTTTCTGCTGAAGAGAGAAATCTTAGCAGGGCACTTAAAGCTGACTAATGCAATCATAGCAAATTGAAATCCTAGGGAGTGCGGGTCACATCCATAGTGGTAAGTTTGCTGCAAGGTTTTTCCCCAAAGACAGCAAATATATATATATATATATATATATATATATATATATATATATATATTTTTTTTTTTTTTTTTTAACCTTCCGTGTCAAAGTACATAGACTATACTCCTAGGCTAAGTGTCTACATATCACAGAAGAGAAAAAGAAGAAATGACAAAGGCTTTGAAGTTATTCTTGTGGACTGAATTGTGTCCCCTAAAATTCACAGGTGGAAGCCTTAGCCCCAGGGGGATGGAATTTGGACACAGGGAGGTAAGTGGTAAGTAAGCTAAAATGAGGTCGAATGCCTTGTGCTCACGGGAAATGGGAATTGCAAATCATGTTGGTACTAAGACACATGAGATTGCCCCAGAAGAATGCATTTCACATGACATTTCATGCCACATTAAAGCCCAGGAAAGAGATTTCCAAACTGTAGTCTCCCCCACCCCCCACAGACCATCTAGTTACTTCTCAAGCATGGAGGAGATGAGGATGTAGTGGATTTAAAAAAATAATTATCAGCTAGAGTTGGAGGATCAACAACAGAGATGGGTTTTCTGTTTTGTTTCTGTGGAGAAAGAAGAGAAGCGAAGAGAGTGGGCTCCTTTGAGCAGCCACCAGTAGCTACCCCTGGGTGTCCTTCTCTGGGTTAGGAGTCCTTAAGACCACCTTCAGATTCCGTGATTTTCTAGAAGGACTCACAGACTCAGTGGAAGCTGTTATACCCACAGTTCTAGTTTAGGGCGCTGGAAGGTGGGGGATCAAACCCAGCAGCACAAGGAGAAATGCAGGAGAAACCAGGTGTGAGCTTTCAGGTGTCCCTGTCCAGCGTGGCTGCCTGGAGCCGGGGCGGTGATTAACCCTCCCATCGACAACCTGTGATAGCTGTTACCCACCAGGGGTACTCAGCAGAGCCTCGGCGTTAATCCCATTATCAGGATAAACATTTTTCTGGTCACCTTGTTATCTCCAGGCCTTCCTTGTGAATGCGTGGGGTTTGAGCAACAGGGGCCTCCCGATTTAACATCAGAAACTAATGCATACTGTGAGATGGTGGAAGATGGTCTCTTGGGCTGACGTGGTCATGCAATTGACAATATCATGAAATATGTGACCGCCATATTGGTACAAGGGACATTTTGTAAAGCTGTCTGCGGGTGATGCTAGCAGAGGAGGTGCCACGGACAGAGACTTACACCCAGTGCATGCTTTGAACAAGACGCTGTCAGAGTGGTGTGGGTGGACACCTGCCCAGAGCCGTTCCCTCTTGCCCCGGCCGTAAGCAAGGAGGGACCAAGAGGCTCTGGGTCAGAGGACGGATGTGTTTGATCCAGAGAACGAGGGAGGATGGAGGAACAGCTACACCTTACCCACCAGACTTCTTCCAGGGTCTGACACCAGCTTGGGCTGCCCTCAAGCAGTGGTCAAGGCGAGGCCCGGGACACAGCCTGGCCTCCTCTCCTATTTTCCTCCTGGAGGTCCGGGCCCCAGCCACAGCGAAGGCAAGGTAATTTCCTGCAACCATGTTGGGGGTTGCTCAGGGGGAAGGGAATCAGAAGTGTGCCGTTTGGCACACTGATCAGAACCGGGGTTGAGCATGCCAGCCATCAGTCTAGTATGGCGGTACAACCATTATGAGGTTGTCAGGTGCTCTGTCGTTTGAGTTTGGATGGATTGTTTTTCAAAGATACTTTTCAGAGGCAGAAATGGAACATCCCTGTTCAAAAGAACCGAGCCCCAAGAGAATTAAAAAGGCAGGGGGCAGTTGCAACCAACTGTCAAAGAGTAATGTGAGGGGTGCCTGGGTGTCTCAGTTGGTTAAGCGTCTGCCTTCAGCTCAGGTCATGATCTCAGGGTCCCGGGATCGAGTCCCAGATTGGGCTCCCTGCTCAGGTGGGGATTCGGCTTCTCGCTCTGCCCCTCACCCTGCTCTTGTGTTCTTGGTCTCTCTCAAATAAATAAATAAAACCTTTAAAAAGAGAAAGAAAAGAGTAATGTGAGCTACTGCAGATGCCAAAAGCAGACCAAGGACACTGAAGCACAGGTGTCAGCAATGGCCGACTGGCCTTTGGGATGAAACCAGCAGCAAACGTGTCTGCTCACCTTTCCAATCCCCATGCAAGACGGGTTTTATTCCAGAGACCTAAAATGTTGCAGCTGGTAAATCTTTGTCCAGTGACCTCCTGGGAAAGCCAAGGTATCGTGGCCATAAAATACTCAATTAAACTTCCCAGGTACTGCTGAGAAAAAAGGTTCCCGAATTGTCAAAGGTTGATATCGGCCCCACATTTTATTTGCATTTTTTATTGTGCCATGAGGAGAAGCTCTCGGGAGGTTTCCTTCACCAGATTGTTATTCAGAAGTGATTTTCACTCCAACACACACACACACACACACACACACACGCGCGCGCGCGCACACACGCACGCGCACACGCACACACACGCGCGCACACACACACACGCACACACACACACGCACACACACACACACACACACGCACGCACACACACACACCCCCCGCATCCTGGTAAGAGCTCATTTAATAAGTTGACACAGTAGTTGGACCAGCAAAGTATCTGTAGATATTTCCTTCCACTGTGTGCTAAACTGCTGACTTCCTTTTTGTAAATTATAATATCTAAAGCAAACTCCTCTTGTTCTCTGTTCAAATTACTCTTATTTGCTTCGAAGTGATGCACACTCCTAAATATGAACCTAATTATTGTTATTCCCCTGCCCTAATTTATCTTGCACCTGATTGTGGCAATAGGTTTCAATAGTTGACTCTGGTTTCTCCAGTCATGATTTTACAGGGCTTTATCTCATCCCTGGGCTTAGAACACCCTTACCTGGCTTCCAATCACATACAGAGTAGATCTTGAACTTGTCACAACCCTATCTTTATCCAGAATATTTTCTGAACTACCTAGCCATAGCACTCACCACCCACTCCCAGAACAAGAATGTATCTGTACAGCACAGAATGTCTTCCCATCTTCATGGTGAACTCCAAGCTCTCTTTTTTTTTAAAGATTTTATTTATTTATTTGAGAGAGAGAGAAAGAGAGAGAGCACAAGCAGGGGAAAGAGTAGAGGGAAAGGGAGAAGCAGACTCCCCCAGTGAGCAGGGAGCCCGATGCGGGATGGATCCCAGGACCCTGAGATCATGACCTGAGCTAAAGGCAGACGCTTCACTGATTGGGCCACCCGGGGCCCCCAAGCTCTATTTTTTTAAAAACATAACTCAAATACCAGGTGATCAGCGGCTCGTTCCCTTATGCCTCAGACAAGTTTATGAGCCCCTCACGCACTGCTCCCTTTGCTCATGTTGATATTCTAACGCAACAATGCATGGTTTTGCAATTATTTACCTGTGGTCTCCCCATGGGTTTCTGGGCTCTGGAAGTGAAAGGGCCAGGTCTTGTCCTCAGTTAGGACCTTCACGACTTCCTTGGATGTCTGACGCCATCCATTTGTGGAAATCACACGTCACTGGCTTTGGTTCATATCGTGATTAAGGGGATAACAGAGAGAAAGGTCTATAATCCTTGTGCCTCAGGGCCTCCCCTGAGCTATTCTGTGGGATGATCAGAAAGGAAGATGGAAGTGACGCCGTAAATAATATGCACACGTGTGGAGCACATCCTCTCGGAATAATTTCAAAAGCAGCACCTCTTCTCAAGCTCGCTGAGTGTTCACCCCGTACGGGTTTTTATCACAGGTTTCAAGATGAAGAGACCGAGACACCAAGAGGGAAATGATAAATAATATGACCTTCAAGACACTAGCTTTGCTCAACTCAGCATCTGGATCCTTAATGTAGTCCCAGGAAGTTGGGGGGGAAATTATAATAAGCTGATATTTCACATTATGTCAGCAATTTTCTAGACCATTGTATTATCTCATTAACTCATATTGTATTCATTCTTGCTGCTCCATAAACATATGGTTATTAGTTTAGAATATTATTAGCATAAATGCAATCTCAAGTAACATGAAAAGTAACACGGAGAACTCAGAATCAGCCAAGAAACAGCGGCGGCACGGGTTCATTGGAACCTCACTTATTAGCATAAAGGAACAAGCAACCGATTAGGGATTTAGAAATAATAAGATAGTCCCACTGTTTACAAGGCAGTAACAGTATGCAGTGATAAGAAGCAAGTCGTACTTTGATGACCATTCAAAAGGTTCTTTACCTCTGCCTCTCCAGGGTTCTTTTTTTTTTTTTTTTTTTTTTAGCGAAACTTGTGGTATTTGGGGACAGCCCTTGTTATGATGTTCTTTACTATTCTGACCCTCTCATAGGCCTTTGCAAAGACAGATTGTCCCAAGGTAAGAATTTAGAAAGGATATTTTATCTTCTATACCATAGCTCAAAATCATTCTGGCACCCATTGACCTTGCCTACATTTTGCAGACTTTTCAGAAATAAAATTTCATTAAATTGCACTGCGCTCTAAACCTGGCTCTCTTTCCACCATGGAAATAATGGGGAGGGGTCCTAAGTAGGTAAATTGTCTGACTAGAAGCCGGCAGACAAACCGTCCCGATGAAGGAACCAGACTGTTTTTGAGGAGATAAATATTATGCCTATTCCGATACCAATTTTATTCAACATGAGGGAATATAAACAGAGACATGTGAAAGTGAGTGAGGGTGTATTGAAATTATTGAAAAGTCATGCTTGGTTGCGTTAGTCTCCAAGGGACTCACAGAAAGAAGTTAGATGTCAAGAAGTAGCAGGAAGAGTAGGGAAAATGAACAATTTTCAGAACTTTCAGAAAAATGGCATTTAAGTTTGGAAAAGCTTGACATTTTGGAAGCATGGGCATTAATTATTAATCAGATAAAAATTAGGTCTTTTTCAATTTGAGGAATTTGAAACCAACTTTTCAAAAGAAGTAATTTGGGTTTTTTTGAGGTATATGTCACTGAGTCATTATTCTCACAAAGCCTTGTGGCCAGTGAAAAAAGCACCCACCTCCTGTAAACTCTGAACTTCCAAATATGTAAATGGAGCCTCGTTCCCTTAAAACATCAAACAACCATAAAAGGTATAAGAACACATAGCAAAACTTCTCTAACTTAAATTTCTCTTTCGTCCTTGACTTTCTTTTATAACTTTTTTCCTGAAATTGCTTCTTATTTTTAGTTTGTTAAAAAATGTCTTAAACTGCAATATTAAAAATGTGAAATCTGATAGCTATTTCTTACATAATGCTTCCTCTGCACGAGTCAGACGTGTGACTGATCCTCCTCGTACCTCCACACAACGCCCTTCGGATGGAGGCTTTCACCAGGGAGCCATGGGGTCACGTCACTGGGGGTCCTAGCGGCCCCCACCCATGCACACTAATCGGAACCCATTGGCCTGGCTCTGGAGCTTCAAGGATGACCTTTCCCTCTGTCTTTTAAATGTGAGTCAGAGATTGAATTAACCAAATATTTCCATTACAAAAACACTTCAAATGATAGTAGTCAGCTTTAAAAATTTTCTCAAAAGCTATCTTTTTACAAAGAGCGTGAAAGTTCTTGTGAGATTTTTAGCTTCTGTCTCTGAACTTCTGTTCTAATTTATATTTACTCTCCTCCTCATTTTCTTTTAATTTTTTATTGTTATGTTAATCACCATACATGACATCATTAGTCTTGGATGTAGTGTTCCATGATTCATTGTTTGTTCATAACACCCAGTGCTCCACGCAGAACGTGCCCTCTTTAATACCCATCACCAGGCTAACCCATCCCCCCACCCCCCTCCCCTCTAGAACCCTCAGTTTGTTTTTCAGAGTCCATCATCTCTCCTGGTTCGTCTCCCCCTCCGACTTACTCCCCTTCATTCTTCCCCTCCTGCTATCTTCTTCTTTTTTTTTCTTAACATATATTGCATTATTTGTTTCAGAGGTACAGATCTGTGATTCAACAGTCTTGCACAATTCACAGCGCTCACCGTAGCACATACCCTCCCCAATGTCTATCACCCAGCCACCCCATCCCTCCCACCCCCGACCACTCCAGCAACACTCAGTCTGTTTCCTGAGATTAAGAATTCCTCATATCAGTGAGGTCATGTGATACATGTCTTTCTCTGATTGACTTATTTCACTCAGCATAACACCCTCCAGTTCCATCCATGTCGTTGCAAATGGCAAGATCTCATTCCTTTCGATGGCTGCATAATATTCCATTGTGTATATATACCACCTCTTCTTTATCCATTCCTCTGTCGATGGACATCTTGGCTCTTTCCACAGTTTGGCTATTGTGGACATTGCTGCTATAAACATTGGGGTGCACGTACCCCTTCGGGTCCCTACATTTGTATCTTTGTTCTCCTCCTCATTTTGTATTATTTATTTTATTCAACCCTATCATTGTATTGTGTTTACAGGGCACGTAAATCATTTGTGGAAGGAAATAACATACATATAACCATGTGTATATACAGATAAACACCAAACTGTAAACTTTACAGCAAGTAAAGCAAAAACTGTTGCTATTTTACTTATTTTTCTGTTGGTGGTAGTTTTATATGAGTGAGCCAAAGATGGACTCTGCCCATTGGTCCTATCCTATGTTGTTCACTTTTCCACAGCAGGCTGGTACCTATTAGTGCAAAAGCATGCTGACACCAAACTCAAACTCTTACACATCCAATTGTTTTATTTATTTTTTTTAAGACTTTATTTACTTATTAGAGAAAGAGAGAGAGAGCACAAGCTGAGGGAGCGGGACAAACAGACTCCCCGCTGAGCAGGGAGCCTGACTTGGGGCTCTATCCCAGGACTCCGGGATTATGACCTGAGCCAAAGGCAGTCGCCTAACCGACTGAGCCACTCAGGTGTCCCTACACACCCAGTTGTTTTAGATGTGGTCCCAATAAAAAGATTTTCAGCCATTTAGAGCCCAGTTGCTTTGCATACCCCATAGCACTTCACCTAACTCCTACCAGCCACACATAAGGTAAACCCAAGGGCCATGAAGACCCCAAGCCACAGCTGCCCTTCAGGAGTTTCTGACCCAGAGTCTCCTGTCAGGCTGCTAAGGGACATCACCTAGATATGTGAGCCCAAAATAAACCTTGTAGTGTGCTCTGCCACCTGGTGAAAAAGAGTATCACTCTTCCCTTGGTCAGCTCCTGCATCCCTAAACTCACAACAATGGTGACACAAAACTAAGCAATGGAACCAAATTTACATATTTTGCATCCTTTATGCACTTTGCATTCCTCATTTACTTTATCAGGTTAGCTTATGAAACTTATACTCATTGGGTGAAGGTGCAATTATCCCCTTACAAATAAGATCATTGAAATTAGAGGATCAAGAGCTTCCCCCATCCAATAAGATATGGACCTTGACCATTGATGAGGAGCAAATTCAACTGCAGATCTCATTTTTCCTGATACAGATCACCCGCTCATCAACTACTTATTTCCAAGGTTCATTCAATGGGTCTCCTTCTGCGGCTCTGCAAAGCCACATCCTGGCATGCATTGGGGCATAGCTTTTCCCAAGCTTTAGTCTCTTTCCTAGCAACACAGATCCCAAGACACTTGTGCTAGGCTCACAGGGCCCAGTGCCTGGCAGGTGCATAATTGCTGTACCATCGATAGAGAGTCTACATATATAGAAGCGCTATGGCTTCCTCTGATTTTGACATGAAGCCAGACAGTGGAGCTGTACAATGTGGACGTCATGATGAAGAGATAGAAGAATTTAAATGACAATGTGAATGATTAGTTTACAACTCACTTGTGCCAATGCGATATTTGGGGCATAAAGGGCAAGAATTCATTATTTTGAATCCACTGCTAAAATGGTGAATTGAATAGGTCTCTGAAGAGAGGGTTGAACTGGCAAGGGGAGGGTAGAAACAAAGGATTCTCCAGCAGTCTAAAAAGAGGTTGTTTTCCAAAAACAAATTGAAGTCAGGATGATTTTTTGTGTGTGTATGCAAAAGAAAAAATTGGTAATATACAAGAACCCAAATGCTTCATGGTTTAGAAACTATTTTTATTTTCATGGTAGCATATGACTAGCAACACAGGTTAAGAAAGGTGATAAAAAAAATAAAGGGTGCCTGGGTGGCAGAGTTGGTTAAGCATCTGACTCTTGGTTTCAGCTCAGGTTGTGATCTCAGGGTCATGAGATCGAGCCCTACGTTGGGCTCCGTGCTCAGTGGGGAGTCTGCTTGAGACTCTCTCTCCCTTTCCCTCTGCCCCTCTGCCCCTCTCTCTCAAATAAATAATCTTTAATAAATAAAGTTTCAAAAAGATTAAAAATATAAAAATTTAAAATAAAAAAGATGATAAAATTAAAAAAAATAAGAAATAAGGAAAAAATGAATAAAAATACATGTAAAATGGAAGTGTTCCTAGCACAGATACTCTCAATTAGTCTATGTGCCCTCTGACAGCTACCCGTCATAGGTAGAGAAGGAATGCGATAAAAACAAAAGTTTCAGCTATTGCTGCGGTTAGGAGTTCTTATTCTGTCAGATGTGTGAGTAGGTAATTTATGGATTAGGGACAGAGGAAGTCATAGTTTACTTAAACAGTAAATTGTACGAGAAGCCCTGTGAGATATTGAAGATATCAAAGGAAATTTTCAACATCATTTTCTATTGGGAGGTAACAAGAGGTACATTACATCAAAACTTTAGAATATATGTATGTATGTATGTGTATGTTTATATGTATATATATGTATGTGTGTCTCTGTGGGTGTGTATGTGTGCACGTGTGTGCATGTGTGTGTATGTGTGTGTACCTCTGTGCGTATATGTGTGTATTTGTGTGTATATGTGTATGTATGTGTGTATACGTGCGTGCCTCTGTGTGTGCGTGTGCACATGTGTGTATATGCATGTGTGTGTGTGTGCGCCTCCGTGTGCATGTGTGTCTGTGTGTATATGTGTGTATTTAGACCTATACTTCAGGACAAGTCTTCAAAGGGATATGAAGTTACGAATGTGGCTGCTAGGGGAGACTCTTTAGCATACCACAACTTGCACAGAACAAGTTATCACTACTGAACTAAATGGCCTGTCTTCACTCAGATTTGAAAGTCAGAACAAAAGCATTCTCTTACAAAGCCACTGGCTTAAAGAACCATCCCGTGTGTTGTATGACAGCATATCCGAAGGGGACTTTGTGAATGTAGAGATCATCCCTCAGGTTTTGATTTACAACCCTACGAGACTTTTGTTCCCAATAAAATGTCTCATAAAATAGCTTTATAAACATAATCAATGACAGCTCATAAGAGTGACATGAGACCCTTCAGGATCCCCGCTTCCCTGAAGAAATGACAGCGTGGGGAGTTTTAGGGTGAGTGTGGAACTCTTGACAGGTGACACTGCTGTCTGCCTCTCGTTTTTGGTACCTCACAGACTGTGGCCTCCATGGCATCACACAGGGCTGACTTCCTCCTGCCTCTACTTACCTCTTTTCAGTCTCCTCTGTGGACAGCTTTTCTACAGGATGCCTCTTTTTTTTAAGATGTATTTATTTTTCGAGAGAGAGAGAGCACATGCACAGGGGGAGGGGCAGAAGGAGATGCAGAGAGTCTTAAGCAGAATCTGCACTGAGCGTAGAGCCCAGCACGGGGATCAGTCTCACAACCCTGAGATCACGAGCTGAGCTGAAACCAAGAGTCGGAGGCTCAACCAACTGTGCCATCCAAGTGCCACTACAGGATGCCCCTTAGATGTCAGAGCTTTCCCCGTGTTCAGCCTCACTGTTCTACCCAATGTATACAACCCCTTGGACAACGTCATACACTTCTATGTCACAACAGCCCTCTTTATGCTAATGATTTCCAAATTTCATCCTATCTACGATTGTCTCCTTAACTACAGTCACCATGCGTCTGCTGTTTCCACACATGCTGCTGTTGGTGTATGGCCCACCAGAGAGGGGATAGGAGACAGAAAGACATTTTATCCCTGTGCAGATTTCAAAGATGATCTCTCTCTACATTCTTCCCAACTTTGGGCTCCATTTATATTGACCTGTTCGTAATCACTTTCATAGTTTATGTACTCTTTTGATATTGTCCACGGTGTTTACTCCACCTAGAATACATTTTTCCACTTATTTACCTCATCGGTTTATATTCATTCTTCAAATTGAAGCTCAAACACAATCTTCTCTTGCAACACTGTGTAAAAACCCATCTACTGTAGGGCACCTGGGTGGCTCAGTTGGTTAAGCATCCAACTCTTGATTTCAGCTCAGGTCATGATTTCAGGATTGTGAGATTCAGCCACACGTTGGGCTCCAGGCTCAACATGAAGTCTGCTTGAGAGCCTCTCCCTCTGCCCCTCCCACAGCTCATGTGCATGCTCTCTCGCTCTCTCTCTCTCTCTTTCAAATAAATAAATCAAATAAATCTTTAAAAGGTCCATCGTACTTTAAACACAGTGGGTGTACCTTTTTTACAACCCTTACACACTAAAGGCAGTTGTCTGGGTAATTTTATATTTCTGCTACCGGTTGTTTGGCTATTTGATTTGAGTGAGTGCATTGTATTCGCATTAGCATCCCAATGACTATACTAGTTTTTTGCATGAGATAAGAGTTACTAAATATTTCTTGAACAAAGAAATTAATAGACCATGGAATGAATAAATCGGTAAATGAGGATGTCTGCCAAAGATTCATTCCTTCTTAGGAAAATAATAATTTCTACTACTATGAATATGGAGGTGTGCCCTTAGAAAATGATAATTAACTACAAAAATATTGCCTATATCTTAAGATATAGGTAATAATTTTTTAACTTTACCTTAAAATAACATGAGGCTTGTCTATTAGAACCATGCCTCTGGTTAGTTATTAGGTGAAACTGGAGTCATCACTAGCCAACATGATGAGGGCCCTCTCTCCATTAAGGATCTTATCCATAGGGCAATGACCCACAAGTTTCAATATGGTGGTAGAGGTGATTAATGCCTTGATGGCAAGCAGTTGTTCAGGGTCCCCTATAAGATTCCAGCTCACATGTAGAGCAAATAGATCTTCCTAATATGTCAAGGAAGGTTCCAGAGAGTAGATGACATTGAGACAGTTCTTGGAAAATGCTGGAATACATAGATAATAGTAAGAGTTTGGAGAACAGCCTTCCAAGGACAGAAAGTGGAACTGGTGGTGTGAGAAGACCTGAGGAGCAAAACATAGCGTGTTATAGCTGAGACTTTCTACTTACTACTTCATTTGATTTCCTCATAAGTCACACAAGACACATCTTATTTTTATGCTGCTTTTACGGATAGGGAAACTGAGGTTTGGTCAAAATAAGTAACTTCCTGTAAGTCACCTGCTAGTACATGGTAGAGCCAGAATTTGAAGCCATTGTTCTTAATCACTATACTCTACAGCCACATTTCCAAGTCTGACTTTTACTCATTCTACCCACAGAGAAATTTACAGATCTTAAAGATTTGCCAACATTGGCTGAAGTTACACCTTACCTCCAGCTCAACTGAGTACACATTGGTTGTTGCCAAGCAGATACTGACTGCTATTCAACTGGCCCCTGAGCTTATGTTCATGCCCACTTAGTCCCATAGGACACACACCAAAGCTCACACAGCCACACTAACACTGTGCTCCCTGACCTGGAAGGATTTGCTCTCTCCTCTCTGAATACTCAAGTCTTATCTGATCCCTGAACACTTCTTCAGGCCCCACTCCCTCAAGACCCCTTCTCTGACCACTTCATTTATTCTTGTGTATCATTGAGTATATGGCAGGAACTGTGGTAACTAGGTTTAAAGAATATGGAGTTTTTAAACCCAAATTATTTGCCAAGGATATGCCATATAGATTTAAGTTCAGATGGGAAAGTAATATGCTATGTGGAGGTGCCGGTCTTAGGTTCCAGTCTCCATATGAGTTTAGTGTCCATAGGAAGGTCCTCTAGAGTGTCCAGTGTCTACAGAAAGAGCTTCTCACACGTTGGACCCACAAGTCTCTCCTCGTTGGTTCCTTCCATTGGCACCATTTGTCCCATATTTTCCATTATGATAGATTTTCTTTCCATTATCTTGCTTTCCTTTTCATTCTTAAAACAATAAAACATACCTTCTGTGTTTAGGGAAAGAGTGAAAGTTGATGTTCAGCTTATCAGCTGAAGATGGATGTTGATAAACACATTTTACTTTTTAAGCAGGAATTTGTTAAATAATATTGCTGTTGTCTTATCTTAGGAAACATATAAGTCTTCTTGAAGATGGGATTAGATGCAAAATTATATTCATCAATTGATGAAATCTGTAAGATTATGGTTACTAAACTTCTTTTTTTTTTTCCTAAGAGGTAAAGTATTTAATCAATAAGAATGAATTCGCTTCACTTCTAAGAGATTTGTTTTTGGAAGAAACAAGACAATTATAAGAGAGTGCTCTTTTTGGTGCAGCTTCTATGGGAAGGTTGCCTGATAGAGCAACATTTATGAAAACAAAGACAGAGGAGTAGGAGGGAACAGAATAAGGAGAATGAACCCTGGAGATTGTTTAGACATGACACATGTGGCAGAGACTTTACTCTTAGCTTTCCCTTACAAGCTGGTGGGGACCTCATGACAATCAAGTCACCACTCTCGCAGCTACTGTATCCTAGGCCAGTGGCAGACCAGAACCAAAGACTGGAGGCATGCACTCCCATAGCACCAAGGAAAATGAGAGACAGAGAGTAGGACCTTCTTTGTCTCCCACACTTACTGCATCTTGATAAAAAGGATGATTTTAAAGAGGATGGATATTGTGGGTTCTTGATTCAGCCTGTCCATACCACTGGTTTAGTTAGAGGCAGATAAGAAATATCTGTTTCTTTGGTAAACCGAGCAAAATAAACTTCATGTAGAAACAAGGTCTAGTTTTCTGCCTGAAAAAATATGTCCCGGGGAGACCAAGACTATATTGTTTTAAGCTAAATGAGCATCGGTAACTCTAGAGAAATCCTGCTTTTAGATTAAGAGCCAACATGAAAAGATCTTTGCTGCTTGAGAGTGGATCTTATCATGGGGACCCAGGGAGAGACCCCATGGGAGACTGGTGGCTTATCTATCATATCTTAGGAGGCTTGTATTCTCAACCCTTGACTGTACCTTGCATCCTCTGAGTTACAGAGAAACCTTTCTTGGTCTTCTCATCAATTTGGGGCCATCTGGAACAAGCTGTGAACAGTGCTCCATGGTACAATTTCACTAGGGCTTTCTAAAATCACAGGGCTGTTGGCTGCCAAACTGTGGAAGCCATATACCATGGTTTAACAAGGGAAATGCAGGAAGAAGAGATTGTTACATGGAATCATGGTGCCAAACATGACAAGATTAAAGAAAAGCTTGGCTTGGTAATCTCCCTCCAAATCCTACTGCTGATAAGGAATACCTGCTAGTTATGATGGAATGGAATGATTTGTCAAGATGATGAGAAGAATCACTGATCCTGAAAGACTTTGAGAGGGATGGTCCACTGTGCACATGGGTGAGATTGAAGATACTCCTAAAACTCTCCTTCTTTATGGTGAACTTGCACCATCAAATACACATTGTTTTCACCACAATCACTTCTATGGGATCAAAAAAAAAAACAAAACAAAAAAAAACACTTCTCATTGTTGTCTTGCTAATCATTACTTATCCCATCAAAAGGCAGGGCAGGATGCTGGAGGGTTCTTACTTTACAGCCCAATCCAGCAACCATTTACTGAATACCTGTTATATTCTTGATACTGTATTTAGTATTTTACAAATATGATCTCATATTTCATTTGCTCAGTGACTCACAGATAAATCAATTGAGATTGTACTTATAGAATGACTTTGGTAAAACTTATGTTTCCTGGTACTGGACTTACTTCCAGGACTTACCTGACACCAAGGAGCAAATGGGATGACTCAGAGCATTTCCTGGGGTGAGGGATCATCTCCTCAATCACATGCTCTGAGAAAACGGTGCTGCACACATGCCCCCCTACACACACGGTTATGTAGTATTGGGGTGGTCAGCTGAGGGAAGTCCCACTGTCACACTGCACTTAGTCTGAGCTAGAACCATCTTCAGTTAGGAAATGTAGGAATGGACATTCCACTTTCAGGGTAGACTTGTCTAGTTTCCAAAAAGGGTATCCATTGATCATAGATCCATGGGCTGATTAAGCTTACTCTGGGAGGTACCCCAATCATGGAATCAACCCAAACCTGGACATGCAGGTGAAGCCCAGAGACAATCAAAATGGATCGCAATTACAGCCGAAATGAATGCTAGCAGGGTAACGCATCAGTATAGCCAGTCCTCCTGCATGAACTGCCCGAGGTGCCTCCCCTCCCCCAAGGAGGAAAAAGAGTCTACGAGATCATCTGCTCACACATTGGGAGACCTGTGTTTTCTGAAAGGCCTGTTTTGCATGGCTCTCTTAAAATGCAGTGTAGTCCTCAGCCTGAAGATGGCCCTTGCTGGAGAGTAACATAAGAGGTGAAGAGGCCCAGGGAATTTTCTAGTGTGCCCTCTGTTCTAGAACATTCCATCGTCATTATCCTAAGTTTTCAAGTCATTTGTTGTATCTATATTTGCCCAAATGTTCTGAAGTGGTATCATTTTAAGCCTTGTTTTAATTCAGGAGACACAAGAGCCCCAAGCACTCCCATCCTAGCTAAGATTTCAGATTGCTAACACATGGTCTCTGTCCTGGCACTCTGTGCTCTGTGGCTCTTACTTCTCTCAGCTCTCCACTGTGGCTCTTGTAGAGTGGAGACTCCTAACCATACCTCCTTGTCTACCTAACACGGGCAACAGTTACTTTCACTTTGTCACGAAAAGCTTGAAACCCCCACTCGTCTTGTCCCTTCAAATACACTCTCTCTTCTCCTTGGAGTGACCTTTCTCACATCCCATTTTGTGACCCATTTCTTACCTTCCTTTCAAAATCCAGCTCAGGTACCAATGGCTCCAGGTAGATGTTCCTGGTGTTCCCAGGTTAAGTAGCCCTCAACTTGGTTTTCTTAGGATGAACCTCTAGATTCTGAACCTGACTCACTAGCGATGTTTGCACAAGCGCCTGGACTTTCTTTATTTTCCAGTAGAATTTTACTTCTTTGAGGGCCTGCCTATGTTCCACCACACTTTTTATTCTCTGTATGTGTTCCAGTACCACTCAATCACTCAACTGATTCTATTTCTTGTAATCAAATCTCTTCATGAATATTGTCTTAGTCATAGGAATAATAAAAACCATAAAAACCTCATTTAGGTCTTCAGTCCATTTTGAATTTATTTTTGTGTTTGGTGTAAGAAACTGGTCCAGTTTCATTCTTTTGCATGTTGCTGTCCAGTTTTTCCAACACCTGTTGTTGAAGGATGGATAAAGAAGAGGTGGTACACACACACACACACACACACACACACACACACACACACACATCATAAAAAATGAAACCTTGCCATTTGCAAGGACATGGATGGAGCTAGAGTGTATTATGCTAAGTGAAATAAGTTAGAGAAAGACAAATATCATATGATTTCAGCCATATGTGTAATTTCAAAAACAAAAACAAGCAAAAGGGAAAAAAGAAACAAACCAAGAAACAGACTCTGAACTACAGAGAACACAAGAGTGATCACCAGAGGGGAAGGGGGTGGGGGATGGGGAAAGAGGTGATGGGGATGAAGGAGCGCACCTGTCGTGATGAGCACCGGGTGATGTAAGGAAGTGTTGAATCACAATATTCTACAGCTGAAACTAATATTACACTGTATGTTAACTAAGTGGTATTAAAAAATATCAGTTAGTTTGTTAAAAAAACGAAGACAATGAGAAAAAAAGAAAACATAAAACCAGTAATTGATATCTTAATTTCAAGTGTTTTCAGCTTTGTCCCCTAAATTCCTTACATGCTTTGTCTCACCAAACCCTCCTAACAATCTCTGAGAAAGGAACGATTATTAGCCCCATTTCACAGATAATGAAATCAGGGTATTTGAATAACTTGACTGATGTTTCATATCAATTAAGTAGCTGAACTGGGATTTTAATCTCAACACCCAGTAAACTATTAATTGGTTCAAACCAGCAGAGCTCATTTAGAATATCAATTTTGACATCTTCCCCTGTAAATCTATGATTAATTATTGAGATATTATGAGCTCTGATGAATCAGTTGATAATTGTCTTCTTATGTAACTGTTTTGCACTGAGAAAAAGTATACCACATGCAACCTATATTCAGATGCCAAGTTATAGTTGCGCTTTTCATCGGATGAATCAATTTCATATTTGTTTCCTGAATTAGCTGTGAATTCTTTTGTCAGTAATTAAATCTCATTTAATCAATTTAGGAGAGAAAAGCCATCTGTCAGGTGTGTGAACCTAATTAGCTACGGTGTTTTGAATGGACCAGTATATAATGGTAGTGATTTTATTATCAAGAGTTACAATTGAAACATACAGAATTTTATCATTACAATTTATGTGAATCTCAACAGCTCATCAAAAGTCTATTTCTGGGGGAATCTTTTACATTTTGCCTTGTAAAAGAACATTTTATGGGAGATTGAATCCAAATGAAGACATCTATAGTCAGAATTTATAGAATGCCTCTTATGGATGATAATAACACCCACTTCATCCAAACACATTTACCTTCGATGCATATCTTGGATATGACACACACATTCACTGAACACCCCTGGGGTAGGCACTGCGCTAGACACCGCAGGATTCAACGGTGAACATTCAATATTTTATAGTATAGCTGAGGGAAATAGTGTCATAGACGAAGGGAGGAAATCTAAAACTTCCAGAATTTAATGGATCAAGCCTGCCCTAATTAATTCTCAGTTAATCCTCACGGCCCGCTCACAAGTGGGCATTTCTGTGTGTATATGAGGACAGTACAGCTGGGGAAGGCAGAGATGTAACAAGAGATACAATCAGCAAAGTTGGCTTCCAAAAAGCAATCTGAACTTTGAAATGATGGTGAGTTTGCACATGTGGCACCAAATTAGAAGGTTTTATTTTAGTGCCTACAGTTGTAACAGAACCCTGAAGAGAAGGTGTTCTCTGGCAGGACATTATTTTTACCACTTGGAAAGAGAATAAGTACAGTTTCAGGAATTTCACAGATTTTTTTTTTTTTTTAAGAGAAAGAAGAGCAGTATCTGGACAACGGGTGTATTGATGATTAAACCTGAAACGTACAGGTTGTAATTGTATCATTTCGGACAACTAGACTAAGACATTATGGAGACAGAGCTCTGCTCTTCAACAAACAAACACACACATGGCTGGTTTGACATACAGGAATATGTACAAGGGTAGGAGGAAGTTGAAGCTGTAGGCTACAACCCGATCATACATCAGGAGGACACGGATCTTGGGCATTCATTAACCCCACGTGCTGAGTACTGCTTTGCTTCAGGATAATTGGCCTCCTTCACATGATCTGTAGGTCTCCTCATTTGTAGTCCTGTCTCCCTCCCTCCCCAAAATCTTGCTGCATCTCAGACATACTGGATGTCCTAAGGCTAAACAGCAATTTATTTTTATTGGGTGGACAATCCATTTTTTTCATTCATAAGAATTGTTAACAAATATAGTAGAGTTCATTTAAATGTCTTGAGCAACTCACCCAGAGAGCTGCAAGTATCCCCAGATTTCCTACAAGTCTAGGTTACTTTTAGGCACATTTATCACAAAGAAATTTCCATCACGTCAAGAGTTCCTGCCAGCCTTTCTAGCGTGTGAGATTCAACCTCATGCATCAGCAAAATTACAAATCATGGGATGTATTGGTTCATGAATAGACAAAACTTGGGATGCTAAATCTGCAAATGTCAAGGGCCTACTCTATTACAAATGCCAACAACGGAACAGAGTTCCAACTGATCATTTTCCTTGAAATTTAAAGTTGATACATCTTCCATATTGTGAAGAAGAAACAGTCAGCAAGAGCTGTTGCTTGCCTATGTGGATGGCACCTGGAGGGTTCACATTGGCACCGTAACTTATGGACTCACTTTGGGAAGGTATGGCTTTTCTTTCCAAGACAAGACAGCTATTTATTAATGAGGAATGCAGCAATTCTAAAACCTTGATCAAAGGGAAGCGGTTTAGTCAACTTGCACAAAGTGCGATCATGAGAATAATTCTGAGACAAATGCGTACAAATGGAGTCAGGGAATGGAGCAAGAAGGATCATAGGTACTTGCAGAAATGAGGTTGCAGTGACCCTGGCTTATTTTTTATTGGTGAATGACTACTTCGGCCCGAGCTAGCGCAAACATATCCAAGGAGACTGCTCCTCACTCCCCCAGGGAATTCTACTTTTTCGTTTTCATTGAAGAAACCATTCACATGACATGAGAGGCCCAGAGCAGGGAAAATGTATTCAACACCTCCATATCTACCTTCATCATCTCACTCCTGGGGTTCCCTACAGGTAACCTGCACACCATAATCTCAGGGATCATTAAAGGACTTCAACTGGGCTGTTAGCCACTCATTTCTTCCTTGAGCCTCTAATTAACCCGATACACAGACCAAGCGCTGGAACTCCATCACCCCTTGCAATACCCTAGTGGACCTGACTCTTACTCCACAAATAATGCGGTAGATACTATATAACATCTTTGTATGGAAAACATTTCCATAAAGTATATACATATATAAATTGAGTTTATATAACAAATTAGATATAGCATCCGTGGAGACATTGTTGCATATTATCTGTGCTTCATAATTCTTTTTTTTTTTTTTTAAAGATTTTATTTATTTATTTGAGAGAGAGAGCATGAGAGAGAGCATGAGAGGGAAGAGGGTCAGAGGGAGAAGCAGACTCCCCGCTGAGCAGGGAGCCTGATGCGGGACTCGATCCCGGGACTCCAGGATCATGACCTGGCGCCCCTGTGCTTCATAATTCTTAATTCTCACGATCTCCCTGTAACAAAGATTGCTCAGGATTCATCAGTATCACATAGCAACAGCTGAGAACAAGACAACTGTCCAGCTGCTTTCAGACTCAATTCATGTAATTACTTGATATTCCTCTGTCCTGTGAAATGGGGTGGGAGTGATTATTCCCGAAAGGCTAGTTCATGCTTTACGTCTGGGGGAAGGAAAAATGAAGTTTTGGTGCTGGAAGAGCTGAGAATCACGACTTTATTCCTAGTTATGACCTAAACTGGAATGCAGAAACTTCTCCTTCTATTGATATTTTGCTCTATTTTACAAATTTTGCTTAAAATCTACTCTTTACTGGAAACTGCATTCATTCATTCAACAATTGCATTTCAATTTTTTTTTTTTTTTTTTTTTTTTTTTTTTTAGAGAGAGACACAGAGTTTGAGGGTGGGGGTCGGAGGGAAGAAGGGCAGAGAGAGAGGGAGAGAGAGAATCTTAAGTAGGCTCCGTGCTCAGTCTTGATCCCGAATTGAAGCTCAGTCTCATGACCCTGAGATCATGATCTGAGCTGAAATGAGGAGCCACATGCTTAACTGACTGAGCCACCCAGATGCCCGTTAAATTCTTTTCTGGTAAAGGAAATTTATTAGGCACTGGTCATGCTCCAGTGTATAAGATGGACACTATCTTGCCAAAATAAATATTTCAGTCTAGAAAGGTTAAAAATGGGGATGAGGAAATGATTTTAAAAATTAAATATATAAAGGACTGCCTGGGTGGCTCAGTCAGTTAGGCATCTGCCTTCAGCTGAGGTCATGATCCCAGGGTCCTGGGATTGAGTCTCATATCGGGCTCCCTGCTCCTCAGGGAGTCGGCTTCTCCCTCTGCCCCTCCTCCCACTCATTCTCTCACTGTCTCTCTCTCTCAAATAAATAAATAAAATATTTACTAAAAATTACGTATATAAATTAAGAGTGTATACCTACATACATATATGCACATTTTATTTAATCACATTACATTATATTTACTTATAATTTTATGATATTTTATAAACCTGATATTTGCTCCACCAAAGTTCTTCAAGACTCCATCCTATACAATTATCAATCAATGAAATAGGAGCACCTTACAATGCCCTGTTTTGTGCACATAATCCCTGCTCTGTGCATACTAACAAATCTTATTATATGGGAAAAATTTAAAATCACAAGAGCAATACAGCATATTTTACATTAAAAAATTAAAATACATGTGCGAATAAAATATATACATAACAACATATATTTGTTTATTATACAAAATGAAATTGCTAAAATAATAAAAATAAAACATAAAATTCTTATTTATAGGCAGCAGAAGGAAGAGGTTGAGACTTTTTTTTTTTAAAGGTTTTATTTATTTGTCAGAGAGACAGAGAGAGAGAGAGAGAGAGAGAGCACAAGCAGGGGGAGTGGCAGGCAGAGGGAGAAGCAGGTTCCCCGCTGAGCAAGGAGCCTGACACAGGACTCCATCTCAGATTTCTTGGAGATTTTTCTACATGTTTTTTATCTTTTTTAAAAAAGATTTTATTTATTTATTTGAGGGAGAGTGAGCACGAGCAGAGGGGAGGGGCAGAGAAGGAGAAGCAAGCTCCCTGCTGAGCAGGGAGCCCAGTGTGGGACTCCATCACAGGACCCTGGGATCATGACCTGAACAGAAGACAGACACTTAACCAACTGAGCCACCCTGGCATCCCGAGACTTTTTGATTGTACATTTTTTAACACAGTTTTGATATTGAATGACAAAAATGTAGCTGTTTAACAGATTAAATTATGTAGAAGGCAAAATTTGAACACAAATTGAAAATGAAACATATTTCTACATCAACTTATTTTGATAACTACAGCGTGGAAAGAATTGTTTCTGGTGATCTAAAACATGTCTATAAACCATATCTGTGATAATTTAGTGGGAAGACCACTAAAAGACAAAGGAACAGCAACATGAAATCACACAATATATTCGGTAGCCTTATTATTCATGGAATTATTGGTATTATTAGATTGAAATTATTGCTATAGTATAAGGTAAAGCAAATAAATGATTACGTAAATGCCATCAGCGTAAGAGAGAAAAGCCACAAGTGTAACACTAAAGAACTTATGCCAAGTTTTCCCAATTTAATTGGAACTTTTATCATGAATTCAAGATTTTTCTGATTATCTATTGTGTAGGAAAAGGACTAGGAAACATCACACTCCAATAACAATGAGTAGGAAAACAGTAATAATCTTGAAGCCCACCTTTGTTTTCTACG
Organism: Eumetopias jubatus; assembly: GCF_037043125.1. Classification (NCBI taxonomy): domain Eukaryota; kingdom Metazoa; phylum Chordata; class Mammalia; order Carnivora; family Otariidae; genus Eumetopias; species Eumetopias jubatus. The sequence goes on from NW_028274820.1 coordinate 3,405,287, forward strand.
TCTATTTCTCCACTGAAAGGAACCAGGGCTTATCTAAGAAATTGATTCTAGCCGGACAGGAATGTATAAGACATTGCTGGGGTGTTTTACCGTGTCAATACAGAGAAATTCTGCCGTGCCCAGCAAAAGGTCTTCTTAGGTTCAAGTAGATATTCAGACTTACCGCGTTATGATAGATCTTACATGAGACCAATCTGTCAGTAGAATATAAAGACAGGAATCAGAGCTTGGCCAGCAGGGTACCCTGGGCCTTTCTTTTCAGTCCAAGTCTTGCAGCCACACATCAGATGGCTCAGGTGCAAGGGGATGAGATCCATATGGCAGGGTATGAGAGCTGCCCTGTCTGAAGAGCCTCATTCCATATAGGAGCTGAGCTCTTGGAACAGCTTCATAGACTATGTTATTGAAGATATTTTTAAAAGAGAGTGTCTTTTTTTTTTTTTTTTTTTTTTTTTTTTTGCCTACATATCATGGGCTCCAGAAAGATTCAGTCCCAAGAGTGATTGCACTCCGGGAAGCCAATAGATATGGCTTTCTATCTCATTATTCTTCCAGGCTAGATCCAATTTGCCAATGAGTGGTTTTTTTTTTTTTTAACCATAAGCCATGTTACTTAGTAACTTACTCTTTTTATCTGTTTCCAGGGAAACAGAGCTAGGAAGTTAACTGAAGGTCAAATTCTCATGCAGAAGGGGAAAAAGGTTTGCCTTTTTCATGCCTACATTTAAATACTTGCCTACAGAAGTATTCAAATGTTAATGCTGTTTAAAAAATAGAAAGAAAACAGTAATGATTTGTTACTATTTGAGATGACTATTGTTCTAACACTCTAAAGGTTGGTAATTAAAGGGGAAAAAAGGTCTTTATCCATGGATAAGCTGCACCAGCTGATAAGAATGATGGCTAATGAATGTACAAGCTTCGGATGCTAGCACTGGAATCATACAGTTTTGCCACCCTTAAGTAAATAGTTGTCTAGGGCAAGGCTGGTCAATAGAGGGGGACTGGATATTAGCACACTATACGATCTCACGCACGGACTCCCTGATGTTGACAAGGACGATCCATTCCTTTACAATGCAAGTTTTATATATCCCCATTATAGCCCAATGACCAAGTCACTCTGTTCCCTTGCCTCCTCTCCTTAGGGGGAAAAAGTATGGTGTGTTTGGTGCGCCTGGGAGAAGACATTAAGCTTCCCTGGATCACCCCCTTCCTTCTCCACTTCCTTGGGGTGTGATTACTTGTAGGAAGCACACATCTCATAGTCCTCCAATCAGAGTCTTCAGAGCAGTAAGCCCTCATGGGTTTAGGGGAGGCTGGCCTGCATTTTTCAGCCATGTACATGACTAGTTGGACCAATCAAATTTGGAATGCAATCTGAACATGAAATTGGGGCCATGTATCTGTGCCAAATGTTTCAAAGAAGTATTAGTAATTTTGATGAAATGCTTCCATTTGTTCTTACAAATCAACTCTCCACTCTACTTCACCTTGTATTGTATCAATTGTATGAAGTGTATTAATTGTTCCTTAGTGCTCTGCTTTTCAGGTGGGTTAGGTTAGTGGTGAGTTTTTTGCAGGAGATCAGAGAAAGGGGTGGGGTATTTATTTTCTTGGAGCCCTCTGACACACTTGTCTTGAGCTGACGTCCTACTTCTATCAAAGGTCAGAAAGGTGCATAAACCAAGGTGCAAAACTCAAATGTGATAGCTGCTGGGTTTTGTATTGCTAAAGCTTATGCCCTGGAATTCTGATCAGTTCAATTACATATTATTCTCATTCAAAAAAGAAAAATGTCAGAGGTAGAAACTTCCAGTTATAAAACAAATAAGTCATGGGGATGTAATGTATAGCATGGTGACTGTAGTTGATAGTGCTATCCTGCAGGGACACCTGGGTGGCTCAGTCAGCTGAGCATCCGACTCTTGATCTCGGCTCAGGTCTTGATCTCGGGGTCATGAGTCCAAGTCCCACATTGGGCTCCACGCTGGGCATGGGGCTACTTAAAAAAAAATATAGTACTGTACTGCATATTTGAAAGTTGCTAAGAGGGTAGATCTTAAAAGTCCTCATCACAAGAAAAAAATATAACGAGCTTTATTATGGTGATGATTTCACAATATGTACAAATATCGAATCATTACATTGTTCACCTGAAATGAATATGTTATATGTCACTTATATTTCAATAAAAATATATAATAAAATACATATAAAATCTTTGCCTAGAGAGGTAAGAGTATAAGTCAATAAACAAGTTTACTGATGGGCTCAGGACATTCCTGCCATTCAATTTATAAATTTTATAAGTTGAAAAACAAGTTCACAGCTGGAACAGGGATTTGGATACAAAGCCAAAAAAAGAAAAAGAAAAGAAGAGAAAAAGAAATGCCCCTTGCAGATGTTGTTTGTAACAGAAGATTCCCTCAAGATTCCTGAACTCCATATATTATGACCATGTTCTGTAGAATCCTATAAAATTTTGAGTCTCAAAAGTGACTTCCTGATTAAATGATTTTCTTGCTTGACAATAATTTTTCTGATAATAACATTTGGGTAAGCATGCGTCCTAAAGATTTAAATGCTTGAAAGATTTAGAAATACTTATTTGTACTTTCCCAAATTGGCAGACCATATTGTTTAATTTTTTTAAAAAACTTGTATTTTTAAAAAAATTTTATTTATTTATTTGAGAGAGAGAGAGTGAGAGAGCACAAGCAGGGGGAGGGGCAGAGGCAGGGGCAGAGGGAGAAGCAGACCCCCGCTGAGCAGGGAGCCCAGCATAGGACTCGATCCCAGGACCCTGAGATCATGACCTGAGCTGAAGGCAGACGCTTAACAGACTGAGCCACCCAGGCCCCTCTAATATTTTTAAAAAACTTTTAAAACAATTTTTTTCACAGGTAAAAATGGAGGAGAATAATAAAAGTCATGCTCCTTGTCTACTCTCAAGCAATCCTTTTTGATTTATTTTTGAAAACTTTTCTAATTAAATGTTATTTTGTTTTTCAAATTTTCAAAGCAAAACTTTGGTGTAAAACACTGAGGAAATAAAATTAAAATGTAAAATATTGGCAAAATTTCCATTATTATTAGTAAGTCATGGATAAAATGTCCATGTCCTTCTGTTTTTGGTATGCATGTTTTATAGAGGTGCTAAACGTCTGTGGATCTCATTTCATCTTTTATTACCTGGAATCATAATAGAACACATTTTGCAAATCATTTGCAAACGTCCTAATGACTATTACTGAGGCTATATGCAAAAATTTACTTAGGTGTTATCTCATATTTACACATTTTGATTATTTCTGATAAATTGTTAGCATACCTGGCTCCTCAATAAACATTTTTCTGTATCAAATTTGTTTTGTCTTTATGATTATGACTGCCGATAATGGTACAAGTAATCGTTATTTGCCTTGATAAATTAGTAAATAGAGATCAGACTTCTAGCAATACTGTATAAAACAGAACTCCCCACATTAATCATTACAAAGCCCAGCCCAAATGAGAGAATGAGAGGGGGTTCAGAATCAGGGTGCAGAGGTCCAGGTGAAGTCCAGTGGCGGGGCGGGGGGGTCACAACTGAAGGTGTGATTTTGAAGGCCAACCTGAGGTCATGGATTTTCATCTTTCCTCATGACCCTGTGTGCCTCTGTAAAGTTTGTAAACTGAAGATTAAAAAAAAATGCTTCTTTCTTTTCTTTCTTTCTTTCCTTCTTTCTTTCTTTCTTCTTTCTTTCTTTCTTTTTCTTTCTTTCTTTCTCTTTCTTTCTTTCTTTCTTTCTTTCTTTCTTTCTTTCTTTCTTTCTTCTTTCTTTCTTTCTTTCTTTTTCTTTCTTTCTCTTTCCTTCCTTCTTTCTTTCTTTCTTTTTCTTTCTTTCTTTCTCTTTCTTTCTTTCTTTCTTTCTTTCTTTCTTCTTTCTTTCTTTCTTTCTTTTTCTTTCTTTCTTTCTCTTTCCTTCCTTCTTTCTTTCTTTCTTTCTTCTTTCTTTCTTTCTTTCTTTCTTTCTTTCTTTCTTTCTTTCTTTCTTTCTTTCTTCTTTCTTTCTTTTGTTCTTTCCTCCTTCCTTCCCTCCTTCCTCCCTCCCTCCCTTTCCTTCCTCCCTTTCCTTCCTTCCTTCCTTCCTTCCTTCCTTCTTTCCTTCCTTTTTTTAGAAAGGGAGAGAGAATCTTAAGCAGTCTCCATGCCCAGCATGGAGCTCAAGCAGGACTCAGTCTCACAACCCTGAGATCACGACCTGAGCCAAAATCAAGAGCCCAATGCTTAACCGACTGAGCCACCCAGGCAGCCCTAGAAAACATTTCGGCTAAAGTTCTTCTTTATTTCTTTCTTCATTGTAATCCTATCTAAGCATCACCCTGTAACCAATTATCCACACCTGCAGCTTTGCTGCTCTTCCAAGACCAGTCAGGCCTGGTCCTCAAGGGTCCTGGGCCCCTGCTCAACAACCTGCAGCTCATTCTTGAGCCCTACTGCCCCTGTCCCTCTCCTGGTGTGAGGCCCACCGCTGACAGAGAGTCCTAGGGAGGGCTGCCTGCTGCCTAGAGATAAAGATAAGAAAAGCCAGGACGGCGTTGCCTGGGGAAGGTATGTTGGATGAGAGCTTGTTGGACAGCTGGGGAGCCAAGGGTGTGGACAGAAGGGCAGCAAGGAGGTCACGTGCCAAACTGCAGAGCCCGGCCGGGAAACGTGGGCCGGGAAATGAAGACAAGGGCTAGGGAAGGTCATGGTGCCGTAAGCAGAAGAGCAGGTAGATGGGGTGTGGGGCAGGCCATTTAGGACCAAAGAAACCCAGAATCCAACCTGTAGCCCCCTTCCACCCAGTGCCCTGAGTGGGGGCTCCTTTTCTCAGTAAGGAAATAGAATCTTCTTCTTATTTATGAGTCCAAAACAGAAGAAAGATTGATTATTCATAGACCCAAGCATTCTCAGGGCCAAACTGAAATTAACAGATATTTACATTTGCATTTTTTTCTTATATAGAAATATTAAAAACTCAATCACAAAATACTTGAAATCATGTGGCTTTGCCTAAATGTCACACTCGGTGAATGTATACCCTAAAAGCTTACCTTCTTTGCCATTCAGATGAATAATATATATATTTATACACTTTACTCACTGTTAGAGCTATAAAAAAATTTAGGGAATTTCAGGATGTCTTGTGACTTAAAATAAGATTTTCTCAACATAACTATCCTTCACTATTCTCTTACTCCTTTCCAGATATGCAAAAAATGGGTTTTTCAATGGATGTTTTTGGTACTTTTCATTTTTAGATGTAGAAAATTTAACTTTAGCGGGCTCATGTTGCAAGGCGTTTGGTTGTGTCTTGGAGGATATTATTTCTCATCTACCCATTTCTGCCTTACTAGTTTCAAATAACCACTTCCCTCTCTTTGCTGCCAAGAGGTACCATGTCCTGTCAGAAGTATCCAGGGTAATCAGCAGGTGCCTTGTGTAGCGTTCAGTAGGAGAGCTGCCCACCCAAGGTCAAATGCGCTCCCATGATGTTCCATTTGAAGTGCCTGCACTAGAATCCTGTGGGATCCTGATGGCACAGGAAGCAGGCCCAGGGCCAAGGTGAGGACATGCTTCTCGACTCCAGAGTGCAGTTTTTTTTCTTTTTCTCTCCTTTTTCTCTTTTTCTTCCTATTTTCTTTAGTAAAATATTCTCCCGAAATATTGGCTTCTTCATCATTATGAAATGATCTTCTCTATACCTGGCAATATTTCTTGCTCTGAAATTTACTTTACCTGGCATCCATATAGCCACTATGTTTCTCTGATTAGTTTTAATGTGATTTATCACTTTCCATCACTTTATTTATTTCTTTTTTACCTCTCTGTGTCTTTATACTAAAAAGGATTTCTGGTCATCAACATATAGTTGGGTCTCAGTTTTAATGCAGTGTGAAAAATGGGGCCTTCTTACTTGAAATGGTGAACCACTCATTTAATTAATTTAATTTAATTTAGTTTAGTTTAATTGACTTACCCAGTATATTTTGTCCTTTCTCCCTCCTTTTCTTTTTTTTTAAATTTTTTTATTGTTATGTTAATCACCATACATTGCATCATTACATCATTACTTCTTGATGTAGTGTTCCATGATTCATTGTTTGTGCATAACAACCAGTGCTCCACGCAGAACGTGCCCTCTTTAATACCCATCACCAGGCTAACCCATCCCCCCACCCCCTCCCCTCTAGAACCCTCAGTTTGTTTTTCAGAGTCCATCCTCTCTCATGGTTCGTCTCCCCCTCCAACTTACTCCCCTTCATTCTTCCCCTCCTGATGTATTCTTCTTTTTCTATTTTCTTAACATATGTTGCATTATTTGTTTCAGAAGGACAGATCTGTGATTCAACAGTCTTGCACAATTCACAGCACTCACCATAGCACAAACCCTCCCCAATGTCTATCACCCAGCCACCCCATCCCTCCCACCCCACCCCCACTCCAGCAACCCTCAGTTTCTTTCCTGAGATGAAGAATTCCTCATATCAGTGAGGTCATATGATACATGTCTTTCTCTGATTGACTTATTTCACTCAGCATAACACCCTCCAGTTCCATCCACGTCGTTGCAAATGGCAAGATCTCATTCCTTTTGATGACTGCATAATATTCCATTGTGTATATATACCACTTCTTCTTTATCCATTCATCTGTCGATGGACATCTTGGCTCTTTCCACAGTTTGGCTTTTGTGGACATTGCTGCTATAAACATTGGGGTGCACGTACCCCTTTGGGTCCCTACATTTGTATCTTTGGGGTAAGTACCCAGCAGTGCAATTGCTGGATCGTATGGTAGCTCTATTTCCAACTGTTTGAGGAACCTCCCTACTGTTTTCCAGAGTGGTTGCACCAGCTTGCATTCCCACCAACAGTGTAGGAGGGTTCCCCTTTCTCCACATCCCCGCCAACATCTGTCGTTCCCTGACTTGTTAAATTTAGCCATTCTGACTGGTATGAGGTGGTATCTCATTAAGGTTTTGATTTGGATTTCCCTGATGCCGAGAGATGTGGAGCACTTTATCATGTGTCTGCTGGCCATCTGGATGTCTTCTTTGGAAAAATGTCTGTTCATGTCTTCTGCCCATTTCTTGATTGCATTATTTGTTCTTTGGGTGCTGAGTTTGATAAGTTCTTTATATATTTGGCATACTAGCCCTTTATCTGATATGTCATTTGCAAATATTTTCTCCCATTCTGTCGGTTGTCTTTTGGTTTTGTGGACTGTTTCTTTTGCTGTGCAAAAGCTTTTTATCTTGATGAAGCCCCAATAGTTAATTTTTGCCCTGGCTTCCCTTGCCTTTGGCAATGTTTCTAGGAAGAAGTTGCTGTGGCTGAGGTCGAAGAGGTTGCTACCTGTGCTCTCCTTTAGGATTTTGATGGACTCCTGTCTCACGTTTAGGTCTTTCAACCATTTGGAGTCTATTTTTGTGTGTGGTGTAAGGAACCGGTCCAGTTTCATTCTTCTGCATGTGGCTGTCCAGTTTTCCCAACACCATTTGTTGAAGAGACTGTCTTTTTTCCATTGGACATTCTTTCCTGCTTTGTCAAAGATGAGTTGACCATAGAGTTGAGGGTCCATTTCTGGGCTCTCGATTCTGTTCCATTGATCGATGTGTCTGTTTTTGTGCCAGTACCATACTGTCTTGATGATGACAGCTTTGTAATACAGCTGTAATAGAAAGTCTGGAATTGTGATGCCGCCAACTTGTTTTTCTTTTTCAATATTCCTCTGGCTATTCAGGGTCTCTTCTGCTTCCATACAAATTTTAGGATTATTTGTTCCATTTCTTTGAAAAAAGTGGATGGTATTTTGATGGCGATTGCATTGAATGTGTAGCTTGCCCTAGGTAGCATTGATATCTTCACAATATTTGTTCTTCCAATCCATGAGCATGGGACGTTTTTCCATTTCTTTATGTCTTCTTCAATTTCTTTCATGAGTATTTTATAGTTTTCTGAGTACAGATCCTTTGCCTCTTTGGTTAGATTTATTCCTAGGTATCTTATGGTTTTGGGTGCAATTGTAAATGGGATCGACTCCTTGATTTGTCTCTCTTCTGTCTTGTTGTTGGTGTATAGGAATGCCACTGATTGCTGTGCATTGATTTTATAGCCTGCTACTTTACTGAATTCCTGTATGAGTTCTAGCAGCTTTGGGGTGGAGTCTTTTGGGTTTTCCACACAAAGTATCATATCATCTGCAAAGAGTGAGAGTTTGACTTCCTCTTTCCCGATTTGGATGCCTTTGATTTCTTTTTGTTGTCTGATTGCTGTGGCTAGGACTTCTAATACTATGTTGAATAGCAGTGGTGAGAGTGGACATCCCTGCCGCGTTCCTGACCTTAGGGGGAAAGCTCTCAGCCTTTCCCCATTGAGAATGATATTCGCTGTAGGTTTTTCATAGATGGCTTTTATGATGTTGAGGTATGTAACCTCTATCCCTATACTCTGAAGAGTTTTGATCAAGAAGGGATGCTGTACTTTGTCAAATCTTTTTTCTGCATCTATTGAGAGGATCATATGATCTTGTTCTTTCTTTTGTTAATGTATTGTATCACGTTGGTTGATTTGCGTATGTTGAACCAACCTTGCAGCTCAGGGATAAATCCCACTTGGTCATGGTGAATAATCCTTTTAATGGACTGTTGGATCCTGTTGGCTTGTATTTTGGTGAGAATTTTTGCATCCATGTTCATCAAGGATATTGGTCTGTAATTCTCCTTTTTGATGGGGTCTTTATCTGGTTTGGGGATCAAGGTAATGGTGGCCTCATAAAATGAGTTTGGAAGTTTTCCTTCCATTTCTATTTTTTTTGGATTAGTTTCAGAAGAATAGGTATTAATTCTTATTGAAATGTCTGATAGAATTCCCCTGGGAAGCCATCTGGCCCTGGGCTTTTGTTTGTTGGGAGATTTTGGATGACTGCTTCAATTTCCTTAGTGGTTATAGGTCTGTTCAGGTGTTCTATTTCTTCCTGGTTCAATTGTGGTAGTTGATACATCTCTAGGAATGCACCCATTTCTTCTAGGTTATCTAATTTGCTGGCATAGAGTTGCTCATCATATGTTCTTATAATTGTTTGTATTTCTTGGTGTTGGTTGTGATCTCTCCTCTTTCATTCATGATTTTGTGGATTTGGGTCATTTCTCCTTTCTTTTTGATAAGTCTGGCCAGGGGTATATCAATCTTGTTAATTCTTTCAAAGAACCAGCTCCTAGTTTCGTTGATCTGTTCTACTGTTCTTTTCATTTCTAGTTCATTGATTTCTGCTCTGATCTTTAGTATTTCTCTTCTCCTGCTGAGTTTAGGCTTTATTTGCTGTTTTTTCTCTAGCTCCTTTAGGTGTAGGGTTAGGTTGTGTATTTGAGACCTTTCTTGTTTCTTGAGAAAGACTTGTATTGCTATATACTGTCCTCTCAGGACCGCATTTACTTTATCCCAAAGATTTTGAACAGTTGTCTTTTCATTTTCATTGGTTTCCATGAAATTTTTAATTCTTCTTTAATTTCCTGGTCGACCCATTCATTCTTTAGTAGGATGCTCTTTAGCCTCCATGTATTTGAGTTCTTTCCGACTTTCCTCTTGTGATTGATTTCTAATTTCAAAGCATTGTGGTCTGAAAATATGCAGGGAATGATCCCAATCTTTTGGTACCAGTTGAGACCTGATTTGTGACCTAGGATGTGATCAATTCTGGAGAATGTTCCATGGGCACTAGAGAAGAATGTGTATTTGGTTGCTTTGGGATGGAATGTTCTGAATAAGTCTGTGAAGTCCATTTGGTCCAGTGTGTCATTTAAAGTCTTTATTTCCTTGTTGATCTTTTGCTTAGATGATCTGTCCATTTCAGTCAGGGGGGTGTTAAAGTCCTCCAGTATTATTGTATTGTTGTCAATGTGTTTCTTAGCTTTTGTTATTAATTGCCTTATATAATTGGCTGCTCCCATGTTCGGGGCATAGATATTTACAATTGTTAGATCTTGTTGTTGGATAGACCCTTAAGTAGGATATAGTGTCCTTCTTCATCTGTTATTACAGTCTTTGTTTAAAAAATCTAATTTGTCTGATAGAAGGATTGCCACCCCAGCTTTCTTTTGGTGTCCATTATCATGGTAAATTGTTTTCCACCCCCTCACTTTCAATCTGGGGGTGTCTTTGGGTCTAAAATGAGTCTCTTACAGACAGCATGTTGATGGGTCTTGTTTTTTAATCCAGTCTGATAGCCTGTGTCTTTTGATTGGGGAATTTAGCCCATTTACATTCAGGGTAACTATTGAAAGGTATGAATTTAGTGCCATTATATTGCCTGTAAGGTGACTGTTACTGTATATTGTCTGTGTTCCTTTCTGATCTATGCTGCTTTTAGGCTCTCTCTTTGCTTAGAGGACCCCTTTCAATATTTCTTTTAGGGCTGGTTTCGTGTTTGCAAATTCCTTTAGTTTTTGTTTGTCCTGGAAGCTTTTTATCTCTCCTTCAATTTTCAATGAGAACCTAGCTGGATATAGTATTCTTGGCTGCATATTTTTCTCGTTTAGTGCTCTGAAGATCTCATGCCAGTCCTTTCTGGCTTGCCAGGTCTCTGTGGATAGGTCTGTTGCCAATCTAATATTTCTACCATTGTAGGTTACATATCTCTTCTCCCGAGCTTTCAGGATTTTTCTCTTTGTCTCTGAGACTCGAAAGTTTTACTCTTCGATGTCGGGGTGTTGACATATTTTTATTGAATTTGAGAGGGGTTCTCTCTGCCTCCTGGATTTTGATGCCTGTTTCCTTCCTCACATTAGGGAAGTTCTCTGCTATTATTTGCTCCAATATACCTTCTGCCCCTCTCTCTCTTTCTTCTTCTTCTGGGATCCCAATTATTCTAATGTTGTTTCATCTTATATCACTTATCTCTCGAATTCTGCCCCCCTGATCCCGTAGTTGTTTATCTCTCTTTTTCTCAGCCTCTTTATTTTCCATCATTTGGTCTTCTATATCTCTGATTCTCTCTTCTGCCTCATTTATCCTGGCAGTTAGTGCCCCCATTTTGGATTGCACCTCATTAATAGCCTTTTTGATTTCGACTTGGTTAGATTTTAGTTCTTTTATTTCTCCAGAAAGGGTTTCTCTAATAACTTCCACGCTTTTTTCAAGCCCAGCTAGTATCTTTAAAGTCATGATTCTGAACTCTAGGTCCAACATCATACTAATGTCCGTATTGAGTAGGTCCCTGTCTGACGGTACTATCTCTTGTTTTTTTTTGCTGAGATGATTTTTTTCATCTTGTCATTTTGTCCAGAGGAGAATAGATGAATGAGAGAACAAAATGCTAACAGGTTAACAATGTCCCCAGCAAATATACTCTATACAAATCAGAAAAGTCCTGAAACCAGGGGAAAAGAAAGTGAAAGAAAGAAAAAAGAAAGAGAAAAGTAAGAAAAAAAAAACAAAAAGAAAAATATAAATACAAAAAGAGAACAATATGAAAAAAACTGAATATGATCAAATATGATCAGGCTAGTGCATAGATCAGTGCCACACACTAGATTTTGGATGTATTTTGGTCTGTTAGAAAAAAGTGCCTTCTAAAATTTTAAAGGAAGAAAGACTTATATATGTACAAAATAAGATTTGATACAATGAACGGATGGAAGATGACTGTAAAGATGAAAAGTATAAAAGATTTTATAAAAGGAATTGGTACGGTAAGAAGTTGCTTGAAAAAAGAAAGAAGATTTAAAAAAAAAGAAAAAGAGACTAGAACAAAGCCATACACTAGTGATTTAGGGTATATTTTGATCTGTTAGAAGACACTGTATCTCAAAATTTTCAAGAGAGAACAACTTATATATATACATGCCAAGTAAGGGTAACTACTATGAAGGGATAAAATATGACTCTAAAAATGAAAAATAAAAAATGCTTTTTTAAAAAAAGGGATTGATAAGATATTGGTTGAAAAGGGGAAAAATAAAAATAAAAAAAACAGTTAAGAAAAAAATAACTTTGAAAAACTAATGAATCATGGTAAAAAAAAAGCCATGAATTCTATGTGCAGTATTCCCCTAGCGCTGGAGTTCTGCCGTTCTCATTGATCGGTAAACTTGGTCTTGGCTGGCTGTTCTTGCTGATCTTCTGGGGGAGGGGCCTATTGCCGTGGTTCCCAAATGTCTTTGCAGAAGTGCTCTGCCCTTGTTGGTTCCGGCTAAGTAATCTGCTCGAGTTTGTTCTCAGGAGCTTTTGTTCCCTGCAAGCTCTGGGTACAGCTTTGGAGGACCAGGGTGAAAATGGTGGCCTCCCAATCTCCGCCCAGAGGAGCCGAGAACTCGGGGCCCCGCTCCTCAGTGCGCCCCCAGAGAAAAGCAGTCCCTCCCGTGTCCCGGTCTCCGGCCGCACTCCGTGCTCACCCGGCCTGTGACCGAGCGTTTCTATCTCCGGCACCCGACCCCGTGTGGAGTCTGCAAACCCAGCAGATCCCTATGGTGCGCTCCCGCGCCGCTCCTCCCGGGGGAGGAAGGGGAGTCTCCCCAGATCTGCTGCTTGATGGGTCCCTGCTGGAGGCGCAGTGGCCCGACTGGGCCGCAGATCACAGTTTATGGCAACCCCGAGCTGAGAGCCCGCGCCTCGGCTCCGTCTCTGCAGCCGGCTTCCCCGCTCCGATCCCTGGGAGCTCTGGCGCACTCAGGCTCCCCCGGTCTTTCTGTGACCCCGAGGGTCCTGAGACCACACTGTCCCGCGAGGGTTCCACCCCCTGCTTAGCCACTGGAGCGACGTCCCTCAGCGGAGCCGACTTCTAAAAGGTCCGATTTTGTGCTCCGCGGCTCTAGCACTTGCCAGAAGCGGCCGACGGAGGCCCCCTCCCCCGCCGTCTATCCTCCTGAATATCGCCTCGGATTCACTTCTCCGCACGTCCTACCTTCCAGTAAGTGGTCGCTTCTCTGTTCAGAGAGTTGTTGCTACTCTCCTCTTCGGTCTCCTGTTGAGTTCGTAGGTGTTCAGAATGGTTTGATCCCCATTCAGCTGAATTCCTGAGACCAGACGAAATCCAGGTCTCCTACTCCTCCGCCATCTTGCTCCGCCCCCTCTCTCCCTCCTTTTCTACTTTATTTCTGTAACTGAGAGTCTTTATAACTCTAGTCTCTCTCCATTATTATTAGCCAATTAGATATTTGTTTTATTCTTTAAAAATGCTTCAGCTCTGACTTTGCAATATATATCTTTTACCTGTCATGATCCATTTTCACATAAGGGGATACTATGGTGCATATGGTTTAAGAAACAATTCCCTTTAATTTGTTTCCTCCTGACTTTTGTCATACATTTTAGAAATAATAAATTATCTTTTAAAGAACTTCTTATGTTAAGTACTGTCTCTCTTTTTTTAAGATTTTATTTATTTTTTGCGGGGGAGAGAGAGCAATGGGCGGGCAGAGGGAGAGGAAAAAGCAGACTCTCCACTGAGCAGGGACCCCAATGTGGGGCTCGATCCCAGCACCCTGGGATCATGACCTAAGCTGAAGGCAGATGCTTAACTGACTGAGCCACACAGGTGTCCCTAGAAACTGTATATTTACCTACATAATTACTATTTCTTGTGTTCCACCTTTCAGTAGATCCAAATTCTTATGTTTTTTCTTTTCTTCTGCCTGGAGAACTTTCTCTTCTTTTTTGCTGGGCAAATATGTTGGTGATGCATTCTCTCAGGTTTTATTTTTTTCTGCACGTCTCTTCATTTCACCTTTATTTTTTAAAGAGTTTGTTCAGATATCCCATAAGAATTTAGTGTATATTACACTCAAAATACATCCATTTTACTTAACCATAATGTATATTTTCCCATCTCCCTTTTTAAATTTACTTTTTGAAACAATTAGATTCATGGAAAGTTGCAAGGAAGTAACAGAGAGGTCTACGGGGGCCCTTGGTACATACTCTCCTGGGTCCCTCCTTCATGGCTACGGTACAACATCAACACCACTCATTTGACATTGATGCAGCCCACGGACATGCACTCAGATTTATCAGTAATAATACACCAGCTAGTGTGTGACTGGGAGTATGTAGTTCTGTGCAGTCTTATGACACAAATACCCATGGAACTTGAAAATGGGCCAAAGCAACTATAAACACAGTTTAAATGCTGCCTTGTCCACTTTGTTAGCCTGCAGTGTTTATGAGTGCTTGCCCACAGTTTCACCAGCAGATTGTGTTCTCAGGTACATTTGTATTTTTCCAGAGAAATGGTATCTCTTCGGAGTTGACATCAGATCAAATGATCTTGGTGTAATACCTCGGCAGAATACCTCTGTGTAAATCCCTGGCCCCATGGTCATTGTGCTGAGGAGCACGTTTTATTTCCTTATGGACACTGAGACCTCCAGATACTACACCCCTATTGTGATCAGTGTGGGGAAATCATGCTCCCCATTAATTATCAATCTTGCCTGGCTTTACAAATTGTACAAACTCAAGATAACCTGTGTTTCTTTCTTTCTTTTTTTTAAATCTGTTTGGATAATTGTTTCATAATCATTTTTATTTTGTGATTTTATAATTTCTATCTTTTCTGAATTAGTTTTCATAGTGTTTTTTCTGTGATACTGATTTTCCAGAGGGAGCTTTTTATCAGATTTAAAGCTGTCCTCGCAAATTTTCTCTCCACTTTTATTTCAATTAATTCACTCCTTCTGCTTTCTCTTCATTCACTTCATTGGCTTTTTTTTAAATGTTTTCAAGATTTTTACATTTTTTGGTTATCTTTTTATTTTTAAAAATCTATTGATATAAATTGATATAATTATTGTTTAATTATTAATTGTAAGTGTTTAACTGTCGTCTGAGCACTGCTTTAGCAGTGTACCAAAAATTCTTGTGTATCTAGTTGTTAATCACTTTCTAGAAACTCTCCAATTGCATTTTATATTTTTTTAATATTTCTTTTATCCCTGATATCCAAGATGTGTTTAATGCCATCATTTCCAAGTGGAATAATTTTTCTCTAAATGATTTTTTTTCTTAGAATTTGAGTTGTTGACTTTCCTAGTTGCTACCAACTTGGACTGAAGGAGGTCCTTTTTACACGGGTGTTCTATAAAATACCTATACTGACATGGCCCATGCCATATGCCCACCACCTGAAGAAATGGCACATTCTCTCTCTCTCTTCAATGTGGTTTGACTGCGTTCCATTAATGTGCTTGACAGTGGGATTTCCCAAAGTTCTTTGAAGGATACAGAGTTCTCCAGGATGCCAATCCAGGCTCCTTCCCTAGAATACAGAGTGTCTTTGCGAGTATAGGTACTTCCTATATCTTACTATCAGAAGGTCCTCTAGTTTTGCTGTCAAATACCAGGGACGGACATTGGTGAGAGTTTTGAAGCAGATCAGTGCAGATTCTCTAAGTGAGGAACAGGATTCTGCATTGCAGAATTGTAGCATTTTGCAATTGCAGCCTTGGCAGAATCCGACTCTCTGCAATCAAGATTAAATAGTCGAACTACTGCGCTATTGTCAGATTACAAAAATAAAAAAGGGTACCCTGGTGTTATGCTGAAGAATCAAGCTCCAAACATTCTGGATCCCTAAGAGCTATTTGTTAAATCCACTTCACTGAAACAGGTTATTTGCTGGAGGCTGGAGAGATAAGTATACATCAGAGATATTTCAACGTGCAGGAAATGGTTGCTCAATTATGATGATCACAATTTCAGAATCACAAGAGAAGATCAAAACAAATTGGTATCACCGTAAATTTTAACCAGTTTAGATTGTTGTTCTTCCGTGTTGTGTACCTACCTCACCATCAGCTGGGAACTTCATGCAGGAACTTGTGTCGAGCCTTCACATTCGGAGGCAGTAAGCTTGTCTGCATTTTCCCATTAGCCGCACATGGTTAAGGGCAGGTGGTCCAATGCCTGCACTTGGAGAACACTGTTCACAATACCCACACGACTGTTAACATTCCCAATTTGGGTGTATGACATCTGGTATTCCCAGCTAAGATGGTAAGTTAAGGCTTTGCTCTTTCAATCCTGGAGACTCTTACAACCTATCAAACGTATTGGCCACCGCCAGTCAATCTATTGTAATGGTAGGCTGTGCTTTCTTCAACGAGGCACCATGGACTACCTAACCCCCACACTATAATGGGCACACCAACCATGGACTCTCAATTTAATTAATTCAGGTCTCGTGACAATGCATGAACTAAGCCTTGGAAAAGTGAAAACAAATAAGAAAAGTTTCTAGGAAATTGGGAAATAGATTTTGAGTCAGGGATCCAGTAATATAGATCTAGGTAGCCAGACATCGAGATGCACACAGACGTGGGCATGGATATAGATGCATGGTCTATTTGTCTTCTGGGGCTACCATAACAGAATGTCACAGACAGACAGGTTTAAGCAAGAGAAATGTGTTTTTCACAGTTCTGGAGGCGACAAGTGCAGGATCGATATGCCTTCAGGATAGGTGTCTGTTGAGATCTCTCTTACTAACTTGTAAGCAGTGCTTTCGTTCTGTGTCCTCACATGGCTTTTCCTCTATGTGTGGAGAGAGGAGGAGAATACAATTCAGTCCTAACATAAAGGCACAGATGTGGGTTTGTATGCTGCTTAACAGTTTAGAAAGAATGCTTACCTATGGTAGTTTACTTTAGTGTTACAATCTTTCATTTCTTCTGTAGATACTATTTTATGTTAAATACCCCCATTCCTTAGATCTTTTCCACTAGATGGATGTCTAGGGCAGAGATCTTATTTAGAGTCAATAGCATCTTTTTTAGTTTTGTATCCATGCCATGGAGTTGGAGAATATTCTCTATTGTTTCTTCCTAAAGAATATGTGAAAAGCAAACTTTGGTGCCTTTTCATATTGGAAAAACATCTTGATCTTGTTCTCACTCAGTTGAGTGATTAGTCCTTGGAAGATGGCAGACATTTGTCCTTGACTGTGGTTTTATACAGAGGGAGGGGAGACTCTGGGAAGACCAGGTAGGTGCCCAATGTCACTCCAGTGGTAGATAGTAGATTCTAGAGACAGAACTCAAACCCTAGTCCTTGAACAAATTTATTCATGAAATATTCATTCTTTTACTCACTTGGGACTTTTGAATAGCATTTACTCTCCAGGTTCTATTGCTACAAAGAAAAGCAAAGACATTTCTCTGCTGCTGAGAATTTCACAGTATAACAATAGAGACAGTAATGTTCTTCTTTATTATTTTTCATTTCTCCTACCCTCCAACCAGCCAGAATTGTTGTTCACCTTCTATGCCTTACGCTTCCCTGGCCTATGCACTAGGCCACACATTCCAACACCTCCCCAAGCCCAGCTACTCTTAAAATCCACACTTGACCTTGGTTCTCCACACCTGCCATTACAGAAAGCTTCCATGTCAACATCTCTGGCCTGGAGCTCTTCTCTTCATCTGCCATTACCCAAAACATTATTTCTACTCATATCACAGGGAACTCGCTATTTCGCATTGCATTTATAATTTGTAATCTCACTATGTTGAGAAAACCCTTAAGGACTCACCCGTGTCTGTTCATCATGTCCACAAATGAGCTTAGCAAACCCCTCCCTTATGCATTGGCTGTCCCATGCCTTTAATCCATTATGACTCCTCCTCTGCTAACATGACTATTTCTCAGAAAGACTTTCAAACTTGGGGCATCTGAGTGGCTCCGTTGGTTGAGCCTCTGATTCTTGATTTTGGCTCAGATAATAATCTCAGGGTCATGGGATTGAACCCCACATCAGGCTCTGTGCTTGGTGGGGAGTCTGCTTGAGATTCTCTCCCTCTGCCCCTCCCCATGGCCCATGTGCTCTCTCTCTTTCTCTCTCTCAAATAAATAAATAGATATTAAAAAATAAAGAAAGACCACGCCTAAAATAGCTATTGCCATTATAACTCATCCCCATATACTGCCAGTTCTCTTTAATATCCCTGCTTTTCTGGAGAAAGAACAGCAAATAAAGCCTAAACCCAAAAGGAGAAGAGAAATAATAAAGATCAGAGCAGAAATCAATGAAATAGAAACCAAAAGAGCAGTAGAACAGATCAACGAAACTAGGAGCTGGTTCTTTGAAAGAATTAATAAGATTGATAAACCCCTGGCCAAACTTATCAAAAAGAAAAGAGAAATGACCCAAATCAACAAAAACATGAATGAAAAAGGAGAGATTGCAATCAATACCAAAGAAATACAAACAATTATAAGAACATATTATGAGCAACTCTACCCCAGGAAAAATTAGATAACCTGGAAAAAAATGGATGCATTCCTAGAGATGTATCAACTAACAAAACTGAACCAGGAAGAAATAGAACACCTGAACAGACCTATAACCACTAAGGAAATTGAAGCAGTCATCAAAAATCTCCCAAAAACAAAAGCCCAGGGCCAGATGGCTTCCCAGGGGAATTCTACCAAACATTTAAAGAAGAATTAACACCTATTCTCCTGAAACTCTTCCAAAAAATAGAAATGGAAGGAAAACTTCCAAACTCATTTTAGGAGGCCAGCATTACCTTGATCCCCAAACCAGACAAAGACCCCATCAAAAAGGAGAATTACAGACCAATATCCTTGATGAACATGGATGCAAAAATTCTCACCAAAATACTAGCCAATAGGACCCAACAGTACATTAAAAGGATTATGCACCACGACCAAGTGGGATTTATCCCTGGGCTGCAAGGTTGGTTCAACATCCACAAATCAAACATGATACAATACATTAGCAAAAGAAAAAACAAGATCATATGATCCTCTCAATAGATGCAGAAAGAGCATTTGACAAAGTACAGCATCCTTTCTTGATCAAAACTCTTCAGAGTATAGGGATAGAGGGTACCTACCTCAATATCATAAAAGCCATCTATGAAAAACCCACAGCATATATCATTCTCAATGGGGAAAAACTGAGAGCTTTTCCCCTAAGGTCAGGAACGTGACCAGGATGTCCACTCTCACCACTGCTATTCAACATAGTATTAGAAGTTCTAGCCACAGCAATCAGACAACAAAAAGAAATCAAAGGCATCCAAATTGGCAAAGAGGAAGTTAAACTCTCACTCTTTGCAGATGATATGATACTGTATGTGGAAAACCCAAAAGACTCCACCCCAAAACTGCTAGAACTCATACAGGAATTCAGTCAAGTAGCAGGTTATAAAATCAATGCACAGAAATCAATGGCATTCCTATACACCACCAACAAGACAAAAGAAAGAGAAATTAAGGAGTCGATTCCATTTACAATTGCACCCAAAACCATAAGATACCTAGGAATAAATTTAACCAAAGAGGCAAAGGATCTGTACTCAGAAAACTATAAAATACTCATGAAAGAAATTGAGGAAGACACAAAGAAATGGAAAAACATTCCATGCTCATGGATTGGAAGAACAAATATTGTGAAGATGTCAATGCTACCTAGAGCAATCTACACATTCAATGCAATCGCCATCAAAATACCATCCACTTTTTTCAAAGAAATGGAACAAATAATCTTAAAATTTGTATGGAACCACAAAAGACCCCGAATAGCCGGAGGAATGTTGAATAAGAAAAGCAAAGCTGGCGGCATCACAATTCCGGACTTCCAGCTCTATTACAAAGCTGTCATCATCAAGACAGTATGGTACTGGCACAAAAACAGACACATAGATCAATGGAACAGAATCGAGAGCCCAGAAATGGACCCTCAACTCTGTGGTCAACTCATCTTCGACAAAGCAGGAAAGAATGTCCAATGGCAAAAAGACAGTCTCTTCAACAAATGGTGTTGGGAAAACTGGACAGCCACATGCAGAAGAATGAAACTGGACCATTTCCTTACACCACACACAAAAATAGACTCCAAATGGTTGAAAGACCTAAACGTGAGACAGGAGTCCATCAAAATCCTAAGGGAGAACACAGGCAACAACCTCTTCGACCTCAGCCACAGCAACTTCTTCCTAGAAACATCACCAAAGGCATGGGAAGCCAGGGCAAAAATGAACTATTGGGGCTTCATCAAGATAAAAAGCTTTGCACAGCAAAAGAAACAGTCAATAAAACCAAAAAACAACTGACAGAATGGGAGAAAATATTTGCAACTGACATATCAGATAAAGGGCTAGTATCCCAAATCTATAAAGAACTTTTTAAACTCAACACCCAAAGAACAAATAATCCAATCAAGAAATGGGCAGAAGACATGAACAGACATTTTTCCAAAGAAGACATCCAAATGGCCAACAGACACATGAAAAAGTGCTCAACATCTCTCGGCATCAGGGAAATCCAAATCAAAACCTCAATGAGATACCACCTCACACCAGTCAGAATGGCTAAAATTAACAAGTCAGGAAACGACAGATGTTGGCGGGGATGTGGAGAAAGGGGAACCCTCCTACACTGTTGGTGGGAATGCAAGCTGGTGCAACCACTCTGGAAAACAGTAGGGAGGCTCCTCAAACAGTTGAAAATAGAGCTACCATACGATCCAGCAACTGCACTACTGGGTATTTACCCCAAAGATACAAATGTAGGGACCCAAAGGGGTATGTGCACCCTGATGTTTATAGCAGCAATGTCCACAATAGCCAAACCGTGGAAAGAGCCAAGATGTCCATCGACAGATGAATGGATAAAGAAGATGTGATATATATACACAATGGAATATTATGCAGCCATCAAGAGGAATGAGATCTTGCCATTTGCAACGACGTGGATGGAACTGGAGGGTGTTATGCTGAGTGAAATAAGTCAATCAGAGAAAGACATGTATCAAATGACCTCACTGATATGAGGATTCCTAATTTCAGGAAACAAACTGAGGGTTGCTGGAGTGGTGGGGCGTGGGAGGGATGGGGTGGCTGTGTGGTAGACATTGGGGAGGGTATGTGCTATGGTGAGCGCTGTGAATTGTATAAGACTGTTGAATCACAGACCTGTACCTCTGAAACAAATAATACATTATACGTTAAAAAGAAAAAAAGAAGAAGAAGAAGAAATTAGCAGGAAGGGAAAAATGAAGGGGGGGAATCAGAGGGAGAAATGAACCATGAGAGATGATGGACTCTGAGAAACAAACTGAGGGTTCTAGAGGTGACGGGGGTGCAGTGATGGGTTAGCCTGGTGATGGGCATTAAGGAAGGCACGTACTGAATGGAGCACTGGGTGTTACAAGCAAACAATCAATCATGGAACACTACATGAAAAACTAATGATGTAATGTATGGTGATTAACATAACATAATAATAAATAAGTAAATAAATAAAATCCCTGCTCTTATATTACATAATTATTCTCTGTAATGTACAGTACACTGTGGTCTCCCTAAGAGTAGGGTCCTGATTTATTTCATCATTTTATCTCATGATGTTAACAGTATCTGACATTTAAGTGTACTTGAAAATATTTGTGAATAAATGAATTGATTACTATTGATATATGTGAAAAAATATCAGAGTGACATTTGAAAAAAATCTGAGTATGAGCAAGTACTTAGAAGTGTTAGATAAATTCAAAGACAAATCAGGTTAAGCATTTAAGGTTAAAACATTTTCTCTGTCCTGCTCTCCACTACTGGGTATGGGGTAAACACCTGCTAATTTCTACCTGGCAAAGCTTCAAGCTTCAATGATGAATGAATAGATTTCTTTATATTATGGAACAAAGGTTTAAGCTTAAGTTTTTCTTTCTTTCTTTCCTTTTCTTTCTTTCTTTCTTTCTTTCTTTCTTTCTTTCTTTCTTTCTTTCTTTCTTTCTTTCTTTCTTTCTTTCTTTCCTTCTTTCTTTCTTTCTTTCTTTCTTTCTTTCTTTCTTTCTTTCTTTCTTTCTTTCTTTCTTTCTTTCTTCTTTCTTTCTTTCTTTTTCCTTTCTCTTTCTTTTCTTTTAGAGGGAAAGCGAGGTGGAGAGGCAGAGAGAAAGGAAGAGAGAGAATCCCAAGCCGACTCCCCACTGAACACAGAGCCCAACACAGGGCTTGATCCCATGACCCCAAGATCAGAGCCTGAGTTGAAATCAAGAATCCGAAGCTTAACCGACGGAGCCATACAGGTGCCCCTAAGCTTAAGTTTTTCTATTCAGAGCCAGAGGCACTGCATATAGAAAATAGAAGTTGGAGTTTGTAATAACCTAAAAATTATCACCAAAGGAAATTCTTGTATCAAAACCCATGTTTTTTTTTAAAGTAGCCTGCTACCTACCAAGACATTCATAAGAAACACTGCCTTCAATCTCAGAAATAATAGAAGCAAACATTTCTCAACAAATACTTACGGAACTCTTGTTATGGATGATGATGTGGTGTTTTATAAACATCTGACCTAAGCATGGAGTACTTTCCATCCTTCACAGGTGGGAACTAAACCCAATGAGATTGATAGAATTTATAGAGCCGCTTAGTGGCTGTAGAAATGGTCACAGAGGGACACCTGGGTGGCTCAGTTGGTGAAGCATCTGACTTTGGTTCAGGTCGTGATCTCTGGATCCTGGTATCGAGCCTCACATTGCATTCCCTGCTCAGCGGGTAGCCTGCTTCTCCCTGTGCCTCTGCCTCTTCCCCTTCCCCTGCTCGTGTTCTCTGTCTCTCAATTAAATAAATAAAATCTTTTAAAAAATGGTCACAGAAAGATTTCCAAAATAATTCTTTAGCTTGCTTTTACATTAATCAGCAACCACATCCTACTGCTTTAAGAAATTGTGCCAATGGCTGTCAGGAAACCCAAGTGAGCCAGGGAGGCCTGGGCGGAACTCTGCCCAGTTTGTGATGGAAAATATGAACAATGATATTTCTGTGGTGTCACAGACTAGTTCTGTCAGCAGATAACTGGGACCCTGGACTCCAAATCCCATTGGTTTAGTTTCTTTCTTGCTCACTAGCTTGGTTTTGGTCCCACACAATGACTGTAATAGAAACGCAAGCCTGAAGGAAGGGGCCCGCCCAGGTGAGCTGGTCTTCCCCTCACCTTATCAGTGTTTTTGCCCAGGTATCTGGGCAGACTCTTACATAAGAATTTAGAGTCAAGTAATTGATTTAGGAAATTATCCTGGTTAACGGATGAGTGAGGCAAAAAGACCATGGCAGAACGTATGAACGTGTATGTTACCTACTGGGAGCGATCCCAAAGGGGGATCTGCCCAAAACAATCCTCAGTGTTAACTGAAAGCCACAGAAGCAGGAGTATTGGTTGAGGGCTGTTTCCTGGCGCATTAACATGCGGGCATTTGCAGCCTGCCCAGTGTGCAAGGGCTGAGCCTGTTCATGCAACCAGGAGAAGCCTTCAGGCAGGTCCCTGGGGTAGGAGGTCATCGACGTGACTGCCAACAATGAAAAGAAAGAGTGATATACCATGTCTGTTGGCTCTGGCTCTCCATCCACTGCCACTTACTTCTGCCTGAAAGCTGGCACAATCATTCAGATTGTATCCTCAAGGCACTTTTCAAATGCAACTTTGTTCCATCCAAAAAAAAAAAAAAAAGGAATGTGTTCACTGAGTTTCTTCACTAATCCAGTCACTTTGTTGGGTATTTATACTATATATATATATATATATATGAATAAAAGAGCGTTCCTGTCCAGAAGACACGAAGATGAGAACATACCATTTTACTAAACTACAATCTCAGAAAAGCCAAAATCCTGACACGAACAAGCTGCAAAGGGGACACTGGGGAAGGAGACGTGAACAATTCTCCGGAACCCCTGGGACGGCTTTCTTAAGCTAACATTTGAACTGAGTCTTGGAGCCTAAGGGCTCTCCAACATGTGCAATTCGAAAGGACCTTGGAGATGGAGATCAAATTGCTTATTAATACATAAATAACTCTTTTCGAGAATTTATAGGGGTGCCTGGGTGGCTCAGTCGGTTCAGCACCCGACTCTTGGTTTCGGCTCAGGTCATGGTCTCAGGGTCGTGAGGTCGAGCCCTGCGTGGGTCTCCGCACTCAGTGGGTGTCTACTTGAGATTCTCTCACTCTCTCTCCCCCTCTTCCCCTCCTTTCCCCCCCACCCAGCTGTGCTCTCTCTCAAATGAATAAATACAAAATCTTTAAAAAAAAAAAAAGAATTTATATAGCACAATTTCAGACTAGGAATAGAATCAGGAGCAAATTTATTAGGGTCCAGGGTCCCACAACATGAAAGTGATGTATGAGCTAAAATAATTTCCATCCTCCTAATGATTAAATTGGAGCAATAGGCATGAACCAAAGACCCCCTTGCTTCAGCGGCCTCATTTGGAAGATGAAATGAAGACATTTCTACCAAGATGACTAGTCCGGGTGCTAAAGCCATGGACCAGATGTTCACAATGCTATGGCCTCCTCTATAGCAGGGTCAGTGAGGATAAAGCACAGGGCACTGTCTAGATATTTCTAATTTATAGACAACTTGGTTTTGTGTTTCATCAGGCTGATTGAATTCAAATTTAGTGTCTGCCATTTATTAACCATGAAACTTGAGCATATTAATTATTCTTTTGGCTTTCTCTTTGGTTGTATAGAGATTAGAGTGGCACTAACCTCCTAGGGTTGATGAGGATTAGATTAGAGAAAGCTCTTCATTTATCACTGAGCATGGCACCTAATAGTCAGTGAGTGGTTCATAGATGTCAGATAATGTTATCATTGCTATTACCCTATTTATTTTCAGAAGAACTATCACAAATGAAATTTGCAGTCATAATGTACACGTTAATTTTGCCTAGGGCAGAGCCTTATTTTCTCAACTAATTCTAGTCCTTTCTAAATCAGACACACCATACAATTGTATAATCATAGATCAACCGAGTAAAAACATAATTAAATGTGATTAATGTGTTTTTGCTTAATTATGTAAGTACAGCATATTTTTCCTGACTGGTGTAAACAGTTAATAGGTCATTAAAATTCCCTCACATGGAAATATACCACACATCAGTGGCTCATCCACTACTACAAGTAAAATCCTTAAGAAAAAATAATGTAAATTAATCACGTCATTAAGGATTTTTCCGGTCTTTGAAATAATTCATAATTACCTAATATTCAATTGTAAATTACAAGTTTTGTTCATCATAACCCTGTGAATCAAGAGTGTTTAAAAGGCTTGATGA
The DNA here is from genome assembly GCF_037043125.1 of Eumetopias jubatus. Taxonomy (NCBI): domain Eukaryota; kingdom Metazoa; phylum Chordata; class Mammalia; order Carnivora; family Otariidae; genus Eumetopias; species Eumetopias jubatus. Next base: position 3,430,400 of record NW_028274820.1, read on the forward strand.
TTAAATAATTTCCTACAACCTCGACTACTTTACTTATTTATACCCTGACTCTTTTTAAGAGCTTTAACAAGAAATACGTGTATCAAAAGATTAATAAGATGGTGACTGACATAGAAATAAAGGCCCAGAGAAGGGAGAAAAAGCGTAAAGCTCTCAGGGAAATAATGCATGTGTGGAAAAGTATCAGATGTGGTGCGGTTTCAAGGTAGCAAATGTGAAAATACAATGATACAAAATACGGTGAATTACGAACTCATTATTACAAAGAGTGAACTTCTGTCTTGAAGATGCCAATTTTGTTTTCTACAACCAACTCAAATGTAGTTTCTTTGGCAATCTCACCAATTCCTGTGACTGTAGCTTATATCAGGCTCCATTCACATGCCATTAGGTGTATGTGAACTTCCGACGCCTAATCCTACTGAGGTGTGTGGGATCTTCCCCCCAGCACTGGGTCATTCTCAGCAGCAGTACCCATGCCCTGACACTACGCATCTAGGAAAAACAAAGAAAAAACCCAAAGCAAAACAAGCACAGACAAGAAAACACCGCTCCAGACTCATCTCCACCAGCTTCTGTCTCTGTTCCTCCGCTTACTCGTCAGCGTAAGCGTCTACACATGAGGCTTCCATTGGCTCACTTCCCCTCGTGGCAATCTGGCTGATTCCCAGATGGCTCCCCGGCCAGTTCCCTCTGAGAGTCACCTTGGCCCAGGCTCTGATGAGCTGCGTGGGTATCTTCCTCCTTACTCAACCTCCTGACTCCATTGCACAAGGTTGCTCTTCCAGAGTTCCCAAGAGCCCCTCCCCTCCATTCCCTTCTTTCTGGTTTTCTTTTAGTCCCAGGCATGCTTTCCCAGCATCCTTTTGCTCTCTCTCAGCCGCCTGAATTCAGCTTTTATCTCCTCTTGTGACCTTGTGGATTCAAATGCCTTCTCCGTTCTAACAACTCCCACCCACACACACACACACACCGCAAGTTGGGTATCCTTGTGGGGCTTGCCGATCCTCCATACTGCATGAGTATCTCGGCTGGCAGATTTCTGAATGGGAACATTCCCAAACCTATTTTATCTACATCATTAGGGAAACCAATACAAACTGATTGCTTCATCAAGAAACCAGTGGGTCAACTTTTTTTACTAATATCTTCTTGCCTGCTAATACAGCCCATCTCCAAGTCTTGCCAAACCTACCTTCAGCATACATATCAAATCTGGCTTTGACTAGTATCTCCCCATAGTTAGATTTGACTTATGGGTTTGGGGGAAGAACCCACAGAGGTGAAGTGCCCTCGTCATGACACACAGCCCAGCGGTCCACGTTATCAACATGACTTAATAGTGGCGCCGTTAGCCTTGATCCCATGGTAAGATGTCTTTGCCAGCATTTTCCACTGTAAAGTTATGTTTCTTTTTTTAAAAGATTTTATTTATTTATTTGAGAGAGAGAGAGAGACAGAGAGATCATGAGCAGGGTGAAGGGTTAGAGGGAGAAGCAGACTCCTTGCTGAGCAGGGAGCCTGATGTGGGACTCCATCCCAGGACCCTGGGATCATGACCTGAGCCGAAGGCAGACACTTAACTGACTGAGCCACCGAGGCGGCCAAGTTATATTTGTTTCTTTACTTACTTTCTTCTACTGTGAGTGCATCTCTGAGTCCAGGCCACACTCATGGGAAGAAGAGTTATGACCTGGCTCCTGGAAGGAAGTGTATCCAGCTATTTTATTTAAAATTTTCTCTAAAGAAAATTAAAACACCATCTCTTATTGCCCTTAGACTTCAAATTTAAAGTTATCTCTTATGTTTGTTTAATTACTTGTTTATTTTCTGTCTCTTCTTCTCTTCTTTACGTTCCACGAACACAGAGATTATCTTCTGTGCTCACTCAGTAATGCACAGGTCCGGACCCAGTGCTTGGTACATAGTAAACACTGAGTAAATATTTGTTAAAAGTGAATTTAGCAAAAGAATAGTTAACAAAAATACTGAAAACATTGAAATATATATATCGCATATTTGGTTTTCACAGTTTATAAATGGCTTGCCATACGTTATTTCATTGAAAATTTGTTACCATGAACTATAGTACTGAATGCTAAAGAAGAATCCTTTTTAAAAAAAGATTCTACTTATTTATTTGACAGAGAGAGAGAGGGGGGGGGAGAAACAGACTCCCCCCTGAGCAGGGACAGAAGGCAGATGCTTAACCAACTGAGCCACCCAGGTGGCCCAAGAATCCTTTTTTTTTTTTTTTAATCATTGTTTTACTAGTATCCCATTACTTTGGAAAATTGACCGATGTGACATTTGGATTCTTCGTATCCTTCCTTTGAAAGGCGGGGCCTGGGGCGCCTGGGTGGCTCAGTTGGTTAAGCCACTGCCTTCGGCTCAGGTCATGATCCTGGAGTCCCGGGATCGAGTCCCGTATCGGGCTCCCTGCTCAGCAGGGAGTCTGCTTCTCCCTCTGACCCTCCCCCCACTCATGTGCTTTCTCTCTCTCATTCTTTCTCTCAAATAAATAAATAAAATCTTTAAAAAAAAAAAAAAAGAAAGGCGGGGCCTGTATAGACAGCAGATTTCCCCAGGCTCTTGAGAGTGGCAGCAAAACCCTCCTTTACTCACACCGTTTGGAGATTATCTGATGGGAATACATTCCTTAATGCCTCCAAAAAGAGCTATAAATGCATTGTCTTTGTGAAGAACGTCTGGGTCAACTTGGAGCCTGGGAAACTGTGGCATAATTGTATTACAGATATTCTAACATTTGTCTGGAGGAAGCATCACTTGATGGCTGGAAACACCTGCTTCCAAATGCACTAAATAGGCGCATAGTGGCGAGAGGTCAATGTCATGTAAGACACCAGAGTTTTCCTAGAACCCGACAATTTAGCATTTAACAGGGAAAATCAGCTCTGGAGCACCTCTTTTGTTACAGGAATCCAGAATATTCCATAGTGAAAATCTTGTTTAATCTTTATTTTATCCCTGCTGATATTCAGAATAAATCTATACATACCTCGATGTAAACCAATATAATGCACTAATAATGTAATTAATTATGGAACTTATAGTCTGGTCACATGAAAACATAGCTTCCGGGGTTTTATTTTCTCCATCTCTTATTTCTATAGATTTTGCACTATTTTCCCCATTTTTTTTTTTGAAGTTTCAATCTTGCTTCTTTTCAGGCCTAATTCACTGGAGTGCTTGTAGCTGTGGTTTAGCTCCACCAGGAAGCATCCTTACCCTGACTCCTGCCTGTGACTCCTGGCTGAACTTCTGCTCTGCCCCCTACCACTTAGCTCTTTGAAGGTCCATGCAGCCAGAATGCAGGTTTCGCTAATGAAATCTTTGAACAAAAAATAAAGAGCAAAGACGCTAAATAAAGACAAAAGAAAACAGAAAACAGAAAGGAAGAAGTGATGGTTGGTAATATTTAATAGTGAATGGCATAAATGGAAAATATTCTTAAAAATATCATTTCATGTTAGTAAAATATACACTCAGTAGTAAAATGATCGCAATAGTTACTCTTTTAACAAGCCTCCAATTAGAAAATCAGCAAAAGACTTGAATTCATTCACCTAGGTAGATAAATTGCAAACAACCACATGAAAACATGTTCAACTTCATAACCATCAGAGAATTACAAAGTAAAATCATAAGAAGATAACCCCAAAAATTATTATAATGACTACAGTAAAATATACTGACAGCATCAAATTCTGGTGAGGATGTGGAAAAACTGGGTTTTTCACACATTGCTGGTGCGAATATAACATGATACATGAAGATCAGGTGGCACTTTGTTCTGTTAATTGGAGCCTGCTCTTAATTTGGGGGAAGAATCCACAGAGGTGAAGTGCCCTCGTCATGACACACAGCCCAGCGGTCCACGTTATCAACATGACTTAATAGTGGCGCCGTTAGCCTTGATCCCATGGTTAAGATGTCTTTGCCAGCATTTTCCACTGTAAAGTTATATGTTTCTTTTTTTTAAAGATTTTATTTATTTATTTGAGAGAGAGAGATCACGAGCAAGGGGTAGGGTTAGAGGGAGAAGCAGACCCCCCGCAAGACTTGGAGATGGGCTGTATTAGCAGGCAAGAAGATATTAGTAAAAATGTTGACCCACTGGTTTCTTGATGAAGCAATCAGTTTGTATTGGTTTCCCTAATGATGTAGATAAAATAGGTTTGGGAATGTTCCCGTTCAGAAATCTGCCGGCCGAGATACTCATGCAGTATGGAGGATCGGCAAGCCCCACAAGGATACCCAACTTGCTGTGTGTGTGTGTGGGTGGGAGTTGTTAGAACGGAGAAGGCATTTGAATCCACAAGGTCACAAGAGGAGATAAAAGCTGAATTCAGGCGGCTGAGAGAGAGCAAAAGGACACCACTCAGAAATTACACTGGTGGTAAGCCATCCTACAGAAACCTACGTTTACACAGACCTGAACACTGGAGTAGTTGTATTTTAAATGGACAATAACTAGAAACAACCCACATGTCCTTCATCAGGTAAATGGAGAAAAAACTGTGGTACACCCAGCTAATGGAACACTACTCAGCAATCAAAGAGAATGGACCATCGATTCTTACAACGAACAGTATGGATGGATCTCAAGGGAATTATGTAGAGTGCCAAAGCCAATCTTAAGGAAATCTGCTGTCTATACAGGCCCCGCCTTTCAAAGGAAGGATGCAAAGAATCCAAATGTCACATCGGTCAATTTTCCAAAGTAATGGGATACCAGTAAAACAATGATTAAAAAAAAAAAAGGATTCTTGGGCCACCTGGGTGGCTCAGTTGGTTAAGCGTCTGCCTTCTGTCCCTGCTCAGGGGGGAGATATTGTATGATTCCATTTATGTAACTTCTTCAAAGTGACAAATTCGTAGTGATGGAGAATGAATCAGTGGTTGCCAGAGGTTAAGCTGGGGAAGGAATAAAACTATTACAGTTTGGCCTGAAGAAATTTCTAGCTAGTGATAGAGTGATCCTGTGCCTGATTTTGGTGACAGTCAAATCTACACATGCAACAAAATTTCATAAAACTGTACACACATGTACACACACACACACACACAAGTGAATAAATCCTGGTGAATATTGAATAAGATCTTTATATGAGATAATAGTACGATACCAACATTAATTTTCTGGTCTTGACACTGTTTTATGGCTTGATAGGTTATGACCACAGGAGGAAGTTCAGTAGAGGACACACAGGCACTTTTGATTTTTGATACATATTGCATCCTAAATTATTTCAAAATAAAAAGTTACCAATGAAAAAATACATAGTAAATACTAGAGAATCAAAGAACACACTTTGTGTAATTCCACATTTATTCTTTTTTATTGAGACAAAATTGACATATAACATTGTACTAGTCTAAGTTATAGAACATAAAGATTTGATATAAGTATATATTGCTGAATGATTACAAGCTTACTATCCATCACCTTACATAGTTACATTTTTTTTTCTTTTAGGACCTCAATATTTAGTATTAGGATAAGGAAAGAGGGAGGGGAGAGAAAGAATAAGAGGAGAAGGGGGGGCAGAGGAAGGAAAGAAAGCACTCAAATTAAGTCCTTTGATAAAGATCCTACTTTATTAATTTTTAAAATTCTTTTAAAGATTTTATTTATTTTAGAGAGAGGGCACATGTGTGCAAGTGCTCAAGCTGGAGGAGAGGCGGAAGGAGAGGGAGAGAAAAAATCTCCAGGAGACTCCGCACCCAGCATGGAGCCCAGTGCAGGCGGGGCTGGATCTCATGACCCTGAGATCATGACCTGAGCTGAAATGAAGAGTCAGACGCTCAACCGACTGAGCCACCCAGGCGCCCCAAGATGGTATTTTAAAACAACATCCAGCATTGTATTTAAGACTGAAAAAGGAAAGCTTTCCCAGGAGAAAATCAGGAACAAGTTCGGCCTCTCTAATAGCATTCTCATCATTCAACACTTTTTCTGCCCTAATCTATGCGATTAGAAAAGAAAATATACACATTCGAAAAGAAAATATATATTTTTTAATTTAGGGATAAACATAATTATCTATCTGTAAAACTTTTTTAAAGCACCCCAAATGTTGTGGGAACTAATTAGAATATACAATAACAATCACCAGCTACAAGATGAGTATAAAAAAAATAACATTTGTAGGTAATAGCAATGAACACACAAAAAAGTGTGTGTGTAAAAAGATACCATCAATAATGTTGGCAAAAAAAATACTTCTAGGGAATGATAACAAGAAATTGATAAGCCCTAAGTGAAAATGAAAACACACAAACTCCCAAAATTTATAATAACTTAAACTATAGAACTTTAATGGATGACATATATAGAGAGATATAAAATATTTGAATAAGTTCTATGTTCCCAGAAGAAAATGGGAAAGATTCAAAATCTTCTCTTAAATTTGACTATGACAAGGGCACCTGGGTGGCTCAGTCGTTAAGCGTCTGCCTTGGGCTCAGGTCATGATCCCGGGGTCCTGGGATCGAGCCCGGCATCGGGTTCCCTGCTCAGTGGGGAGCCTGCTTCTCCCTCTCCCTCTGCCCTTCCTCCCTGCTTGTGTTCTCTCTCTCTCTCTCTCTCAAATAAATAAATAAATCTTAAAAAAGAAAGAGGAAGAAGTAGGAGATAAGGTACAGGTAGTAGATCAGGAAGCAGAAAGGTGGAAAAAAAACGATTTGCCAAAGTCTATCACCTAAAGTAAAGCATTTCAAGAATACAGTATACATAATCCTCGGATGGAGGACCCCATAGCCCTTTCAAGCAGCTTTTATTTACATTCCTTACCAGACCAAAGAGGTGGGCCTCCTAGCAAGACTCACATACAGAAGTGGGGGGCTTCTATAAGAGGGGCAGTAATTCCTTACTGCTTGTAAGTGGTGCCATTAATGCAAAGACTAGGTTAATGAACAGAGCATGGAGGCCAATGGCTGGCAGGTAGCCAGCTTAAGCTTACTAGTGTCCATACAGGTGTTTGGTTGTGGTTGGAAGGACGTAGAATTCACTGGAAGCAAACAGACCAGAATCTACTAGGTCTGACTGGCAGCATAGGATGACTACCCATCCCCTCAGCTGACCCCTTAGCTCCAGAGCTCACACCCTTAGGGAGCGGGCTGCAAACGCCAAGCAGACCCCAAGAACACTCTGTTCTCCAGTGTTTCTCCAGGAAGGCCATCAGTTGGGGAACACTTCCACCCTTGCTCCCTCTTCCTGGCATTGAACACACCGGGAAGACGTGATGCCATGATATGCTGAGGTGACAAGCATATGGAAAAAAAATCCAGCGTTCCAAGGCTAGGGAGGAGGAAGGGAGCTCGATGTCAAGACGCTGATACAGAGCTGCTAAGGGGCCTTGAAACATCTTCCTCAAGCTTCACTGGCCATGGAGTCTGCAAACGTCTCCAATATTTAATCCACCACAAGGTACTTTACTACTGGGCGCCTGGGTGGCTCGGTTAGTTAAGCCTCTGCCTTCGGCTCAGGTCATGATCCCAGCGTCCTGGGATCGAGTCCCTCATCAGGGTCTCTGCTCAGCGCGGAGCCTGCTTCTCCCTCTCCCTCTGCTCCTCCCCCTGATTGTGCTCTCTCTGTCTCAAATAAATAAAATCTGTAAGAAAATTTTTTTAAAAGGGACTTTGCTACTGAAGACAAAAACTCTCAACTGCCCAACTCATGTTCTCCACTGCTGTAGCTTTTGGCTTTTTGTAGCCATGTCGATGGGGATTTAGTAGGAAGGAGAGGTGAACAAGCATACACTGTGTGACATATTAAATAAAAAGCCTAAAAATATCAAGTATCAAGCATGTAATGACTGTGTTTTTTTCTGACCACTGGAGAAAGGATGGATTAGTTAAAGAACAGTCTTTGCAAAATGAGCTAGCCATTTGGGAAAATGGAGCCCTAAAACATTTCACCTCAATTTCATGATTTAACTTGATTTCTGAGCTGAAAGGCATTGTAATTTGTGAATAAATCAGGGAATTTGATCTCAGGCATATTTGGTTCTTATCCTAGTAATATAGTGCACAAATTCAGTCATCCTGAGAAAAACTCACTTAACCTACACCTTGGTTTCCTTATCTCAAATTGGTGCGAATATTTATCTTATGGAGATTAAAACACATGTGGGCATGCAGTATAGACCCAGGAAGCCCTGGTCCTCTGAATGCTGAAGCTTGGCTGTATGAGATTTGTGTGTCTCTTCAACAAAATATACCCTAAGATCCAGAGAATCTCTATCTCTTTCTGCTACTTGACTTTTCACCTTTCTCTTGTTTAATGGTCAGAAAAATTCTGGATTATGGTTATGATTATTTCTAGTTTACATGGAGAAAATCCAAAGGACAAAGAGTAGTTAAATGACTTTCCCAGGATCCCCTAGCTAATAAGACATAAAGCCAGGATTTCAACTCAGGACCCAGTGATTTTTCTACCAGATACTGAAATACATATATACATTCTAAAACGATCTTAAATGCCAAGTGCTATCTCAACACTGTATCATTAATTGAAATCTATGTCCTTTTTGTCCAGTGCTACTCATTTTAGAGAAGAATCCCAATTTGAGTGGTATCCAGGTAGAATAGGGACACTTTGACTTAGCAAAAATTACTCCTCGAATTTCCCCACTGGCTGTGAATTTTCACTTGCAAAGATTTTTTGCACCTGTCCCACATTTCATCTCTGCAGATGTGATGCTTCAAACCCTTGCCTGTGAACATAGTGTAGCCAATAGCACACAGATGCTCTCTGAGTACAAAATGAGTGAGTCCAGTGAGTCAGCATTAATGGGAAAGTGGTACTCGGTAAGAGGAAAATACCACAAGCACTGACTATGGAGTGCTCATGGTAATAATGCAACCTTTAAAGGAGACCTTCTGGCACATTCGGTGCACACCTTATCTCAAATCAATGTAGCATGGTATTTAAGTTGATTAAGCATGCAAAGAAATATCTGCGGGAGATTGTACTGCTCTATGTATTCTTCACTAACCTTTGGGATATTCCCAGAAAAGCCCTCCTTTTACCATGCGGCCCCCAGAGTTCCCACTCAGTGCACAGAGGAGATTGAAACTCGATATTCAAACAGTGTTGAGAACTGTTGGATCTCAAAATTGGGGTTACTGCTTTGGCTTGATGAAGTAATTGCTGACTAGAAATGTAAAAGAAAAAAATATCCATACCTGATCATTGTTTTCCATCCAAGGGTAAGCAATGCCTTGGGCCTCTTTTAATTTATAAACCTGTTTATTTGAATTAGTGTCTCTTTATTTGTATTAAATAATTTCAGCCCCAGGTCTTTAGATTTCTGCTCCTAAGAGTAGACAATTACTTGGACATAGGGACACCCTCCCCCCAAAAAAGAGAAGTTCCTAGAAAAATAAGCATGGTCCCCAGTCTGGGTCTCCTTTCAGGGCCAGGATGGTGGAATATTCATGTTTTCATCCTCAGAAGATAGCATAAGGCAGAGATGTACATATTGTAGAAACTTATAAAAAATGGTTAAGGAATAAAATAAGATACGCTGTAAAATAGGTCTCACTGGTTCCCAGTGAGAGGCTGCAGGGTGTTGATTACATCATGGACCATGTGTGTTGGGTGACCTGTGGTCAATTCAGCAGCACCACCACCCCTCCCAAGACCACTGCTGCCTTGTAGAAAAGAAGCCAGGAACCACACTTCCAATATAATTCTGGGCTCAAGGGAGGCTGAAAGAAAGGAGGAGCCATTCTTCTCGAATAGTTACAGCCAGCCTTGCAGCTTCCAACATCTTCCTGAGAGCCACCATGCACTGCCATAGACTGACTCGGGAGCATCCCTCATATTTGTGATGCCAGCTGAGATCGTCCCTAGCAGATTTCCAGTTCTTCCAACATGGCACACACCTCTATTTCCTGTATTAAAATCATCAACACTTTGATCTACTTTGACTTCAAGAGTGGCTTCTGTTTTCCTGACCAAACATGAACTAAACCACTGTCACCATCCTCCAGCCTTAGAACCACAGTGCTTCCATGTATATTAGCATAGAAATCTCTTAAACACCCAGTTCTGGCAGATCTTGGCAGCCAGCTGATGACAGACTCTTGAGCCCATCAACCAAAGTCAGGCCGTTCTTGAGACCAGAGTTGCTCTGTGCCTTGTCTTCACCCCATCATTCCTCTCAAGCTTCCCCAACACAATATCCTCTCACAGCCAAACCCTTTGTGAGAACTCTCTAAACACTCAGATTTTAATTAAACATTGGCCCTTTTCCAGATTCGCTGGATCATTTCCAGGCCCTTCAGGGAAGAGTCAAGATTCAAATACAACCCAGTCACCAAAAGTGAATGCCTCTTGTTTGCACTCCTTCTTGTTTCTAGGTCATTATGTTTTCCACATTATGTTCAACCTCACGCTGAAAAACAAGAGCCATCAGATATCTTTACCATCTACTCTTCCTCCTCTTCATTGTCCCCACCCATGCACCACTCCCTGTAGTTCAGAGATAACATAAGCATTTCTCTACACCCTAACAAATGCCCTCATCCTGAGGTAGAAGGTCCATCTTGGTATTCATGCAATGCCCAGTAGATGTAGATTCCTTTCTCAACTCTGAATGTTGTTTGAACCACAATCATGGAACCACAATTCTGTAACAGTAGGAATTTCTTGTATTTTGGGGGGATTCCAACTTGAACCCTATAGGGCCCTCTTCTCTGGCACCACCATCAATGATGTCATACTCTCCCTATCAGACACTCAGTGCACTCTGTTTTAACATCTGATCTGTGGAGTACAAAACCTCGTTCAGTGTTTTCCTGACTTAACTGATCTCCTGATGCAGTTATTCTAGACGGCTCCACCTGCTCTCACACCTGGGCTGCAGTGAGGATTAGAACCATCGCAGTTCCACATTGAGCAGTATCCAGTGCGTATGAAAACTGCCTGTTAGCTTCAAGCTGGCCCTTTGCCTATTTCCCACACTTGAGGGTCACAGCTTTGAGATTTTTCTTCCTATGTTCCCAGTGCCCAGAACTGTGACGACGTGGACTGCACACTCAGAGGATATTTTGATGAGCTGAACGAAGATCATTTTAACACTTTTTCTAAAATGTTACCTCTTGCTTTTAACACTGCCACCCACACCATCTCAAGATGAGCTCTCCTTGATGAGGAGACAGAGCCACTTGATATAGACATGGTTCTACACTGGTAACCATGCATTTACAAGTCTTCATTTTGAGAAATACGTGTAGAAAGATCCCCCTTTCTCCTTTTCTGTGTATCAGTGTAGTTTTGTGTCACTGGCTGGGCAGAACAGGATTCCCAGACATTTCAAGGTCCCCACATTCAGGTGGTGTGGCCCCTGCTTCAAGGCTAGGAGCAAGCATGTTATGCATTCACCCATTCCCAGGCTGGAGAGCATGGGCAGCCTTGGTGTCTTTTCATGGTGACTTTCACCATGGGCTGCCCTCCATAGAAGTCCTGGGGAACAAGGGGAAGCTGGATGCCACCAAGAGGGTGTGGACTCCAGGTCCCTGAGCATCCCCTGAGGTCCCAGGCTGAGGCCCCCCTGCTCTGAATTCAGTCGCTCCATCCTGGGAGGGGCTCTTTTTTATCACCCTCATCATCTCTATGACTTATTATTATTTTTATTTCCTCACACACCTCTTCTTCAGGGCATACAGGCCTTCGGAAACAGAGCTGGGAACAAGTGTGTTCTGAGTCTTGAAGCACCGTTCATGTGGCGTGATGAACCAAGGGAAAGGAAGGGAAGAGTCTACAGAGAAGGCACACACACACATATCTCAGACATAATTCTATGCAAGAGATTACCTAGAAATTACTTCTCTCCTCTGTCCTTCCTTTTCTCCTCTTAGAGGTGTGCTCTGGTTGCCATCTGGCCTGGTTCTCACTTGGGTGCAGGACACACACCCCCAAGCACACAGTGAGGTTGGCTCCATCCTCTGTAAGCCCCCTTTGTCCCATTTCCCCAATCTTTCTGTTTCTACTGGGATTTTTTTCATCAATATGTTTGTCCTTCCCCTATTGACTCCAACTTTAAAGCAGCATTCCTCAGTCATGTTGCCCTAATATCAAATGTCCTGTGCTGCCAGCCACGTGTTTAAAAGACAGGCTGGCGTGCCTGTGCCCCTTTCTCAGCACACAGTCACCCCTCCTTCACTGTGGCCCTGATGCCACTGAGCTGAGCTGCCCAAGTCAGAGAGGCTGCCTGTTTCCATCTCTCACCGCACTGGACCTCAAACACGAGGAAGTATGAGGAAGGACTGTTCCACCATGTGAAATTCCATCACCTGTTTTCCTGCCTGCCTCTCTGGTCACTGTTCCCTCAGGATTTTCATGAGGTCTCTGTCACTGCTGGTGCCACAGCAGGACGTATGGTCCAGGACTCAGCATCCTCTGCTTTGCTCACCAGCTACTTCTGTCACACAATGTGCAGACACAACTCCAGGGGGCTTTCTGTAATGATGCGTCCTCACTGCTCAGTACTTGTTAAAAAACTGAAAGCCCTTGATAAAATCTGGACTTAGTATTCCTTTTACGTAACAAACTTTTCCCATATAATTATTCCCTGTCATCATTAATACCCATTTCTACATATTTTCTCCTTTTAAAACTATTTTAAGTAATAACTGATATTTTCAGAATAAAAAGAGCCAAGTCATCCAGGAGTTTATAGATTCAAAAGTCTATGCTCCCATTTACCATCCCTGCATGTCCTCACCTCCCCCAAAATACTTCCCTTACCCAGTCAGAGGGGAACAACCATTGACATTTAGTGAATGACTTTACGGAAATTGTTTTGTGCTTTCAAATCTAGACTATAACATGTGCATTGTGTACGTGCATGTTGTCTGCATGTGTGTGCACCTGTTTTGTACAAGAAATCGCCCTCTATACCATATTCAGGGTACACATCTGCTGGAAATCTATCCCCATAACCTGGGAGGATGAACCAACAGGAGGTTAGTTAGTTAAAATGTGTTGGTTTTTTACTTTATTTTCATTTCAGTAGAATTATGGTTTGTTTGTTTGTTTTTAATTTTGAAAGTGTTTAAAAGATGTCCTGTGGGAATGCAGGTTGGTGCAGCCACTTTGGAAAACAGTATGGAGGTTCCTCAAAATTTTAAAAATAGAGCTACTCTGTGACCCAGCAACTGCACTCCTGGGTATTTACCCCAAAGACACCAAGGTAGTGAAAAGAAGGGCCATGTGCACCCCAATGTTCATAGCAGCAATGTCCACAATAGCCAAACTGTGGAAGGAGCCGAGATGTCCTTCAACAGACGAATGGATAAAGAAGATGTGGTCCATATATACAATAGAATATTACTCAGCCATCAGAAAGGATGAATACCCAAGTTTTACATCAACATGGATGGGACTGGAGGAGATGATGCCAAGTGAAATAAGTCAAGCAGAGGAAGACAATTATCATATAGTTTCACTTATTTGTGGAACATAAGGAACAGCATGGAAGACATCAGGAGAAGGAAGGGAAAAATGAAGGGGGGGGAATCGGAGGGGGAGATGAACCATGAGAAACTCTGGACTCTGAGAAACAAACAGGGTGTTAAAGGGGAGGTGGGTGGGGGGATGGGTTAGCCTGGTGATGGGTATTAAGGAGGGCACGTACTGCATGGAGCACTGGGTGTTATATGAAAACAATGAATTCTGGAACACTACATCAAAAACTAATGATCTACTCTTTGGTGACTAACATAACATAATAAAACTAAAAAAAAAAAAAAAAAGGATGTCCTATCTGTTTACATCTTACATTCTTATTCCCTGTGTATATGAGAAAGGAAATTGAGTCCAGTGCTTAACAGAAGGATCAAAGCCCTTCTTTAGGACACGTGGATGAGAAAATGGACCCAGGGCTGCAGAGCTGGACTGATTCCCATCAAGGGTCTTGGAGGGGCATTGCTTCTGGGACCAGTCACCTCAAGCAGAGGAAACTAGAGACCCTGGGTGTCGAGACCCCTTCTTGATGAATTCCCCAGGATAGAGCAAATGTGGTCACCAGGCTGCCACTCAGAAAGGGGCTTCGCTGGAAGAAGCGGTGTGCCTATAGCAGACGGGGCCTCCTGCAGGAGCATCAGGGCTCCAGCATGGTCCAGTGGGGGCTCCCTGCCTGCACGCTGTCCATCTGTGCCATGGAGGAAGGGACTTTTCCTCAGCCTCAGAATGAATGGTACTGTTCTGGGTCCAGTATTATTCACAGGAGGAGAAATTTGCTAGAAAAGCAGTTCCTGCTGCAATCATTGGATGGTTACTATAATTAACTCCTAAAGGAAAATAAAACCATGGAGATGTCTGTCTTATTGAGAACAAATCACAAGGAGGCTTTACTTAACAAATGCATAAATTTTGAGGAGTTTGATGACTTGCCTATGACCTTTGAGAGGAGCTAAGTTGTGCAGCCCAGAAGGTGAGCCTGGCATGCCTGGTCCAGGAACCCCTCAGGCTGCAGACCTGGTCTGCTTGTTCAAGGAAGACATGATTTTGTGTCATAAGAGCACAGTGATGGCCCAGGTCACTACAGATGACTGGGAGGACCCAGGTCCACATATTAGACCTTTCAAATGCTAAGCATCAGTTTACCTCTCTCATAAAATGGGGATAGTAAATATTCCTCCCAGAATGCCCTTGGTGAGCAGGTGACATTAGTAATGTGCAGTGGGGCCCCGGGCTGTCCCATGTGTGGATATGTCCGGAAACCCAGGAAGGTGGAGGTACAGAGCCCTGCCATGACTGAGAACCTTCAAGGTAGAGGCTATCACCTAATACCCGACTTTGAGCACATCTCCAATCATGTTTTGCCCTTGGTGTTCTTACATATATCAAGTGGGCCCATTTCATGGGAGAAAATATTTGCCAACCAATATCTGATAAGGGGTTAATATATGAAATATATAAGGATTCCTACAATTCAATAGCAAAAAAAAAGAAGAAGAAGAAACTATTTTAAAAACGGGCAAAGAACTTAAATAGATGTTTCTCCAAGGAAAACATACACTGTGGCCAACAGACATATGAAAAGGCGCTCAACATCACTCATCATTAGGGAAATGCAAAACAAAACCATGATATATCACCTCACACCTGTCAGAATGGCTAGTATCAAAAGGAAAGGAAGAAAAGAAGGAAGGAAGGAAGGAAGGAAGGAAGGAAGGAAGGAAGGAAGGAAGGAAGGAAGGAAGGAAGGAAGGGAGGGAGGAAGGAAGGAAGGAAGGAAGGAAGGAAGGAAGGAAAGAAGGAAGAAAAGATTATAATTATCATTGACAAATTGGAACCCTTATGCACCGTTGGTGGAAATGCAAACAGGTGCAGCCACTGTGCAAAACAGTATGGAGGTCTTCAAAAAATTAAAAATAGAACCAGCAATCCTACTATTACCCAAAGGAATTAAAATCAAGATCTCAAAGAGGTATTCGAATCCCCATGTTCACTGCAGCATCACTTATAAGAGCTAAGATGTGTAAACAACCTAAGTGGCCATTAGTGGTTGAATAAAGAAAATGTGGCATATGTATGTATAGTGGAATATGATCAGCCTTAAGAAAGAAGGTAATATTGGACAACATGGATGAACTTGGAGGACATTATACTAAGTGAAATAAGCCAGTTCTAGAAGGACAACTGCTGCATGATGTCATAGCTAATC
This sequence comes from Eumetopias jubatus, assembly GCF_037043125.1. Taxonomy (NCBI): domain Eukaryota; kingdom Metazoa; phylum Chordata; class Mammalia; order Carnivora; family Otariidae; genus Eumetopias; species Eumetopias jubatus. The sequence goes on from NW_028274820.1 coordinate 3,446,104, forward strand.
ATGGCCATAAAGTTTCAGTGATGGCAAGCTACGTGCATTCTAGAGACCTGCTCTCCAACATCACACCTACAGTGAGCAATGCTATATAGTACGCTTAGAAGTTGTATAAAGAGGGCAGGTCTTGGGGCACCTGGGTGGTTCAGTCAGTTGAGTGTCCATCTTTTGATTTTGGCTCGGGTCATGATCTCAGTGTCCTGGGATCGAGCCCCATCTCAGGCTTTGCATGTGCTGGGGAGTCTGCTTGAGGATTCTTTCTCTCCCTCTCCTTCTGCCTCTCCGCCCCGTCTAAAATAAATAAGTAAATCTTAAAAAAAGAGAGAGAGAGTAGGTCTCAAGTCAAATGTTTTCACTACAATTAAAGAAACAATAATAGGGTCCACTTCATCAGGCTGGAGAAGACTTAGACGAGATAATCCACAAGAGGTAGCTAGCACAATGTTTCTGATGTAAATTCTATTATTATTACCCAGAGGAAAAAGCGAACGAAGAGGCATCAGTGAAATATGTCTCCAAGAAGTGGTCCCAGATACAGGGGTTTGGTCAAAAACTAAAATGTAAGGCCCCCGGGGGTTTTGTATTCCCTTGGGAATGTACAGGCACAGTGGTCAGTGCAGGACCACCTCCCACACACCACTCTTCATTACGCCCCTCTCGGTTTGGCTTTGGGGCTTCATATTTCTGTGCCCTCAGCTGGACCCATCATGACCCAGGGGCTTCATGCTGGTGTTTTTCTTTAGCTTTTCACATTAAGATCTCAGATCAAATGGCATCTCCTTAGAAAGTTTCTCTCTGACCTCAGTCAAAAGTACCACCACCTCTCCCCGCCTTTGCATGCTGGAGGAGTATGTGGCTGCCCAGATTTGTCCCGTCTATGTGTTTGCTTCCTTGTTTATTTACTTCTCCCTTTCCCTGGTCCATGAGCTCCAGGAAATCAGGGATTCTGTGTTGTCTAGTGCCTGGACACTCAATCTCTCCCTGTCCAATGGGGACACAGTGTGGAAGGGTATCTGCTATTTAGTTGTCTGCACAAGTGAGGGCATTTACTGAGCCCTTCGTCTGAGAAGTGCAATTGCACAATTAATCGATGTTGGTGCCAAGGGTAAGATCACGGTTCTTCTGGGGTTACCATGGTCAGGTTAAACAGCAGAAACCAGCACCATCATGGCAAAGACGGTAGGCATCACTCCACGGAAATGGTCTCACTCTCAAATCAATGAGACTTTCAAACTAAGTGGCAGGCTGATTTCAAGCCCCACCTATGGCATGAGTTGGCTGGAGTAGAGAAAATTATATAATTTTTTTTGGTAATTTGCATTAAATACATCAAATTTCACAGAATTCTTCCCCATGGGCTTTCCAAGCACTTGCCAGAATGGAACAAACCCTAAAATTGTCAAGAAACAGAGGTCTTAATTCCAGCCCCTCCACTTACCGGTTGAGTGACTTTGAAATAAATTCTTAATACTTTTGATCTTCAAGGTCCTTATTAAAATGGAGATGGTCACATGGCCTCGATATAGGTTGAGAAGATTACGGGTTATAATAGATCAAATGCCTGGCCCCATGTCTACTCAACACAAAGCAAATCCTACTTGTAGTTCCTGGATTTATTCTCACCCCAACCTTAGCAGGCAGGCAGGTTGGGGTTATAATTGAGGGAGACACAGGACAGTGGAGAGGTGCCCCACAGCTGAAGAACATAATAGTGCATTCCATTTCAATGCCCTGCTTCAGTGCTCCTCCTCAGGAATATAACTCATCTTGACTTGACCCTTTGCTTGGTTTTTTAAAAATTTGTTTGTGGCTACGTGTTAAACATTTTACACACAAAAGGACTTACATAAATATATTCATAAGGTCCAGAGAACACTAAAAGAGATAGCAGATAAACACATAGCCATTATCCAGTTTAAGAAAAAGACTAACCATTGCTGAGCCTTTCCCGTCCCATCCACCTGTCTCCATTCCTCATGGGGGACCACCCTTCCGAAATCTGTGTTTATAATGAACTGGGGTTTGGATATGATTTTTGTTTTACACATGCACTTTATCTTCAACAGTGTATCATTTCATCTTTGTCATTTTTTTAATTTAAATACATGGCAGCCGACTTCATATATTTTTCTTCGACTTGCTTTTTCCCACTCCACCCTGGATTCCTGAGATCCCAGCATGCTACTGAAAATTGTCATTCATTCTTTTTTGCAAATTATTATTTTATGATCCTCCCTTGTGAGAAAATAACACAATGATTTATCTATTCAGCAAATGATAGATTTTGTAGTTGTTTTCAGTTTTGCTTCTAAGTTTTTGTTTCTTGATGACAGTTTGCCATAAGCTCTCTTGTATCCATTTCTAGTTAGCTGTGTGAGGATTTCTTTAGGATACACAACTGGTAGGCCAGAAGACATTTCTTCAGTTTTCACCCAACTATGTAGTTTTGAGAATCATCTAGATGACACAAACATTTTCGCACTGAAATTGGAGCAGGGAAGGAAACACAATTCCTTCCCTATGGTGTTTACATCCTTATGGGGAAAGGCACATTATACATAAGATAAAACATTAAACATTATGTTCATCAGCGTAGGCCTAGTTATAACTCTGTGGCAAAAAATCCTCAAACCTAAATGACTTAAAATTATTTTTTTCATTTAGTTAACATTTATTTTTTTCCACTGTTCTTGAGAAATAATTGACACACATAACTGCATAAGTTGAAGATATAGGGAGCCAAGGGCAGGCCACCCCAGAATGTGCCACTGTGTGTATTAATTATTCTAAATAAAAGTTCTAAAGAAACAGCCAGTGCAAAAGAACACTCTGACCCCCCTCCCTTTGTCTCCAGAAAGCAAAAATGAATCTCCTGTGTAGAGGCATCCACCTGGTACCAGGAGGTGGAGAGACATCCTTATCACAGACATGGGAAACTCAGATCCAAGAAGGCCATATAAGCAATCCTTGTGAATTCTATTAATTTGCTACCCCTGCCTAACCCCACCTAAATTCTGCTTAGAATTCCTCACTCACAGAAGCTCCCCAAATGAAGTTTTCTCTGTCCTGTTAATTCCTCGCAAGTTTATTGTCTCTTTGTCTAAGAGGTATAAAACCTGCCTGCCTTGGTCATTCATTTGGTCTCGATGTTATTATGGGACCTCGGTGTGCCCGTCATTACACTTTGGGTTTTTCTCTTGTTAATCTGGCTCCTGTCAATTTCCCTCTCAGGCCAGATGGAGAACACTGAAGGGTACAAAGACATTATTCTTCCCCTCCAAGGTTTACAGCAGAATGGTGTGACTTGGATATATTTTGAAATGATCACCACAGGGGTTTAGTTGACATTTATCACTTCATAGATGTACAATAGAGGAAAAGAAATAAACGAATCCTCTTCGTGATGAGAAGTCTTAGGATCCAGCCCCTTAGGTCCCCTACACCCCACCCAGCAGTGCTGGTTACGGGCGCAGCCCACCCCACCTCTGGAACCACAGATCTTGTCTCTTTCTACTGAGTTGTGTGCTTTTTTATCTTTCTTCCTTCGCTTTGTTTTTGTTTTGGTTTGGTTTTGGTGGTTTGTTTGTTTTAGTTTCCATACATAACTAAGACTATACAGTGTTTGTCTTTCTCTGCCTGACATTTCACTTACCAGAATGCCCTCAAGGCCCATTCATGTTGTTGCACGTAGTAGGCTTTCCCCATTTTTCTATGGCTGAATAATATTCCACTGTGTGTATGTGTGTGTGTGTGTGTGTGTGTGTGTGTGTGTGTGTGTGTGCAAAGTTACATAGATATCTTTACCCTATCAAAAGTCCCAAGGCATAGTTTACAGAAATAGGAAAAAAACATAGGACGCCTGGGTGATTTAGTCAGTTAAGCGTCTGCCTTCAGCTCAGGTCATGATCTCAGGGTCCTGGGATCGAGCCCCGCATCGGGCTCCCTGCTCTGAGGAGAGTCTGCTTGTCCCTCCCCCCCGTCCCCCACCCCCGCTTGTGCGCGCTCTCTCTCTCTCTCTCTCTAAAATAAAATAAATAAAATCTTAAAAAAATAAAAGAACTATGCAAGACTCTGAAAAGAGGATACATACTGTGGAAGGTCCATGACATTTCCTTGCCCGTTTTTGCCCATTTGCCACAGTGAAGTGCATACCTCGAGCACAACCAGGTGGGTCTGACTGATAGAATACTAACTGCGGTAAATACTTAGACTATGGTATCCGATTATATTTTCTTAGTCTCATAGTTTCTGCGGTTGCTTCTGTTTCTGTTGCAGAGTAACCAAAGTCTCAGTTAAGATGGGTGTCAAGTCCAGCTGACACACATTTCTTTCTAAGCATCCCTGCCCTATACACGGACACACACCTCTACATTCAATTTAATTCTCTTGCCAGCTATTCGAGTCTCTGGTCTTTAGGACTTCAGTTCTACCTAAAATCATCCTCAGATTATTTTCTATTGACACTGAATTCAGTTTCTTACGACATTGGTTGTTTCAGTCCATGCAAGAGGACTGTACCATCTTTGTTGTGTCCATGTTTAAGCGCGCACTTGCGTGCTCATTGAGTGAACCTACTTGTGAGATTTCACCAAGGTGTCTGCGTTCGTATTCCAATTTCCTTCTGAAGCAGGATATGCATGACTTATCTCAATTTTTCTTCTCAATTTACATAGAAATTTACTAATTTAATAAGATATAGATTGGCTATAGCTTACCGTACAATCTCCCAGGGCTGCATTCACAATAGGGAGTCTGTAGGCTACCCGGCTTAAGCTTCCCTAAATACTCGGAGTCCCCTGAGGACATAAATCCCCTTATTCTCGGTCACCAAATGCAAGGCTTCAGCTCCACCTCAGCCTGCAGATTTACCACTCTCTTCCACAGCTCTAAGGCACAGGATCCTGAATGCAGCAACTACCACGTGTGAAACAAGGAAGTCGTTTTGTCTCGGCTGGAAAGAATTATAGTTCAGACCAATACGGTAGCGGGGGCTGGGAACTTAGTTCCACAAGCAATGAAGCTCCATGCTCACGAAAGAGGTGAACTCTCCACAAAGTTTCCCCTGCTCTTGGGCTTGGGAACACGCGATTTCTTTTTTATAGGTGAGCTCTGCTGAGCACCACCCTATCTATGCAAATGTGTCTCTGCCTGATAGGTATTTCTGGTCTCGGGATCATGGACCTCTCTCTATGGTAGAAGCGTCTCTCCTAACATCCAGTCGCAAGCTAGTGAAGGTCTTCCAACAGAGCTATGTGAAGGAGCTGTCCCAGGCTAACCAATGCATTTGCTGAGTAACAGTCTTGGATCTCTGCCAGAGGCTTCAGTCCACATGTATTCTGGTTACAGGCACTTCAAAAAGCATCTGAGTGGATATTTACAGCCCAGCTACACTGCCTTCTCAGCAGCCCTTTGTAAACATTGATTGTTATTTCTGCTCAGGGCTCAATGTAAATTTAGATGCCTTCCTTGTGACTTTGTAAATAGGGCTCAGCAGGATTCCTAGGTGGGGAATGTGGTTTTGCCCAAACTCCAGCAAGCCTGAGAGTCGACTCCCTTCCTCTATAGGATTGGATCAGTGAGAGATAACCATTGTTTTATTAGAGTCTGAAGGATGTTCCTACTTGTTTTGTCTCACGCCATTTCCAACATTTCTCAGACTTGGCCTGGCATTGAGCTTTGGCTGGCTGGGTGTGTTCTCCAGCCTCTACTTGTCCTATGGTTGATTAAATCCTCCTGCCCTTCTTTCTCCAAAGAGGAGACTATACTGACAAATCAGCGAGGATCACCAACTGATCCTTAAGGGTGATCAAGACCAATTCTCACTCCAGTTGTTTCTGAGAATATGATGCTGTATTTAAATATCCCTGCGGCCAAGATGTGAAAGTGAATTGGAGGTCATTCTATACGAATGCAAATTGTGCTCGGCTGGATTCCAAAGCAGGAAGGAAAAGAAGGAAGGAGGTCTGGTGTGAAAGCCAGTCCCCCCTTGGCCTTGTGTGCTTCTGCCACAATCTTTATCATACTGAGCACAGGCTCAAGCAACCACATGTACGGCATTTCTTCTGGGCAGTCAGTGGTCTCAGTGAGCCCAGCCCTCTGCCCTGGTCCCAGCGAAACAGAGTTTAATAAAAATGGGAATAAGGGGGGAAACAAGGGGCGTCTGGGTGGCTCAGTCATTAAGCGTCTGCCTTCGGCTCAGGTCATGATCCCAGGGTCCTGGGATCGAGCCCCACATCGGGCTCCCTGCTCCGCAGGCAAGCCTGCTTCTCCCTCTGCCACTCCCCCTGCTTGTGTTCCCTCTCTCTCTGTGTCTCTCTCTGTCAAATAAATAAAATCTTAAAAAAGATAATAATGGGGTAACAATTCTCCCAATTTAACCCTTTTCTTCATGAGAGAAGTGATTTCTCATTTCTATCTTGCCATTCTCTCTTGCTTCGTTCTACAGAAGAATGTTTGGGCAGTCCTGAAGGTCCCCTGGACTAGGGAAAGGATGGACTTGGCTATTATCCTTGCGGGCAGAACGGTACAGACAGAGCTCCAGGATTTTAACCCAATTCTGTTCTCCAAAGGCAAGCGGATTCTGACTGTCCTATCAATTATTTTCAGGTTTCAAGGATTACATTGAAATACAAGAGGTAGCGCGTTAAGTGCATTTGCGATGTTTTATGACCATCACAAATATTTCCAGAATGGGTTCCTCATCCCAAAATAGGACCTCTGTACCCATTAAGTAATGACTCCCCTTTGCCCCCACTCCCCAGGCTCTGGTAATCTGTATTCTCTCTTTCTGTCATTATGAACTTGCCTGTTCCATACAGCTCACATAAGTGGAATCGGGCAGCCATGCTCCTTCCTTTGTCTCATTTCTCTGTATGCATCTAAACAACCACATCTGTGTGGGCTACTTACCGTTTCTTTGCCTGCTGGTGCAAATTTCCCACTGACACCGCTTTTCTTTTGGACAGCGTGAATCCTTCCCATTGTTACACCCTGTAAATGGCCATTGAGTTATCCCATCAATTAGTGACTCCTCAGGGTTTTGATGGCCCTCAAGGATCAAGGTTACATAAGAAACCCCAAATTTGGGATGGTTCCCGTATCATAGCATCTGAGTCTGAATTAACGGAGTGAAATCACGTGTCTCTCAGAGAGTCAGAGAACACACATTGGGTTTTTCCTGCACTAACATCCCTACTGTTTCAAAGAATATTCCATCTATTAGCTCTGATGGGAGTGGGGCAGTTCCCCTTCTGAGGGTAAGCCCGTTGAATGCATACTTTTAAGCATTGCAAGCAGAGAGTTGCCATAGCATTGGGAAGAGTCTGTACCTTCTTGGAAATATGGCATAAACTCCAATTTCCCCTCCCACTCACTAGTTTGTGCAACGGGCCATGTGCTTCCCTGGTCGTTTATTCTGAGAATCCATGCTGGCATGTATATAGCAGCTTTTTCCTGATATGTCTCATACAATGCCCCCGCTCTGTAACAGAATAACCTCGCAATCTGTGGTGACCAGACGATGGCCTGGGTACTTCTGTCCTCTTCTGTGCAGTTACAGGTTGTGAGCTATTTTGCAAGTGGATATTACATCTGCTGGTCTGGAGGCAAGGTCATGCCTTCCAGATTTAGAGAGCTGGTCTTGAGTCTCTCTTCCATTTGATTTCTTCCTTTAATTTGTTGGCAATGCTAACAGTGTTTAGGAAATAATATTTACTAACGTATCCCCTTCCTAAAATTCTCTCTTTGTTCACTTAGCCAGACCTCTTGGCCTCTATTTCTTCCAGAACCCACTGGTGCAGATCGTCCCCACGGTCCCCAGTCCCTCACCACCTCACGTCAGTGATGCATAAGCAAATTCCTAGCATTAGACTCCCATGATGCTTTCTTCTTCTTTCCATAGTTTTCACCAAAAATCGCCTTCACCAATATGACTCGTGGACCCGGGAGACCATCCTGCCACAGATACCAGACTGCGTTCCTACAAACGGTGCACTTGGCCAAGCAAACTCATGGGCTAACTTATAGATCAAGCTCAGGCTTAATGAATGATTCCAAGAGTACCAGCAAAATGCAGTTCAGGCGTGGGCAAGTCCCACACAGGCAGAAATAGCCTTCACGTCGTCCCCTTTCTTCAGCTGGAACCCATCCTGCTTTTAGAACGACAGACAAGAGGGGCGCTTGGGGGGCTGCTCAGTCGGTTAAGCAGCAGATCCTTGATCTCTGCTCATGTCATGATCTTTTGGGTCGTGCGATCAAACCCTGCTTGGGGCTCTGCACTCCAATCCCTGCTTGGGTTTCTCTCTCCCTCTCTCCTTCTGCCCGTACCTCCCCCTCCCTGTGCACATGCTCACTCTCTCTCTAAAATATAAAAATAAATCTTAAAAATAAAAATGACAAGAGCTAACAGGGCCAGTACAGTTAAGTCATTTAGATTTGATTGGTAACACAGAAGTAAAGTCACGTTATGTGACCAACTTCTGTTCATAAATTTATTGAACAAATTTACATATATAACAGATTTAGAGAGTCTACATTTACTTGAAACCAACAAGCTGACCATACCAGGTCAGATAAAAGTAATTTTTGTATTGAAAAGACCCTGGTCAGTAATTTTTCTTCTAGCAAAACACCACTCCTGTATTCACTTTGTAGTGATTAGCTCTAGGTCAGCATTTACTTGGTTGATCCAAGAAGAAGGTGGGTGAATTACAGACCTACTGTTCACACTTCTGTTTTTTTTTTTTTAAAGATTTAATTTATTTATTTGACAGAGACAGCACACAAGCAGTGGGAGTGGCAGAGGGAGAAGCAGGCTTCCTGCGGAGCAGGGAGCCCGATGCGGGGCTCGATCCCAGGACCCTGGGATCATGACCTGAGCCGAAGGCAGATGCTTAATGAGTGAGCCTCCCAGACGCCCCACACTTCTGTTTTAAGGTCTGGTAGAGCCTTAGCTATGTCGTATAGTAGGCATATGCCCCTTTTGGTAGAAAATTCCCCGTCGTTTTCTCAGCTGGTTGTACCAACTAGCACTAGCACCAGCAACAGTGTATGAGATTTCTTAATTTTCTACATCTTCAGCAACAAATGGGTATTGTCATTCATCCTAACGTTGATTATTCTGATGGTGTGTTATAGTGTGTCATTTTGGGTTTAATTTTATTTTCTCTTTTCTGCACTTTTTTGAACTGCTTGTTGAATCTGTTACCTATTTTTTTCTGTTAAGATATATGCCATTTAATTACAGACAGGAAGTCTTTTATTTATGTTCCTGATAAAAATCCCTTTCCATTTTACGTAAGGGAAATACCTTCCAAAATGCATGGCTTTTCTGTTACTTCCAATAATGCCTGTTGATGAACAGAAATCTTCAATGTTCATGAGTTATAATTTATCAGTAATTACCCTTACAATTTTGCAGGTGTTTTCCTGTTTTAAAAAGATTTGTTTGCCCCAGAATCAGGATGCTATTCCGCTAAGCTACCTTCTAGGAACTTTATGTTCTAGAAAATAAACATTTACATGTATACTCTGTTTATAATTGCATTGTGTATATAGTCTTAGGTTAGTGTCAAGGTCAAATTACTATTTTTCATATTGTTATCCACCTGATTCACCACCATTATTAAACAGACTGTCCTTCCCTCTTCTGCTCTGAAGTGTCACAGTGTCATTAATAAAATCACAATTGGGTGGAACTGTTTTTGGTATCTTATGGACCTATCAGAGTATTTGCTTAGCTATAGTCCAATATGACACTGCTTTGATTAATGTCACTTTGAGAAACACCTTGAAATTAGGGAGTGCAGGTATTCTAGTCTGGCATTATTCCTCTTCAGTATGGATTTGGCTAATTTTTGTTTTGTTTGTTTTAGCATTTTCATATGATTTTTTAGAAGCAGCTTCTCCATTTCCACTTTTAAAAAATCTGTTTTGTTTTCCATTGGAATATACTCGAATCTATAGGCTGATAGGAGAATATTAACATCTTTATAATATTTATCTTCTGATTTAAGAAGATGATGTATTTTTTCACTCTGTTTAGGCCCTTTAAAATTTTCTCAATAATATGTCAGCTCGTTGAATTTAAATAAAAATTAAAAAATAAATATTGCAATGTGTTCTTCTAAAAAAATTTTTCCTTAATGATCTTATATATTTTTCTGTGTAGAGATCTTGAATCTTCTCTGCAGCTTTATTCCTGGGAATGTGATATTTCTTCATGAACTTGTACATTGTACTATATAAAAGAGTTAATTTACAATTGCTGATCTCTAATAACATGGCTGAATCTAGTGACACAGCTAATTTCACATATTGATCCTCACTGTTTATCTAAAAATCTCTAAGAGTGTTGTTTCATGCTATTTGACTATAAATATAGTAATGTTTTATTTCTTCATTTTAAATCCTTATAAACCTAATTTCTGTTTCTTGTCTTATAGCACTGACTAGGAACTCCAATAAAAATGTTTAAATTAGGTGGCCATTCTTATTCAATGGGCATTCCATTCTCATTTGTGATTTCAAGGAGCAAGCTGTCCACACACTACCATTAAGTATGGGTACTCTAAGTTTGTCTGTGGTTATTCTTGTGGCAGGACGATTTCTAAGCTAACCCCCAAGATTCCCATCCCCGGGATGCACATCCATTTAATCTCTTCCCTTCATGCATGGGTGGGGCCTGAGCCTATGATGGCTTCTCTCTAGCTTGTGTGTACCAGCCCACACTTGCACACCGTTCTGCCATCATTCCTGTTACTCTCTCTTTCTGTCAGCTTGCACCGATTCTCCTGATGCCAATCCCACACCCCAGGGTTTACTCTGGCTTTCCCTCTTGCATATCTGCAACTTCTCTAAAGTCAGAAACCTGAATCTCAGGATGCCTGGGTGGTTCAGTCGGTTAAGCACCTGCCTTCAGCTCAGGTGCTGATCCCGGGGTCCTGGGATCGAGTTCCACGTCCCTGTGTCCCTGTGTCCAGCTCCCTGCTCAGTGGGGAGTCTGCTTCTCCCTCTCCACTTTGTCTCTGCCCCCTGCTCATTCTCTCTCTCAAATCAATAAATAAAACCTTAAAAAAACCTAACTTTCATCATCCCTGCTATATTTCCCTATTCATTCAATCCTAGCATGCAGTATTACTAACCTACACCCTCTTAAGAGGCAAATTTATGAACAAGAGTATAGTATTTCTACCTCGTTCTTTTGTCTTTAGACTCAGAGTATACAAGTCAACCTACATTCTTTTCCCCCCTTTTCTACAGTCTAGTTCTACCTTCATTTGAAATACAGTTAGGCTAACTTTTTTTTTTTTACTATCTTTTTTAGTATTATTTAGCAGTATGATTCATCATGATTTGAGTTTTGTTTTGAAACCATAATTGAGGGTCAACTGCTAAAACCAGACTGTGTTATTTTGGGAGATACACTGTCTAATGAAGCAGTGAACCATCACCAGGCGGGCAGCATTTACAACCACAACACACAGAAGGGAGACCAAAACCAAAGATTTATTTGAAAGAAAAGATTGCATTGAAGAGTTAACAGAGCAGCTGTTCAACATTTTGCATGTGAAGATCAGTGTTTTAGAGAGTCTTACACATAGCGTTTCTTTTCTATAATGCACTTGCCAACACATCAGGGAAAGACTGCATCGGGGCTGCTTCCATGGAGGAGCTGGGTGGGCCTGCACACTCAGTCAGCCCTGTCACGACCATGGCTGCCTCTGAATGCACAGATGTGGCTAACAGGGCACTTCTTTCCGAGTATGTGTTATTTGAACTTGACGGCAAAATAAAGGGAAATTGATATTGTAGTTTTTTTTTTTCAGCTTTGATTCTGACAAACACAACTAGCTCTAAACTACATAAGCTACAAAATATTGCACTATCATCAAATGTGGTTTGGAGTTTAAGTGCTGTGCAGACAATTGTTGAAATGCCGTGACTATGTTGACAAGAACCGTTCTGGGTATTCACCCAGATCATGGAGCTGCCCTCAAAATGTGAATCAAGTTTTCCTGTCCCGGAGAAGGCCATTAATTTGATCATCATTTGATAATGTAGGCACTGATTATGAATAACTATTCTGAAGGCTGAGGCCTGATAGCAATCATTGGGAAAAATTCAGTTGAGAATTTTTTTTCTTAAAGACTTATTTCAGAGAGAAAGAGAGAGAGAGAGAGCATGTGCAAGCAGGGAGAGGGGTAGAGGGAGAGGAATAAGAGGCAAACTCCCTGGAGCCCTTTGGCGGGCCTTGATCCCATGACACTGAGATCATGACCTGAGCTGGAATCAAGAGTCAGATGCTCAAAGACTGAGCCACCCAGTGCCCCTATTTTTTTTTTTTAAGATTTATTTATCTGCGAATGTTTGCACTACAGAATGTCCTATCAGTGCTCTGAGAGAGGAAACGAGTATAAACAAGTACCTGAACAGCAGGACCTGCATGTGGTTGTATATCTTGGGCATTTTTTTTTAAAAGATTTTACGTATTTATTGTGTCAGAGAGAGAAAGAGAGCACAAGCAAGGGGAGCAGCAGAGGGAGAGGGAGAGGCAGACTCCCGTTGAGCAAGGAACCCGATGTGGGACACAATTCCAGGACCCTGGGATCATGGCTTGAACCAAGGGCGGATGCTCAACTGACTGAGCCACGCAGGCGTCCCTATCTTTGGCATTTTTAATAATCTGAATATATCCATGCCAGAAAAGAATGAAATGTTTTTCAATGAAAGATATAATTAAAAAGCAAACTTAAAAACGTGAAGAACAGAATTTCTACCCATTATTATGACAAGTTCTGGGATGTAACAATTTTGGATCAACTAAATGATGATCTTCATGTTGAGTATCTATGGGAAATTATCAACAAACACTTTATAAATTTGATAAAATGTTTTGAATATTATTTTCCAACAATGGAAGATCTATAAACAAGAAATCATAGTTTTACATTTATAAATGAAAAATTATAATTACATTTAAATGATCTTTCAATGATACAGAATCCATTTCTTTCATCAAAAACTTATTTAAATTTACCCATAATTATACAGGATGCTTTGCTTGAGTTAGCTACTAAAGTATTAAAAATGAATTTTGAAAATTTCTTTGTTTCCTTTTGAAGAATCCTTTGATTCATTTTGGATTAAAGTTAAAAATAAATGTCCTAGCCCTACAGAAACTGCTTTAAATATTTTTCCTTTTTCCATTCCTATCACTATACTTCTGAAAGACTGGTTTCTGTACCAAAAGTTTGATTACAATAAAACATAAACGTTTTAGGTGTTTATTGCATGTGTGAATAGAGTTTTGTCAATCCAAAATAGACAAGATTGGTCATCAAGCAAGAAGTTCGTCGGTCACATTAAAAACTTTAAATATTGATATATCAGTGTTTGTTAAAAACTCACCTATATGCAATGATATGGGAAATCAAATTTCAATTATAATTTTTATTTAGTTATTATTGAACAATCATAGGAAGTTGTGAGGGTTCATACACTTCTCTATATGGATCACTTAGCGTATTTTCAAGGAACAAAGTTTATAATTTTTGTAATTCTTTTTATTTACATAATTCTTTTTATTTTATATTGTACCTGGTTGGATTATATTTAATAAAAAGTAAACAAATTTTGGTGAACCAAGTTATAAAACTATCAGGGCATAGTTGGTGTATGTCTTTTAAGTTCTTTAGATCATTCTAGTAATTCATTTTATTTTATTTCACAAATGATCAATCTAGTACAGACTGCACGAAAAGGCAAAAGAAAATTAAAGCACAGAAAACCTATCTTTAGAGGTAGACAGTTTGAGAACATGAGGAAGGCCTCTTCCGGTCATGGCAGGACCCTACCAATCTGGCTCACGGGCTGGTGAAACCGACTTGCTCCCACAGCCATGATGGGCTAGGATCTATGGCCAAACTCTGACTCTGTCCAGGCTCTGGACAGTCATCACTGAGAGGTCCAGGCAAGAGGAAAGGAACTGGAGGAAAGGACCATCCTCCGGGATGTCTGGGTGCCCCAGAGGACTTAGTCCCAGGACAGCCAATGACCACCTGGGAGACTTGGGGACCACTGGCACTCTCTGGGCTCTATGTCTGCCTTTGTGAAGGGTTCTAGCTTCTGTCTGCCCAATTGCTGCTCTGAGTTCATCAAGGATGGAATTTGTTCTGGAAGAGGAGAGCAGTGAAATCGAGGACAAAATAAATGATTAAGTCCAACTAAGTAGGACAAAATAATTTATTATCAGGAATTGGGAAAGTCAGGTTAAGTCTTTGCCTTTTTTTCCCCTAAATCTTAGCTTCTCTGGAAATGAGCTGATTAAAGGAGGTCTGTCATGGACTCTTTAACTCTGTAATATTTATTTCATCCTCCAAACAGCAACACTGGAGTCGGTGATGTAGGAAAAGTACATAACAAATATCTTCTGAAGAAGAGACCAGACTCGAAGCTTGTTTTTCTGCCCTTGTTCATGTCACCAGTTTATTCAGCCAGTTGACAATGTTGGGTTGTTGTTTTAATACTAATGACAGTGATAAGCAGGCTGAGTCACACCTAATACATAAAGTTAATTTAGTTATAAACCAGAGAATGCAAATGGACCTAAATTATTCTTTGCTTCTGGTGAAGAATCTACACTGTATTTTAATTTCTGCCTTCAAAAATGCTTTTAAGCTTGGTTGTGATTCATTTTATTGTGCCTTTTATATACTTCCAGGAATGGCATTTTCATCTCCTATTTGAAATGGTAACTGATGGGGGAAATCATCCATGATAATGTGCTCCAGAAGGGAAATCCACCCAGCTATTGTTCCAGCTTCTTAAATCATGTTTTATCTAGCCTGATAAGAAGGCTAATTTACCTTGGAAAGAGCAAATGTGTTTGCTGCAAAGTGGGTTTCCTTTCACCAGGAAGATAAATGCCAGGCCAAGGAAGAGAGGTCTAGTTGTCTTTATTTTAATATCTAAATAGGGAAAAGTGAAGCATTATAAAATGACATTCCTCTAGAAAAAGGGGGTTGTCATTTACTCATCAAATATTCTTTTTTTAAAGATTTTATTTATTTATTTATTTGAGAGAGAGAGAATGAGAGAGAGAGAGAGCACATGAGAGGGGGGAGGGTTGGGGGGGGAAGCAGACGCCCTGCTGAGCAGGGAGCCCGATGCGGGACTCGATCCTGGGACCCCAGGATCGTGACCCGAGCCAAAGGCAGTCGCTTAACCAACTGAGCCACCCAGGTGCCCATTTTACTCATCAAATATCCTTGAAAACCAACGCTATGTCAGAGACTGATCTTGGAGTTGCGTCTTTCAACTCTGAACTAAACAAAAGTCCCTGCCTGTGGCTCACGTTAAATCAAAATACGTCTTTGACATAAACAGCTGAGGGACCAATCACATCTTGGACCTCAGTTAACTCACCACAAACTAGACTAAGTGGCGTATTCCTCACTGAATTCTAAAACCACCTGGAAATGTGACAATGAGATATTAGGCACCTGATGTGAGTCAGGTGGTTTGCTCGCCTTCCTTCTCACCCTCATACAACCCCTCCAGGTGGGGAAGTACTATTGCTCTATCGGGGGGGCATTATATCCAAGACGGATAGAGCGATTTAATGAAATCACACAGTTTGTGGCAGACCTGGGGTTTTCATCCGAGTGTTGGGGTGATTTGGGAAAAGCTTATTATTCACGGAAACAGCATTTTTTAAAAAAAATTGTGGCTGGAATGCCTGCTGTTCATTTGTACCTGTAGTTCTAGAAGGTTCCAGGACTTCCGGAAATGTGTGTCAATTGGCAGCTCTAGATTTTCTGGTCCATCTTTGGATGCGGATCGCTGTCCAGATCTGATGCCCTTCTAGGTTGGAGTGAGAACATGTCTGACCCTGGAGAGCATGTTGACAGAAATCTTGTTTCTGATTTATATGTGTTAAGTTTCCTTTTGTCTTTTATTTAAGAATAGAGATGTTTGTTGTCTTTCATGACTTAGTGAATAAATAGAACACACGAGGAGGTTTGCTTTCTTAATTAAGGCAAGGCTCATTAAAGTTTACATGTAAACATTTTCCTACATTAAAAAGTCTTTCAATTCATCTTTTGGGGGGTATAGTTTAGTCATTTGAGATTAAATTTTAGGTTTATGAAATCAAGAAAAGTGCATGCATTTTAGTACTGAAAAGTGAAGTCCAAACAAACTCTTCCAGATTTCCATGTTTCTTCTAAAGATTATAAGATTAAGAGAGTAGGGACCAAGGTTTTTTTGTCTTAATTCTCTCATCTCCTACTTGTGAGATCTTATCTAAGACACTTATCATCCTGAGAAAATTAACTTTCTAAATCACCATCCTATTAAAAGACTATATAATAACCCATGGTAGCTATCAGTTTTGACAATAGAAAGTTTTAATAAAAGTCACCATAGTAAAATCAACATTTTCATATTATGATGATTTAATAATTAATCACTGAAACAAAATCTTTTATATTTATATAGGTCAATATGTGATTGAATCAATACGTGATGTTTATTATGACCATGATATTGAGAAAAAGTACATAAAAAGCATAAGAGAAAGTGTGCAAATGTCATTTTTTGGTCTCTGTGTTAGAGTAGGTAGTAGTTACATACTCATGCTTTAATGAAGTGCTCACGTGACGATGTATAAAGAGTTTTGTGTAGAAACTTCTTTGAAACAGACCACCTCCCCTGCACAGCCCAGAATTGAATGGCACTAACAACTGGGATGTGCTTATTCTCCTTTGTTGTTAACTTGCCAGTGCCACAGAAACCCGGTGTGAGAAGCAAACGAATCAAAGACCTATACTGTGTGAACTCCATAATGTGCAGTCTCCCTAAATTTTTCAAAATATTGTCACTTCTATGACCAGCGTGGCTGAAGCCACCTCTGTTCTACCCTATGTGTTTGCCAGTCTGGTGACTGGAAACTAGGTCCATACGACAGATGTGTGTGCACATGTGTGTGAATACAAACATCTACGCATGAACCCACTTTGCGAGTACGGCATGTCCTATCAATTAGACATTGGTGATTGGTGACTTTAACATTTTGTTCTGGTTTCTCAAATTGTAGAAGATTCTCCATGGCTTCGTCTGATACTTAATTTGTGTGATAGATTGTAATGAATACATTGTGATGGGAAAGATGGGAGGAAAAGGAACCCAACATCATTGGACATCTCCTTATGGTCCACGCACTTTGCAAAGTCCTTCATAATCAGTTAGAATTTCCTATGATCGAGTTGATATTCAAATATTATGGATGAGAAAATCAAGCATAGAGCGGTTGAATAACATGTGAGGTAATCCGTGAGTGACTCTTGTTCTGATGTTTAAAAATATTTCTGGGAGAAATTCAAGCTTTTATCCTGTATCCCTGCCCGGCCTCAATAGATCATGAAGCCTCCATGCAACTGCTATCTGTTTGTGGTTATCCTCCATGACTTGATTATTTTTATAACTCTTAATGTGCAGTGAAGCAATAAGTACATAACCATGTGTATCATTTAGGAATGAGTCCATCTGCAAAAAAAAACAAAACAAACACTAAAGTGAAAGAAAACAAAACACCTAACAAAGGGTAAACACAAAGATTCATCGCCTTCTGCTGCCAGAAGTCTCCGTGCTGGGAGTCCAGCTCTTATGTATAGGTGGGATCCAGAAAAAGTTAAATTTGGAAAAGACAGTGAAATGTTGGTTACCAGGACATGGAAGTACAAAGTTGTAACAAGTAGCAAATAAACCGTCGAGATCTAATGCCCAATACAATTTAGAAAATAACACTGTGCTGTAATTACACGATGTGATATATGTCACTGTATAGGCAATCATATTACAACATATACATGTGCCAAAGTAATACATTGCATACCTCAAACTTACACAAAGTTACATGTCAAATTTATTTAATAATAATGAAAAAAAAAATGAGGGCCAACGATGACATCGAGGTGCAGGGCATTTCTTATTTCCCTGTTCTGCCAAGCTATGTGCATGGCTTTCTTTCTTCTAGACACCGAATGATTGTTGGATGCCTTCATTCTAGACTCTTTAAGGAGGTAAGGGGACAGGGAGCAGAATTCATGACTGCAGAATGTGTCACTTCGGCGTGTGCATTATTTTGAGCTGAAGACAAAGCCCAGTAGACTCCAGAAAAACTTTTGATTGCCCCTCAACTGCCTAAAAGAATTTAGATAGGCAACCTGTACCAGAAAGAGAGCTATTACCAGAGAGAACTTTTTACATCAGAAAGACCTGTGCGATGTTTTCCTCCCCTTTGAAGCCCCAGAACTTACGCCCTTCTCCTTGGCTCAGGATGGCACATCAGCCTCAATTCCCTGATTATCTGGGAGCTTCTCTTGTATTTGTGGGGCTCCCATAGGTACAAAATTCAATTTCATTGTCTCCTGGCAATCTGTCTTTTTTTAAAATTTTTTTATTATTATGTTAATCACCTACATTACATCATTAGTTTTTCATGTAGTGTTCCATGATTCATTGTTTGTTCATAACACCCAGTGCTCCACGCAGAACGTGCCCTCTTTAATACCCATCAGCAGGCTAACCCATCCCCCCCCCCTCCTCCCCTCTAGAACCCTCAGTCTGTTTTTCAGAGTCCATCGTCTCTCATGGTTCGTCTCCCCCTCCGATTTACTCCCCTTCATTCTTCCCTTCCTGCTATTCTTCTTTTTTTTTTTATTAACATATATTGCATTATTTGTTTCAGAGGTACAGATCTGTGATTCAACAGTCTTGTACAATTCACAGCGCTCACCCTAGCACATACCCGCCCCAATGTCTATCACCCAGCCACCCCATCCCTCCCACCCCCCACCACTCCAGCAACCCTCAGTTTGTTTCCTGAGATGAAGAATTCTTCATATCAGTGAGGTCATATGATACGTGTCTTTCTCTGATTGACTTATTTCACTCAGCATAACACCCTCCAGTTCCATCCACGTCGTTGCAAATGGCAAGATCTCATTCCTTTTGATGGCTGCACAATATTCCATTGTGTATATATACCACTTCTTCTTTATCCATTCATCTGTCGATGGACACCTTGGCTCTTTGTACAGTCTGGCTTTGTGGACATTGCTGCTATAAACATTGGGGTGCATGTACCCCTTCAGGTCCCTATATTTGTATCTTTGGGGTAAATACCCAGGAGTGCAGTTGCTGGATTTTATAGTAGCTCTATTTTCAACTGTTTGAGGAACCTCCATACTGTTTTCCAGAGTGGTTGCACCAGCTTGCATTCCCACCAACAGTGTAGGAGGGCTCCCCTTTCTCCGCATCCCTGCCAACATCTGTCATTTCCTGACTTGTTAATTTTAGCTATTCTGACTGGTATGAGGTGGTATCACATTGAGGTTTTGATTTGGATTTCCCTGATGCCGAGCGATGTTGAGCACTTTTTCATGTGTCTATTGGCCATTTGGATGTCTTCTTTGGAAAAATGTCTGTTCATGTCTTCTGCCCATTTCTTGAATGGATTATTTGTTCTTTGGGTGTTGAGTTGGATAAGTTCTTTATAGATTTGGGATACTAGCCCTTTATCTGATATGTCATTTGCAAATATTTTCTCCCATTCTGTCGGTTGTCTTTTGGTTTTGTGGACTGTTTCTTTGGCTGTGCAAAAGCTTTTGATCTTGATGAAGCCCCAATAGTTCATTTTTGCCCTTGCTTCCCTTGCCTTTGGCGATATATCTAGGAAGAAGTTGCTGTGGCTGAGGTCAAAGAGGTTGCTGCCCGTGTTCTCCGTTAGGATGTTGATGGACTCCTGTCTCACGTTTAGGTCTTTCAACCACTTGGAGTCTATTTTTGTGTGTGGTGTAAAGAAATGGTCCAGTTTCATTCTTCTGCATGTGGCTGTCCAGTTTTCCCAACACCATTTGTTGAAGAGACTGTCTTTTTTCCATTGGACATTCTTGCCTGCTTTGTCGAAGATGAGTGGACCATAGAGTTGAGGGTCCATTTCTGGGCTCTCGATTCTGTTCCATTGATCTATGTGTCTGTTTTTGTGCCAGTACCATACTGTCTTGATGATGACAGCTTTGTAATAGAGCTGGAAGTCCGGAATTGTGATGCTGCCAGCTTTGCTTTTCTTATTCAACATTCCTCTGGCTATTCGGGGTCTCTTCTGCTTCCATACAAATATTAGGATTATTTGTTCCGTTTCTTTGAAAAAAGTGGATGGTATTTTGATGGCGATTGCATTGAATGTGTAGATTGCTCTAGGTAGCACTGACATCTTCACAATGTTGATTCTCCTAATCCATGAGCATGGAACGTTTTTCCATTTCTTTGTGTCTTCTTCAATTTCTTTCATGAGTATTTTATAGTTTTCTGAGTACAGATCCTTTGCCTCTTTGGTTAAATTTATTCCTTGGTATCTTATGGTTTTGGGTGCAATTGTAAATGGGATCGACTCCTTGATTTGTCTCTCTTCTGTCTTGTTGTTGGTGTATAGGAATGCCACTGATTTCTGTGCATTGATTTTATAGCCTGCTACTTGACTGAATTCCTGTATGAGTTCTAGCAGCTTTGGGGTGGAGTCTTTTGGGTTTTCCACATACAGTATCATATCATCTGCAAAGAGTGAGAGTTTGACTTCCTCTTTGCCGATTTGGATGCCTTTGATTTCTTTTTGTTGTCTGATTGCTGTGGCTAGGACTTCTAATACTATGTTGAAGAGCAGTGGTGATAGTGGACATCCCTGCTGCGTACCTGACCTTAGGGGAAAAGCTCTCAGCTTTTCCCATTGAGATTGATATTCGCTCTGGGGTTTTCATAGATGGCTTTTATGATATTGAGGTAGGTACCCTCTATCCCTATAGTCTGAAGAGTTTTGATCAAGAAAGGATGCTGTACTTTGTCAAATGCTCTTTCTGCATCTATTGAGAGGATCATATGATTCTTGTTCTTTCTTTTGTTAATGTATTGTATCACGTTGATTGATTTGTGGATGTTGAACCAGCCTTGCAGCCCAGGGATAAATCCCACTTGGTCATGGTGAATAATCCTTTTAATATACTGTTGGATCCTATTGGCTTGTATTTTGGTGAGAATTTTTGCATCCATGTTCATCAAGGATATTGGTCTGTAATTCTCCTTTTTGATGGGGTCTTTGTCTGGTTTGGGGATCAAGGTAATGGTGGCCTCATAAAATGAGTTTGGAAGTTTTCCTTCCATTTCTATTTTTTTGGAACAATTTCAGGAGAATAGGTATTAATTCTTCTTGACATGTCTGATAGAATTCCCCTGGGAAGCCATCTGGCCCTGGGCTTTTGTTTGTTGGGGGATTTTGGGTGACTGCTTCAATTTCCTTAGTGGTTATAGGTCTCTTCAGGTTTACTATTTCTTCCTGGTTCAATTTTGGTAGTTCATACATCTCTAGGAACGCACCCATTTCTTCCAGGTTATCTATTTTGCTGGCATAGAGTTGCTTATAATATGTTCTTATAATTGTTTGTATGTCTTTGGTGTTGGTTGTGATCTCTCCTCTTTCATTCATGATTTTGTTGATTTGGGTCATTTTTCTTTTCTTTTTGATCAGTCTGCCCAGGGGTTTATCAATCTTGTTCATTCTTTCAAAGAACCAGCTCCTAGTTTCGTTGATCTGTTCTACTGTTCTTTTCGTTTCTAGTTCATTGATTTCTGCTCTGATCTTTAGTATTTCTCTTCTCCTGCTGGGTTTAGGCTTTATTTGCTGTTTTTTCTCTAGCTTCTTTAGGTGTAGGGTTAGGTTGTGTATTTGAGACCTTTCTTGTTTCTTGAGAAAGACTTGTATTGCTATATACTTTCCCCTCAGGACTGCCTTTGCTGCAACCCAAAGATTTTGAACAGTTGTGTTTTCATTTTCATTGGTTTCCATGAATTTTTTTTAATTCTTCTTTAATTTCCTGGTTTACCCATTCATTCTTTAGTAGGATGCTCTTTAGTCTCCATGTATTTGAGTTCTTTCCGACTTTCCTCTTGTGATTGAGTTCTAGTTTCAAAGCACTGTGGTCTGAAAATATGCAGGGAATGATCCCAATCTTTTGGTACCGGTTGAGACCTGATTTGTGACCTAGGATGTGATCAATTCTGGAGAATGTTCCATGGGCACTAGAGAAGAATGTGTATTTGGTTGCTTTGGGATGGAATGTTCTGAATAAGTCTGTGAAGTCCATCTGGTCCAGTGTGCCATTTAAAGTCTTTATTTCCTTGTTGATCTTTTGCTTAGATGATCTGTCCTTTTCAGTCAGGGGGGTGTTAAAGTCCCCCACTATTAGTGTATTGTTGTCAATGTGTTTCTTAGCTTTTGTTATTAATTGCCTTATATAATTGGCTGCTGCCATGTTATGGGCATAGATATTTACAATTGTTAGATCTTGTTGTTGGATAAACCCTTAAGTAGGATATAGTGTCCTTCTTCATCTCTTATTACAGTCTTTGTTTAAAATCTAATTTGTCTGATACAAGTATTGCCACCCCAGCTTTTTTTGGTGTCCATTATCAGGGTAAATGGTTTTCCACCCCTCACTTTCAATATGGGGGTGTCTTTGGGTCTAAAATGAGTCTCTTGCAGACAGCATATCGATCAGTCTTGTTTTTTAATCCAGTCTGATAGCCTGTGTCTTTTGATTGGGGCATTGAGCCCATTTACATTCAGGGTAACTATTGAAAGGTATGAATTTAGTGCCATTGTATTGCCTGTAAGGTGACTGTTACTGTGTATTGTCTGTGTTCCTTTCTGATCTATGCTGCTTTTATGCTCTCTCTTTGCTTAGAGGACCCCTTTCAATATTTCTTGGAGGGCTGGTTTCGTGTTTGCAAATTCCTTTTGTTTTTGTTTGTCCTGGAAGTTTTTTATCTCTCCTTCTATTTTCAATGAGAGCCTAGCTGGATATAATATTCTTGGCTGCATATTTTTCTCGTTTAGTGCTCTGAAGATCTCATGCCAGTCCTTTCTGGCCTGCCAGGTCTCTGTGGATAGGTCTGTTGCCAATCTAATGTTTCTCCCATTATAGGTTACATATCTCTTCTCCCGAGCTGCGCTCAGGATTTTCTCTTTGTCTCCTAGACTCGTAAGTTTTATTCTTCGATGTCGGCGTGTTGACCTATTTTTATTGGTTTTGAGAGGGGTTCTCTGTGACTCCTGGATTTTGATGCCTGCTTCCTTCCTCACATTAGGGAAGTTCTCTGCTATAATTTGCTCCAATATACCTTCTGCCCCTCTCTCTCTTTCTTCTTCTTCTGGGATCCCAATTATTCTAATGTTGTTTCGTCTTATTGTATCACTTATCTCTCGAATTCTGCCCTGGTGATCCTGTAGTTGTTTCTCTCTCTTTTTCTCAGCCTGTTCATTTTCCATCATTTGGTCTTCTATATCACTGATTCTCTCTTCTGCCTCATTTATCCTAGCAGTTGGTGCCCGCATTTTTGATTGTACCTCATTAATAGCCTTTTTGATTTCGACTTGGTTAGATTTTAGTTCTTTTATTTCTCCAGAAAGGTTTCTCTAAAAACTTCCATGCTTTTTTCAAGCCCAGCTAGTATCTTTAAAGTCATGATTCTGAACTCTAGGTCCGACATCGTACTAATGTCCGTATTAAGTAGGTCCCTGGCAGACGGTACTACCTCTTGTTCTTTTTGCTGAGGTGATTTTTTTCGTCTTGTCATTTTGTCCAGAGGGGAACAGATGAATGAGAGAACAAAGTGCTAACAGGTTAACAACGTCCCCAGCAAATATACTCTATACAAATCAGAAAAGACGTGAAATCAGGGGAAAAGAAAGGGAAAGAAAGAAAAAAGAGAAAACAAGAAAAAGAAGAAGATAAAAACAAACAAAAACAGAACAAAACAAAAAAAACAAAATATGATCAAATATGATCAGGCTAGTGCATAGGTCAGTGCCACACACTAGATTTCGGGCATATTTTGGTCTGTTAGAAGAAAGTGCCTCCTAAAATTTTAAAGGAAGAAAGACATATATGTACAAAATAAGGGTTGATACATTGAAGATGACTGTAAAGATGAAAATTATAAAAGATTTTATAAAGGGAATTGATAAGATATGAAGTTGTTTCAAAAAAGAAAGAAGATTTAAAAATAAAAAGGAAAAGAAAAAAAAGGGAGAGAATGTGATCAGGCAGGAGACTAGAACAAAGCCATACACTAGTGTTTTAGGGTATATTTTGATCTGTTAGAAGACACTGTATCTCAAAATTTTAAAAAGAGAACAACTTATATATATATATGCCAACAATAAGGGTAACTACTATGAAGGGATAAAATATGACTCTAAAAATGAAAAATAATAAATGTTTTTTTTAAAAGGGATTGATGAGATGTTGGTTGAAAAAGGGAAAAAGACAAATTCAAAAAAAAAACAGTTAAGAAAAAAATTAACTTTGAAAAACGGATGAATCATGGTAAAAAAGCCATGAATTCTTTGTGCAGTAGTCCCCTAGCGCTGGAGTTCTCCCGTTCTCCTTGATCGGTAAACTTGGTCTTGGCTTGCTGGCTGTTCCTGCTGATCTTCTGGGGGAGGGGCCTGTTGCCATGGTTCCGAAACGTCTTTGCCGGAGGCGGAATTGCCCCGCCCTTGTTGGTCTGGGCTAAGCAAGCTGCTCCGGTTTGCTCTCAGGAGCTTTGTTCCCTGCAAGCTCTCGGTACAGCTTTGGAGGATGAGAGTGAAAATGTTGGCCTCCCAATCTCCGCCTGGAGGAGCTGAGAACTCGGGGCCCCGCTCCTCAGTGTGCCCCCAGAGAAAAGCAGTCACTCCCGTGTCCCCGGTCTCCGGCCGCACTCCGCGCTCACCCGGCCTGTGACCGAGCGTTTCTATCTCCGGCATCCGACCCCGTGTGGAGTCTCCAAACCCAGCAGATCCCTGCGGTGCGCTCCCGCGCCGCTCCTCCCGGCGGAGGGAGGGGAGTCTCCCCGGCTCTGCCGCTTGTTGGGTCCCTGCTGGAGGAGCAGTGGCCCGACTGTCACCGATCACAGTTTATGGCCACCCCGAGCTGGGAGCCCGCGCCTCGGCTCCGTCTCTGCAGCCGGCTTCCCCGCTCCGATACCTGGGAGCTCTGCCGCACTCAGGCAGCCCCGGTCTTTCTGTGACCCCGAGGGTCCTAAGACCAAACTGTCCCGCGAGGTTTCCACCCCCCGCTTGGCCACTGGAGCAATGTCCCTCTGCGGAGCCGACTTCTAAAAGTTCCGATTTTGTGCTCCGCGGCTCTAGCACTTGCCAGAAGCGGCCCACGGAGGCCCCCTCCCCCGCCGTCTATCCTCCCGAATATCGCCTCGGATTCACTTCTCCGCACGTCCTACCTTCCAGTAAGTGGTCGCTTCTCTGTTCAGAGTGTTGTTACTATTCTTATCTTTGATCTCCTATTGAGTTTGTAGGTGTTCAGAATGGTTTGGTCCCTATTCAGCTGAATTCCTGAGACCGGCCGAAATCCAGGTCTCCGACTCCTCTGCCATCTTGCTCCGCCCCCCTCCTGGCAATCTGTCTTATGTGGATTTAATTATTAGGCCAACCGAAGAACCTAGAAGGGAAGAAAGAGAAAGTTTTTCTCCCCTAAAAGGGAAAGAAAGGTGCCAACATTGCATGTTGCCTGAGTCTGTCTGGATCACTGATTAGATCACAGGTCACAAATCTCTTCTAGTGGCAAGAGCATCTTAATACGTGAATATACTTAATTGGCTATATTGATATACTAACCCAAAACAGGATTCAGTCTTAAGGAAGAAAAAAAAAAAAGAAGAAAGTATTTTGGCAGGAAATGAATAATATCTATGTCACTGAAAATTTCATCTCTAGTTGATGACCTAAAACATCTCCAGCCAAAGAATGTCCCCCAAAATATCACAGATGTTTAGATGTTGATTTGAGAGAACTTGAACTCAACTACAAGGGAAGCTAATCACTTGCCCGAAATCACGTGCAAGTGGTAATTTTAGCCCCCAAACAGGAATGTTGACATAAAAAGGCTGGGGTTTAGATTTTAGCTCCCAGTTCACTTATTTTAAGTACTTTGATCTGATTAATTTTTGAATGCTAGTATTTTAAGTGGTCAGTCTATTTCCAACCATTCCATCTGTGGACGTATTCCGGGGAACCCATAAATATAGACCGGTGTTACATCATAAACCACAAGACCTTGGGGCACTCGCTTGTGTGAGCAGTTAGAGTGGCTTTCCCTCTTTGAAAGTCAGCTCTCACTCACCTTCTCTTCCCCTGCTCCTGATTCCCTATATGGAGGCTCCAGCTGCCGGTCAACTGATAAACGATCAGTAACTACATTTCCACTGACAAGATTATTAGAAAGATAATCTAGAAATGCAGTCTAGAAACACTTGGATAAGAGATCTGTTATCTCCCTCAGTGGTTGAAAACTTCATTTTTACCCACATTTATAGCAATTGGAGCTAACGTACTAACATATTCAATCATAGGATCTTTCAAGTAAGATCAAGTTGGAGAACAGTATCTGGCCAATTTGCAGGTACCAGAACTATCAGATGGACTGGATAATGAAACCTATTATCTGGACCTTAAATTCAAGTCCTGTACCTTACTGCCTCACTGAAAACCAAGTGAATTTGGCTTTTCATGCACGTTCTTTTTCAGATGATTCTTACTTCTAGATTTTGAGATAACGGTATGCTGCCTTGATGCTTTTGTCTTTCTTTATTCACCTCCATGCATGCAAATACTTTTTAAATCTTTATGTGAATATTTAGAACACAGATTCTAGCTGGAAGGACCAGCACGCAATATCTCCTCTTCTTTTTTATTCCTCGTAGCCTCTGAGAGTCAAGTGGATGCGTGCAGCCCTCAGGTAAGATAAGGTCTCTCCTCTCCAAGTTGGGGTATGCCTTTCATATCTACTCTTTGAAGGACTTTTGGACACACATTCCTTGAATCGGTATTGGTTTGTCACCAAGCTGGGCTTTTGCTTCTCTGCATCATTCTGTGGCTAAACTCCTCCTTCGGGATCTGCCTCCCCTTTTAGATATGCCCATGTTTCTTGTATCTTAACTGCCTCTTTTTTTTCTGACATCATGACCCATCCCAGCGCAGAGCATGTTTTTCTTCGACACAAAGAAGAGGGGAGGTCCGAGGAGACCCTGACTGAGCCTCTTAAGAGCCTGTAGGACTCTATCAGTCTGTTCGCTGCACAGGACACTCGGGGTGCGGGGTGGGGGGGCAGGTTGCTTGGAAGTGGCAGCAGGGGAACACCACCCAGTCATGGTTCTGAAAATATCCTACCCATCAGTCTTTTTCCTGACCCACTCTGGCCTACCACAATACCATCGCAGGCTTGTTTCCAGACAAAAAGTGTGTGTGTGTGTGTGTGTGTGTGTGTGTGTGTGTATGTGTGTGTGTGTATTTGTTTGCTTTATTCTGCTTTTGAAGCTGACGCAGAACCCCATTTTGTAAGTTTGATGCTAACACTAACCCTCTCTTCACACACCAGCAGACCTATCTTCATTTTTAGTAAGGACGGAAAGTGGCGCCAAATCATGCTAGGATTGGGAGGGACTCAGTGTTGTAGAGAATTTTTGATTGCGAAAAGCAAAGGGTCTGATCTAGACACAAAAAGATCTGTTATCTCCTCATGCAAACCCTCCTGGGCAGCGAAATGTGCCTTTAGCAGGACGGATTTCCAGATTTTATCATGTTTTCACAATTAAGGACAGTTACAACTGAGTGCACAGCATGTGACCACCAGATAAAAGTACATCATTAAGTGTTCCGGGTAGATTGGGTACTCTTACACATTTCTTGAGGGAGCTCCTTATGGACAGATACTTGACTTCATGCTGCATCTCTAATGTCTTGCTCTGTATTGAGACTGAGTGCATTCTGAATATATGATACGTTTTAGCACAGCGCTTAGAAGTACCACCCTGGCTTCCAGATGCGATGAAGACCAGACAATAAGAGATGGTGTTTCCCTCGTTCTTACCTGTAAGAGGAGAGCCTATTTACATCTGGTGTGCAGGTGAGCTTGGGAACCTTGGTGGGTGTCTGTATTTCCCTCCAATAAGATTGATAATCAGTTTACTTTTATGCAGAGTCCGTAAGAAAATAGTTCATGTATTTTCCCCCTCTGCAATGGAGTCTTTTGAGATCAACTTTGGAAGTAGCATCTTCAAGCCTTCTTTATTGTGCTCAAAAATTCATTTAAATTTCAGCTATATTAGAAAGACCTAGAGGCAAAATTTATGATTCTTTCTTCTCGTGTTTTTTTTTTTTTTCTTTTTTCTTGAGGGGGCGAATGGGGAAAATTGCAATTGATATGACTGCATTAGAAATTTTCACTTCCAAAGCCAAAATGAAGGGTCTTCTGTAGTAGGCTTTCTGCCCATGTCCTCCTGAATGGGGAAAGCCTCCATGTCTTGACCACATGACTATTACTGCCCCAGCCAAGAAACCCAGGGTTCTCTCCCCACCTTTACCTTCTGCTCCCAGCCACTTAGCTGGCTGAGTGCAGTGTTGTTGACATAAAGAGACCAGAGACCTCTTTCCTTGCTTTCACTTTGATTTGTTTGTTTTGGTGCTCTCTTTTGTTTTAATTGGGAACCTGGGAAGTCAGAGTCAGCTCTCATGGTGGTAGACAAGGAAAACCTTGGAAGCTATGGCACACACCAGAGCTCCCGGGACAACGTATCTCCTGCACACAGGGGAGCTCCTGCACACAGGGGAGCTCCTGCACACACGGGAGCTCCTGCACACACGGGAGCTCCTGCACACATGGGAGCTTCTCCCATGCGGAGCAGCACCAGGCGCGGTACAGAGCACCGAGGCGCATGCGCATCAGATCAGGGCCCCCTCAGGGCTTGGCAGCCTGCCGGCCTCCCCACCCATCAACTGTTAGTAGCGCTCTAGGGTAAAATGCAGGAATGACATCAAAATGGAAAGACCAAACTTTATAGAGTTTTCCTTTGCCTTGCACCATTCCCAATTTAAGAAAATAAGAATATCTAGAAGACAAGACCAAACAGAGAGAAAATAGTAGTTATCCCTGTTGGGTCTTTCCAGGGGATGGTGATCTTGTCGAGATACAGGCAGGGCGTGGGGCAGCCCAGCTGGGTGCCCGCAGAAGCCAAGAGTGAGGTGGGGGAACACCATGCCTGCACTCCCTACCTGGGCACCTGGGGGAGCAGTGTGCCGGGGAGGGGTCACAGGACTTGGCAGCTCTTGGGCTCTGAACCCCGAACGGTGGGCACGCCGAGAGCTGCGGGACCAGCGCCATGACAGTGCCTCAGGCTTCAGCAAACACAGTTGGAGACCCCAGGGCTTCTACCTAAGCTGGGGGGGTTGGGGGGGGCGGGAACTAGCCAGGACTTTTCTCTGTCTTGTCCATTAGAATCACTATGCACAGACTTGCACCTTTACCCCCTTCGGCTGGTGAGTCTTGTGGATAAAATTGCAGAACGTCTCTGTTAAGATTTCTATTTTCTCAAGCTCCTGTTTGCTTTTTTTTTTTTTCCGGGATTCTACTTAAAATGAACTCTAAAGAAAAAAAAACACTAAACCATTATCTGAATGTGTTATAGATCCAATTGAACTTCTATTGAGGCAGATGGAGTTAAGCCAGAGGTAATTAACTTCAGCATAATCATGGTGTTGTAAGAAAAGAGAAATTCGTTGAGCAGTGGAAAATTGATTTTAACGAACTACACTTACCTGTGAGTTCCTGATCCCTGCCTTCCTCAGAAAAGGCTGGGTAATAATTTAGCTTCTTTGTTCTATGACCTT
This sequence comes from Eumetopias jubatus, assembly GCF_037043125.1. Classification (NCBI taxonomy): domain Eukaryota; kingdom Metazoa; phylum Chordata; class Mammalia; order Carnivora; family Otariidae; genus Eumetopias; species Eumetopias jubatus. Next base: position 3,475,874 of record NW_028274820.1, read on the forward strand.
GCTTCTGGGGGCTGTGTTTCATTCATTGGCTTTTCAATAGGAACCTCCCCTTTTGGACCCATGGGACATGCAAGGTAGTTGTCAAGATGGGGTGGAGTAAGGGCGAGGCTTGGTATGAGGTGTAGGGGTTATGGTAGCAGAGAGGTCCCGTATGCTCATCTTCCCGGGGTATCAGTCCCAAGGCCAATAAGCTCTTGACCTATCGTTTCCAATTCTCTCTCCTTGGCTGCTCATAAAGGGATAGAGGGAGGTCCCCAACTGAATTCCAGTTCTACTCTTATTTTCTAATGAAATACAAGACTGCGAGAACAGCTTTGACCCACAGGGGCCGCTAAATATCAAACTTGGAGAAACAATTACCACAATGGGGACCCTCTTTCGCTAGTCAGACCTGGGGTCCTAATGGATGGTCAGTTACAACACTTTTGAACACAGGGAGTTCAAGTCCACTTGAATCGGTATTGGTTTCTCACCAAGCTGGGCTTTTGCTTAAGCATTTTTCCTGGACGCTTGATCCTGAACCAAAAGCCCCAATCAAATGGGTGATATCTTGAATCCAATAAAGATATATCATTACATCATAGCAATATATAATTAGATACTTCATTCTTTATTCCACTCATTGGGACCTTGATAATTTAATGCTCTGTATTTGAGCAGGTGATGTGTTGCCTGACTACCCACTGCTTTGTCTTATTTGGGCAGTCTGGTCCACTTAGAGGAATATTTGATGATTGACTTTAATGGAACGCAATGGTCCTAATGTGCCAAATATCTCTCATTTCTCCATTCTTAATCTACTCTCCGCCTTGTTCTCTTCCCTGAGAGGCTGACCTGAAGTTCATCACTGTTGGTCTCAGCAACTGGAAGGCCCAACATGGAAGCAGAGGGAAAGAGAAGAGGAAATCCAGATTCTTCTTCTTCTTCCAGCTCCCTCCCTGTAGAACTGGCTTTGGGTCTGGCAAGTGTTCCTTTCTTCTCTCCCTTGGGTGGCTCTATGAAATTCAAATGAAATGTGACTTTATAAAGATAGAAAACAATTCTGGGTGGAATCCAAAAGTGGAACACAAAAAGGCTTTATAAAATAAAGTAGAAAGTTATCTTCATGAACTTCGGGAAGGCAAGGATTTCTTAGGATACAAAAACTATAACCCATATAGAAAGAGAATGAAGACTATGACTACATTAAAAGTAAAATCCTTCTGGGGCAACTGGGTGGCTCAGTGGGTTAAGCATCTGCCTTTGGCTCAGGTCATGATCTTAGGGTCCTGGGATCCAGCCCTGCATTGGGCTCCATGCTCAGCGGGGAGCTTGTGTCTCCCTCTCCTTCTGACTCTCCTCCCCACTTGTGCTCTGTCTCTCAAATAAATAAATAAAATGTTTTAAAAAATTAAAAAAATAACAGCAAAATTTGAATCCTTCTTAAACAGTAGATACAAATAAAGGAGAGAAAAACTAAGGCAAGTCTGATGAAAGATACACAAATGGCAGAGGACTGCAATCCTGAATACTTAATAATCAGGAAACAGCAACAACAAACAAAAGGTGCAATGAAAAATAGGCAGGAGAGGGGTCATTTTATAAAGCAGGATGTTTATATAGCCAATAAAAATTATTTTAAAGACTTTTTTTAAAGTAAGCTCTATGCTCAAAGTGGGGCTTGAACTCAACCCCAGGATAAAGAGTGGCATGTGTACCTACTGAGTCAACCAGGTGCCCCTATTTTAAAAACTTCTGCTTCACCTCTTTAGTTATAAAGCAAATTAAAATTGAGCTCACAACAGGATAACACTATACACTCACCCCGATGGCTAAGGATAAAAAAAAAAAAAGCAACAATACTAAATGGTAAGTCAGTAGCTCAATGAGAATCCAGAATACTGTTGGTAGAACTGTAACTCATATGGCGACTTTGGATAACAGTTGGTCATTATTTTTTTTTAAGATTTTATTTATTTATTTATTTGGGGGAGAGAGAGAGAGAAGGAGAAGTGGGGCAGGGAGAGGGATAAGAAGACCGCACTGAGCACGGATCCCAACTCAAGGCTCAATCTCAGGACCCAGAGATCATGACCTAAGCCTAAGCAAAGAGTCAGAATCTTTTAACCAACTGAGCCACCTAAGCATCCCCATAGTTGGCCATTATTTACTGACTTTGAGCTTACATATATTATATGACCCAGTAATTTCAATCCTGAGGATTTTCAAAACAGAAGTACATGCACATGCACACCAAGAGAAATCAATAAGAATGTTCATAGGAACGTTAGTCTTATTTATCCAAAAAACTTGGAAACAAGTTAAACAACCTAAATGCACATCAGTGGTAGATTGGTCCTACAGATTGTGGTGCATTCGTCAACAGAATATTCCACAGCAATGAAAATCAATGAACTGAGAGTCATGCAACATAGAAGAATCTCACAAACAACTTTGAGTTGAAGAAGCTAAACACAAATCAATGGATGTAGAGCTATTCCAATTATGTAAATTCAAAGCAGGCCACAGAGATATGAGGTAGTGGTTTTATATGAGTGTTATTCCTTAAAAGAAAAAAGGTTAAAGATAAGCACAATGCTTATATGGAGGCTTGCACTTGGAGGTGATTTGGGGAGTTCATATGGATTCCACTTGGTCTTCAATTATAGCCCTGAGGCAAATTGTTGGAGACCAGAATGCCCCAGGATTTCGAAAAGTAAAACACATGATGGGACTTTCTACCCTGGCATTCACAGACCCTCCTGTTCATTCAGTCCTCACTACCTTCAAACAGTTCTGAACTCAGAGCCACTGTGTGGGCTGGGATCCTTACGACTGTCTTTCTCCAGACCTATCGAAATGTCCAGCATTGCCTGTAAACACCATGCTCAAAAAATTATCTGGTCTTTGCTTCACTCTTTCTGGGGACTAGGAAGTCATATCTGCTAAAATACTTTCTCTCTTTTTTTTAAATTTTCTTTAAATTTTTTTATGGTTATGTTAATCACCATACATTACATCATTAGTTCTTGATGTAGTGTTCCATGATTCATTGCTTGTGCATAACACCCAAGCTCCACGCAGAATGTGCCCTCTTTAATACCCATCACCAGGTTAACCCATCTCCCCACCCCCTTCCCCTCTAGAACCCTCAGTTTGTTTTTCAGAGTCCATCATCTCTCATGGTTCGTCTCCCCTTCTGATTTCCCCCCCTTCATTCTTCCCCTCCTGCTATCTTCTTTTTTTTTTCTTAACATATATTGCATTATTTGTTTCAGAGGTACAGATCTGTGATTCAACAGTCTTGCACAATTCACAGCGCTCACCATAGCACATACCCTCCCCAATGTCTATCACCCAGCCACCCCATCCCTCCCACCCCCGACCACTCCAGCAACCCTCAGTTTGTTTCCTGAGATGAAGAATTCCTCATATCAGTGAGGTCACATGATACATGTCTTTCTCTGATTGACTTATTTCATTCTGTATAACACCCTTCAGTTCCATCCATGTCGTTGCAAATGGCAAGATCTCATTCCTTTTGATGGCTGCATAACATTCCATTGTGTATATATACCACTTCTTCTTTATCCATTCATCTGTCGATGGACACCTTGGCTCTTTCCACAGTCTGGCTATTGTGGACATTGCTGCTATAAACATTGGGGTGCATTTACCCCTTCGGGTCCCTACATTTGTATCTTTGGGGTAAATACCCAGTAGTGCAATTGCTGGATCGTATGGTAGCTCTATTTTCAACTTTTTGAGGAACCTCCCTACTGTTTTCCAGAGTGGTTGCACCAGCTTGCATTCCCACCAACAGTGTAGGACGGTTCCCCTTTCTCCGCATCCCCACCAACATCTGTTGTTTCCTGACTTGTTAATTTTAGCCATTCTGACTGGTGTGAGGTGGTATCTCATTGAAGTTTTGATTTGGTAAAATGCTTTCTCTTGTCTGATCTATTTTCACTCTTTCTTTCACTCCCCCATACTTGCTCAACATTCAGTGCCATGCCAAGTTCTTGCCATGAAAAATCACCTGTGCTCATGTGCAGTGTTCACCTGATCTCTGTCTCTCATCCTTAAAGCTGTATAGTATCGGTTGTCCAAACATCGTGGGCGAATACACATAAATACTTCTTTATTACATAAAGTTTTGCATGGGTGACTTTTGAACATCTATGCTTCTCTCCTCAAGGGACTGAAGGCTGCACAAAGATGTGAGTCTTGTCTTGTATTTCTCCTCTGTCATGTGTTTCACTTAGAGTTACACTGAATATTATGTTAGATAATAAAGTGTTTAACAATTATTGATGGAGAAATGTCCATGAATTTCTGATAATTAACTATGATTAATTTTGAGAACCAGTGTTCCTCACAGTGGAAAAAATTAGGATCGTATTCAATGAGATTTTTTTTTTTACCCCTCTAATAATGTATTTCCAAGTTTTAATCAGGCTATTTTGAAATAAAGGTCTATATGAGCTTAACAAATAATTTTGGAATATGGTTTCATACTGTTCATTACAGAGTACTTTTGACAAGTGACATTATGTGGCTTTAAAAATCTTCCTAAGTACTTCCTATTTCCAGTGAGTTGTTAAAGAAAAAAAATTCAGTAAGCATATTTCAAGTAATATATTCTCTCCTTTGCTCCTGCCAAGCCTCCTATAAATAGAAAACTCAGAATATTTCTGCCAATTTCCTGTATCCGTGCTTTCCACTAGCAAAATTCTCTTGCAAGAGTAGATTAAACTATTTTTCTTGAGTGTTGGCATTTGAGGTTGAGTCAGCATAATTACTCTGAATTTTCCCCCAAATAACCTTTCCTTTAGAAAACAAATTCAAAGCATGCAATCTGTGCTAGTCCGTGTGGACTCTATTGATGGACACAAGGATCTTCCTCTGAGCCCCAAGTTGGGGGACGATGATGCAGACTGACCTCTTCTGGAGTTGGTCCACTATGGTCACCAGTGTGCAGAGAAGAGTTCCCTTCCTGCCTGGGGATGATGTTTCAGAAATGAGGTGGCCTCATTCATAAGAAGAAGCCTGACAATATTGGGCAACTCTATTCTCTAGGGAAATTCCAGGGCCACTAAAGGAATTTCCCCATTCTGCACTCTGGTTCTAACTGGTGGACTTCCTTTGTCTGCCGTACTATTCCTCCCAGAACAATTCAACCTGGTGTGTGAACAAACACAGGATCATTTCAGTGACACTTTTCTGAAGAGCAGACCTGTTTCAAAGAAGTACTAACCTATGATTTCATATTTTCTATTAAAATTTTTATATTCTGCCTTCTAAGTCACTCTTTTGTAATAGCCCTCAGAGATTAAAGAAAGAAAACAATATAAGCTGAAAATAACCTTACCATGTATTGAATGTAATCCTCACAAAAAAAAAAAACACCTAACTAGGCTCTGTTTTCTCCTTTTAACTAATGAACAAAATAAGCCTGAAGGAAGACAAGGCGTCTTTAATAGAAACTACTTAATAATTTGTGTTAAGTTAGACACAAATGTATGTTGTCTGATGTAAAAACTCGGACTCTTCTCCACACATTTTATTTTTTATTTTTTTAAGATTTTATTTATTTATTTGAGAGAGAGAGAAATCACAAGCAGGGGGAGGGGCACAGGGAGAGGAAGAAGTAGACTCTGTTGAGCAGGGACCCCAATGTGGGGCTTGATCCCAGGACCCCGAGATCATGACTTGAGCTGAAGGCAGACGCTTAACCAAATGAGCCACCCAGGCATCCCCACACATTTTCTTTAGAAGGGGTAGCAGATGACTAGTTTAGTATTACATGGGGACAGAAGAAGGTGATATAATGAAGAGCTGGAGGGTGGCCAACACTGGACTTAGAAAAGATTTTAGTGAAATTATTTATTTTTTTCAAAATAATAGGAATTCCTAACATAGAGCTATAATATTTTTAGTAAAGCAGCTGCAATACTTTCAGATTATGGGAAAGACAAAAAAAAAAGAAAGAGAAAAAAGGGTTTAGTAACAAAAATAGCAAAATGTTCTGGAGTAATTGTTGTGGTGTAGCATTTACTGTGACTAAAAAACAAACCAATAGGAGGTATAGCAAAAAAATAAGTAAGAGATCTGGGATGTATGAAAACCCAAATAGTGAAAGGACAGAAAGATATCTACATCTTAAGTTGTAATAAAAAATGTGAATGTTAATGTATTGACTCAACACAGACAAATTCTTTATATCAACAGAATATCGATGGGAACCTGAAAGCCAAACTTGATTCTGCGCTAAAAAGCAGGGGTTTGAAAGGAAGGACATTCACGAGTTTGTTTGAAGGAGATGGAGCATCAGTTGCACTTTATGATAATAAATAATAAATAAAAGCTGTTTACTTTGTCCGAGGTGACCTCTCCCCTTTTTTAAATCACTTCTGATGATGCAATGATGGCGTGTGCCCCAACAGAAGTCGGGCAGGGTGGGCATTTGAGTGGGGCCTGCTTAGGTGATCGCATTAAATCTTCCAGAGAGACATTCCCTTCTCCTTCAATGGACTTTGGTTTCGTCTTTCCATCTAAGAGACTCTGGGAGTCTAGGGGAGTGAATTAAGAACTCCATTAGGCCATAGCGCTGACAGTCTGCAAACCAGCCGTTTGAGGGTCATGCAGTGTTCCGTCCACATGCAGTGTTTCAACCTCCTTTGTGCCTGATGGTTGTTACTGTGTTGTCTTTTGTCTGCCCTGCAAGATCCACACTCTGCTCTGTGTGCTGGAGGCTGACACTACGGTCTGTTTCAACAACACTTCCTGAACCATGGGCTCCAGTTGGCACCGGCAAGAGACTGGAGCTGGAGGAGAGAGTTGGGGTATTTACTCCACCCGCACCCTCCCTTCCTAGAGAGACTTCCCAGAGTCTTTTTTCCTCCACAAAAGGCCACCTTCTCTTGCTTACAGCTACAGCTCTCACCCTGTTTTGGTAACTACCCCTTCCCCTTGTCACTTCAGCCCTGAGGAATATAGAGGTTTCTTCTGTAGCTTTTCTCAGTCACTTGGACATCTCCTGTTGGTTTCCCTTGACCCCTTTCTTAACCTGGAAAATATTCCCTTCATTAAAGCCCTTTCTGGTTATATCTGTTAGTGTGCTTTGCCTTTCTAGCATAACCCTACACCTGTTGTAATGACTTTAATTCCCAATTCTTTATTAGTTCATTAGTTGATTTGACACACATTTTTTTAAAGTTTTTTTTAATTTATTTGACAGAGAGAGACAACAAGAGAGGGAACACAAGCAGGGGAGTGGGAGAGGGAGAAACAGGCTTCCTGCGGAGCCAGGAGCCCAATGCCGGGCTAGATCCCAGGACCCTGGGATCATGACCTGAGCCGAAAGCAGACGATTAATGACTGAGCCTCCCAGGCGCCCTGATTTGACACACAATTATCAACCAAAGGCTATCTATGAGACTATATACTTAAGACAGTAATAATATGGAAAAGTAAACCACTACTGTTGTAGCTAATATTTATTGAGCATATCCCAGGTGCCAGATATTTTTCTAAGCACATTATTTGTGTAACTCAGTGAATCATGTCAATAACCCTACCCCAGGCAAGGCTAGGGTATGTCACATTAAAAAAGGAAGTCCCAAACCTCTGAGACATGATTACAGCAAAGATTTTTATTTTATTTTATTTTATTTTATTTTATTTTATTTTATTTTATTTTATTTTATTATTTTATTTTATTTTTTTATTCTATTCTATTTATTTATTTTTAAAAATTTTATTTATTTTAGAGAGTGAGTCAACAAGAGACTGAACATGAGTGGAGGGAGGGGGTAGAGGGAGAGGGAGAAGCAGACTCCCCGCTGAGCAAGGACCCCGATGCGGGACTCGATCCCAGGACTCCAGGATCTTGACCTGAGCTGAAGGCAGACGCTTAACCCACTGACCCACCCAGGTGTCCCCAAAGATTTATTTTAGTAATGTCATAATTCCCTTTTTAAAAAAGTTCTCAACACAGAAGTATA